>NC_057863.1:606376790-606679290 GCF_019393635.1 Dromiciops gliroides
AGGATGTTGAAGCTTGGAGGGACCTCAGAACACAGAATGTTAGAGCTGAGAGAGCCCTTAGAACTCAGAATGTCCAGGCCAGGAAGGGCCTTGCTTCATTCCTTTTTTTTTTTTTCCTCCTGGGGCAATGAGGGTTAAGTGACTTGCCCGGAGTCACACAGCTAGTAAGTGTGAAGTGTTTGAGGCCAGATTTGAACTCAGGTCCTCCTGAATCCAAGGCCGGTGCTTTATCCACTGTGCCAACTAATTGCCCCAGGAAGAGTCTTAGAACAGAAAATGTCAAAGCTTGGATAGACCTAAGAACATAGAATGTCAGGGCTGAGAGAATGTTTAGAACACAGAATGTCAGAGCTAGAAAGGCCTTTTGTCCAAGCATCTCAATTTATATAGAAAGAAAGTGAAGTCTAGAAAAAAGGGCAGCAAATTGTCCAAGGTCACCCAGCAAGTTAATGAAAGAACTGGTTCATAAACCTGAATATTTTGATTTCCGGCCCAGTTATCAATCAACAGAGGGTTTTGGTGGAAAAGGGAGAACTCTGGTCTGATGAATGGTAAATGCTTACTAGATGCTTGTGGACTTGACTGACGGACAGAGTTCTAGTTTAATTTGTGTCACTAAAAATGCCTGCCTGGCCTTGGTCAGATTTACTTCCCTTTCTGGGCCCCAGTTACTTCCTCTGTGAAAAGAGAGGGCTGATCTCATTCAGCTCAGACATTTTATGTCCTAAGGTCCTTCCCAACTGTGACATTCTCTATTCTAAGGTCTCTCCCGATCTGTAGTCCTTTTCAGGATTAACCTTCCATGTTCTAAGGTTTCTTCTAGCTCTCATTTTCTCTGCTTCAAGGGTTCTTTCAGCTTTACCATGGCCTGAAACCCCTTCCAGCTTATTCTAGCCTCCCTCCTGACTCCAACATTCCCTGTTCCACATTCTAGGCTCCCTCCTGACACCAACATTCTTTGTTTCAAAGTCCCTACACTAGCATTATGTGCTCACTGCAGGCTGGCACTGTTGTTTAGTGAAAGAGATGGCCCAGGAAGGAAATTCAGTGGAGTTGGCCACTATGGTGGGGAAGGAAGGGTCTTGACAGCTCTATAGAGGTGAAGTAGATTTAGGTCCTTCACTTTTGCCAAAGGGTCCTGCCTCTCTCGGATCTAAATCCTATCGGTCTCGGTGTCTATGCATTTGCCCCATAAAAGTGAAAGGACCCTTGTCTTAGATAACCAGCTCCATAGCCCATTAGGCTCCTGGGTTTACTTTCGATATTATCATTTGCATATACTTAGTATAGCAAATCTAAAAACAAAAGCAAAATCTCCCCACCTCTACTCATTTGGGTTGGGTTGACCAGGGAAAAGATCTGGGTGGATTTTTTGGGGCCTATGTGCTTCCTTTGTGACAGGCTCCAAAGAAAGAAGAACCGAGACTTAGGAGTGGGGGAAATAAAGCAACAGGAAGTAGGGGTGGAGGATCCTGGGCCTGAGGGGGCTGCCTGCTGCTTGGGGAAGGAGCAGATTGAGCAGAATTACTCCAAACTCTTCATAACTTCTTTTCTCCTCCCCCAGTCAACTAAGACTCCTAAGGCTCCCCCACCCACCCCATCCATCCCTCATGACTGGGCCTGTCACTTCATTTCTGGTATAGGAATCTCCGAGCGAGTATTATCTGTGAACTTCTAGGTGTCTAGCGCTATTTCCCTTTGTTCCAGACCTAGAATTGAGAGGTCAGGGTTCAAGGTCCAATTCCAGCATTTACTAAAAATGAGACTTCATTCTTTTTTGAAACCCTATAATATGAGCTGATGATGATGACATTATAAAGTGCTTTTAGTTAATAAACATTTATGAAGCTCCTATCATGTGGCAGTCATTGTGCTAAGTGTTGGGGATACAAAAAAAAAGAGGCAAAAGACAAGTCTCTGCCCTCAAGGATCTGACAACCTAGGGTTCACAAAATGTTTTGTTTTGTTTTTTGGGTGGGGCAATGAGGTTTTAAGTGACTTGCCCAAGGTCACACAGCTAGGAAGTGTCAAGTGTCTGAGGTCAGATTTGAACTCAGGTCCTCCTGAATCCAGGGCTGGTACTTTATCCACTGCTCCACCTAGCTGCCTCCCACAAAATGTTTTATGTATGTTATCTCATTTGATCCATAGCTCTCTATCCACTATACCACATTAAACGTTTTTTGTGTGTATGTAGCCTTTCTATCAGCACTTACTCTGTGAACCCTGAGTCATATTAGCAAACTGAGAACCCAAGGGACAATTGATTTCTTCTCCCTTCAAGGTTTTAGGGGGTAACCTTAAGGCAATGTGATGTCAATCTCCCATTACATTTATTTTTGACCAGACCTGTGATTTCACTGGGTTAAGGACTTCCTGGTGAGGAAACTTTCTCCACCAATGTAGATGGACACCTGCTCTGAGCATTGCCTGGGGCATGAGAGTTAAGAGATGTATGTAGTGGATAGAGCACTGGCCCTGGAGTCAGGAAGACCTGAGTTCAAATGTGACCTCGGATATTTAACTAGTTGTGTGACCTTGGGCAAGTCACTGAACCCCTTCTGCCTCAGTTTCCCCATCTGTAAAATGAGAAGGAAATGGCAAACCACTCCATTTTCTTTGCCATTAAATGGAGTCATGGAGAATCAGACATGACTGAAGAACAACAGATGGTGATGATGATGAGGATGTTGTTGGCGGTGGTGGTGATGGTGACAATGACGACTACCATGATAATGATGATTTACACAGAGTTACACAACCAGAATGGCTCAGAGGAGAGACTTGAACCCAAGGCCTTCCTAGCTTTCAGGCCAGCTCCTTATTCACTTCCCCGTACTGCCTTTTGCCTTGAACAAGTAGATGCTTAATAAATGTTCATTGAATGGAATCGAATTCCCTGATCCCACCTCCCTCTGAACCTCTTTCTTTTTTATTAAACACATGTAAAGTGTTAGCATACTCTATGTCCCAGTTGCTATTGATCTTCCCCTTCCTCAAATTTCTCATCACATTTTGCCTCTCCCTGGGGCAGCTAGGTGGCACAGTGGATAAAGCACCAGCCCTGGATTCAGGAGGACCTGAGTTCAAATCTGACCTCAGACACTTGACACTTACTAGCTGTGTGACCGTGGGCAAGTCACTTAACCCTCATTGCCCCGAAAAACCAAACAAAAAACCCATTTTGCCTCTCCCTCTCCTTTGCAGCTGTCACTGTCTCTCACCACTACCCCCGGCTGCCATCACAGTTATTTGTGTACACCCCCATTAGATTGTCACCTTCTTGAGAGCTGGATCTGTCTTATGGATAACTTTGTATTCCCAGGGCAGAGCAGAATTCCCACTGGGCATTTCTGGGATTTCATTGTCTGGGGTCTTTTGTATTGGATCAGGATAGTTTTAAGAGCCTGTGTGGCCTTAACAGTTCTTTTTCTCCCACTTTGAGAGGAAGGAAAGCGAGAGAGAGAGAGGGAAGCTAGGGACTGAGGGCATGGAGGAGATTAATTTTTGGACACAGCCCATGGAGGAACTTGTTTTGCTTGATTACGAGTAATTTTTGCAAGGGTTTTGTTTCAGTGCCTCTGGCAAGCTGAGCCCCAGATCTTTCATTTGAGAAACAGCTGAGCTAAATAGGGAGAGGCAAATCCCTCTAAGTTTGGCTCCCAGAACCGTTTCCAAAGTGGAAAAAAGAAAAACAAAACCCTTGCAAATATTACTCGTACTCAAGCAAAACAAGTTCCTCCGTGGGCTGTGTCCAAAAATGAATCTCCTTCGTCCCCTCTCTGTCAGGGGGTGGAAAGCATGCTTCACCATTCCTCCTCCGGAAACTTACATGCAATTCCATTTAACAAGGGCACACAGGGGGAGAAAGAAGGGGATACAGAGAGAGAGAGAGAGAGAGAGAGAGAGGTCATTGAAACATGTTTATGAAAGGCACTGAAAAAACCCCAGAAGGCCAGAAGTCACAGAAAAACAGGACAGCTTTGAAAGCAACATGTGGAATTTATTAAAAAGAAAAGCAAAACCAGAAGTACACTTGTACAAAGCCAATATGGTGATTTATTTTGCTTGATATACATACTTGTTCAAAGTTTTTCCTGTGGGGATTTTTTTTTCTTTTGGGAGGGGGGTGGTGGGGAGAGGTGAAAGGGACAGAAAAAAATGCTTATTAATTGAAAAAAATTTCATTTTAAAAAAAGGAGAACAAAGTAAAACAAGAGGATTAGACTATGTCACTACTGACATTGGGCATACCTCTTCCTTGCTGTTTCAGTTAAAGCTGTTAAATGTGGAAGAAAATGAGATAAGGGCAGGAAAGCTATCCATAATATGGGGTGAGGGAACAAGGCAAGGGTATAAGCACCCACTATGTTCCTGGTAGCGTGATAACGGTTTTACAAACATCTCATATCATCACAATAGAGATACATCAATTCATGTTCAAGCCTCTGTCTTTGGAAGTGCTTGTTTTAGTTGATGTATTTTGGAATTCAAAAAGGAATGTGGGGTCGGATGAGATGAATTATGAGTTTGTGCTGTGGGAAAAACTCTGAGTTTGGAGTAAAAAATGACCTGATTTTGAACCCCAAACCCTTCCACCTTCTACCTGGGTGATCTTGGCCAACTTAATCCTTCTGAGGCAAACTGTCCTCATCTGAAAGGTCTCTGGCAGCCCAAGACAAACATTTCTACAATCATACATGATTGTGACTCGGTGTCTCTGTGGATTGATGAGCCTGTGAATGTCTATGTATCTCTGTAACAATATGGTGGGAAGTGCTTGCTGATAGATGCTTATAAATTAAATGTAACTGACTATGTGTGTGCATCTGATAGCCACGGATAGGACTGTGTGGGTGTGGGTTAGGGTGGATGGGTTTTGTATGGTTTTTTTTTTTTTAGTTATTTTCACTCAAAACTTCAAGTTTCATTTCCCTGTCTCATTCTTGTCCCCATTTAAACCAAAGATAATGAAACTGAGCTGGGTTTGGGGGAAGGGAAGTGGTTTCCAGTAGGGCCACAGTAACCTATAAGGGTGGAATCCGTTGGAGGAAGGCCCAGGCCTATGGAACATCTGGGGACCTGAAGAGAAAAGGGTCCATGTCTGTTTCCTGCATTGTCATAAAAGCAGTTTCATGAGGCCCACATGGTTGCCAAATTTAATTCAAGAGATAATTTTTAAAACACCAATTTTGGGGTCTGTAATAGTGGTTGGTGGTAGGGAAGGAGGAACAGGAAATTCAGAGGTAGGAAACAGAGCTTGCTCTCAAAGATCCAGAAATAAAAAATAATACTACTATCACTTACATTTCCATCAAGGATTGAACCATTACAAAATACTTCTACTCAAAATAACCTAGTGAAGGAGAGAGAGAGGGAGTTTTGTCATCTTCATTTTACTGGGGAGGCAACAGAGGCCAGGAGGAGTGATGGGCCCTAAGACAGAAAACACTCCTCACATCTACCAGATGTTTCAGTGATTCTGCTGGCCAGAAGCAGCTAATGGGCCTCATGGCCTCAGGCTGAGACAGAACTTCCTCCTCCACTGATTTATCTATAATGAGGGGTTTGGACTAGACAGGGCTTCTTAAACTTTTTGCACTGGTGACCCCTTTTTGCCTGAGAAATTTTTACTTGATCCTGGGTATATAAAATAGGTATTCATAACCTTTTACTGTTGCCAAATTTTTAGTGACTCCCACATTCAACCCCATAAGGGATCAGGACCCACGGTTTAAGAAGCTTTGGGCCTCCGGGGCTGGCGGGGGAGTGATGGAAGGCTCCCGGGAGCCCCCGCGAGGCGGGGTCGATTCGGGGGGCCAGGAGCGGCGAGCAGATCACGAGGACCGGGGCCATACTGCTGCAGGGGTTCATCCAGGACCGCGCGGGCCGGGGAGGGTGGGGCGCCCCCAGCCGGTCTTGGATTCCATGGGGGACTCGGCCCCGCTGCCCTCGGATCCCCGGACCAAGCGGCTGACCAAGTGCTTGCGCAGGGTCGGGGACGAGCTGGACAGCAACATGGAGCTTCAGAGGATGATCGACTCCCCGACCCCCGCACCCCCCCAAGTCCCAGGTCTTCTTCCGAGTGGCGGCCGAGATGTTCTCCGACTGCAATTTCAACTGGGGCTGGGGCGTGGCCCTTCTATTTCGCCAGCAAGCTGGTGCTCAAGGCACTTGGCACCAAGGTCCCGGAGCTGATTCTAACCATTGTGAGCTGGATCCTAGACTCCCTGCGAGAAGGGCTGCTCACCTGGATCCAGGAACAGGGTGGCTGGGATGGCCTCCTCTCTTACTTTGGGACACCAACCTGGCAGACAGTTACTGTCTTAGTGGCTGGCATCCTTATAGCTTACCATCTGGAAGATGTCCTAGGGAGGGCTTGGGGGCCTGGCTGCCCCCATCCTCATCCCAGCTCTGCTTGGACTGTCTGTTTTTAGGATAAATTATGGGGTTTTCAGTACTGGGGGGGGGGAGAGGGAAAACACATTTTTCTTACTTTTGTAATTATTTGGGGGAATATCCCATTGACTGGAAGTGCCCCAAAGCTGGATGTTCTGTAGTTGTTGGCTATGGGTTGGTGTGGTGAGTGGTAGCCTTGACCAATAAACATCAACTTTGGAGCAGAAAAAAAAAGAAGCAGCAGCAACTTTGGACTAAATGGTGCCCAAGTTGCCTTTGATCTCTAAGGCCCCTCCCAGCTCTGACACCCTGTGTTCCAGGTTTCACATTGTGTGTTCTAACCTTTTCTGGCCTAATTTATCTCCTCTAACCTTCCCCAGCTCTAGCATTTTTATTCTAATATAGGAGCTTGGATTGGGGGGACAGGAGATTTGGGGGCAAACTCCTAGCAATGTGCACTGGCTGCTACCAACAGCCAGGGCCACTAGCCACATTGTTGTTGATACAAGAGTAGAGGCCTTGAGAAGTGCTTCTCAGTGGAGTTCTTGAGTAAACATGCTGATACAGTGAAGACACTGTCCACTGTCTCTCCCCTCCCACTCAGACACAAGGCCAAACTCTCTCCCCAGCTAGACAGATTACCTCGGGTGTGCCTGGCATAGAGATGTCTTCTGTTTTCCTATCTCAGGCTCTTTGCTCACAATGTTCTTCTCACCCCATCCTCAGAAAAATTTCCCTTCCTTCAAAACTCTCATCCACTGGAACCTGCCCCAAGTTTCACTTCCCCTAAGAAGTCTTCTCAGACCACCAACTGACATGTGAGCTTCCTCCTTCGTTTTGCCCTCAGAACTCTTCCTCAGAGACCTGAGTTTTCTCCTCTGATCTGTTCCTCAGGATGAAACCCCAAATCCTCTTTTTGCATTCAAAGCCCCCTCCCCTATTTCCCCCGACATTTCCAGCCTTCTTATATTCCACATCTCTCCAGTCTTTAGTCAAGTGATACTGGTCTCCTTCCTGTTCCTTTCACAAGACATGGCAGCTTCTGACTCCAGGCATTTTCTCTGGCTGTCCTCTACTTCTTCATCTCTGCCTCCTGGAATGCCACCTTGTACAATCCCTCTTAATTCTAGTGCCTTTCTTCTATTGATTATTTCCAATGTATCCTTGTTAAGGAATATTAAGGGATTCCATTGTCTTTTTGTGTTGTCATATCTTCCAGAAACACTGGACCCACAGTATGCAGGAGGCCCCAAATATGTCAAGGACAAAGCCCCCACCCTGAGCTGACATAATTTGCATCCCAAGTTGGACTTCCTGTGTGTCCTTGGGAGTCAAGACAGGGTGCCAGTTTAGTCTACACTAGGCTGAAAAGTTGCTCTTGCAGCTGGGACCCTTTTTGTTTGTTTGTTTGTTTGTTTGTTTTGCAGGGCAATGAGGGTTAAGTGACTTTCTCAGGGTCACACAGCTAGTGTCAAGCGGCTGAGGCTGGATTTGAACTCGGGTCCTCCTGAATCCAGGACTGGTGCTTTATCCACTCTGCCACCTAGCTACCTCCCTCCCTTATCACTTTTGCCAGTTTAATGGTGGTGAGATGAAACCTCAAAGTTGGTTTAATTTGCATTTTTCTTCTTACTTGTGATTTGGAGCAATATTTTAATAAAATTGTTGAACCTCTGTCTTTCATCTTTGGAAAACTTTATCTGTAGCCTTTGGCCCATATATAGCCATTGGGACTTGGCTCTTAGTCATACATTTGTGCCAAGTCTCTATACAATTTATATATTATCATGTTTCTTTTACTAGAGTGTAAACTCCATGAGGGCAGGGGCTGTTTTCCCAGCCCCTGTACAAAGTAAACTCCTGATAAGGCTTGTTGATATCATAGATATTTGTTGCAAAGATATATTTTTCCATTCCATTATTTCTCTTGTTATTCTAATAACCCTCATTTTTTTTAAATGGGAGAGGCCCCTTCTCTAACTCAGCACCATGTACATAAAGCGATTGGGAAAGAACTCCACAGAACACCACAATGGAGAAAGGAGGAAGAAAGGAGGGCTGAGACACACAATGATTGACAGACTGACTGTCCGATCATGTCAGAGTGACTGCACCCTCTCTTCTCTTCAGGCAAGCAAGATCCAGAACGGAGATGTCTGGGGTTTGCAGTCCCTCGAAAAAGCCCGGATCCAAAGTAACCAATCAGATTTAAGGACAGAAGACTATTGTTTTCCCCCCCCCCCACCACGGAGTACTCCGCCCAGAGGTACGCAGAAACAAATTGATTGACCGATTTATTATCCAATCGAGTTTCCCCGTCCTGCTTTTACTGGTAGCCAAGACCCAGAACAGTAGAGTCTGGGACTTGCAGTCCCGGAAAGAGCGCGGACACTGAAATCACCAACCAGATTTGAGTACAGAGGAACGTACCTATCTAGGGTAGGCTTGTTACTAGGCAACGGCTCTACTGACCAATAAGAATCATTGAGCCCTCGGTTGCCGTGGTGACCGTGTTGACAACAAGATGGCGGCGCTGCCAGGCCGGCTCAGTGCCCTGGCGTGGTGAGTCCCCAGCCAAAGGCCTTCGCTGTCCCTAGTGACCCCCCAAGCAGCCCGGTGTCCTCTCTCCCCGAGAGCCCGTTCCTGGAGCTCACAGTAAGACTGAGTGAGTCGCAGAAGCGGAGTTTGGGGCGGCCTCGGGAGCTTTCCTCCTCCCCCTAGTCCTGTCCAGGAGCTTTCCGTTACCATGACAACGGGTCGGATGAACTTTGAGGAAAGGGAGTGCGGGCTCTTCAGAGTTGAAGGAGGGGGGAGGGTTGGGGTCGCGGAGTGATGATGTCACGCCGCGATAGGAAACGTAATGGGGAAGGGGGAGACAGCCCCCGCGCTCGGGGAGCCCCCAGTCTGGTAGGGGAGACACGGCCTTTTCCCCCTGGGAGCCCCCAGTCTCAGGGGAACGCAGTCCCGCTATTCAGGGCCTTCCTCCTCAGCCCTGGTCTAAGGGAGTGAGAGAGTTGCCCTTAGGAAGCCATCAGTCTGATGACGGTGGAAGGTACCATATCCTGGAAGCTTCTGGTTCCTTGAGAAAGACAGGGCCCATGTAAAGTAAAGGGAATATAATGATAACATCTCCGCAACGTGGAAGGAGTGTGGGGGGAACATGGATGGATAGAGTAGAAGGGGTTTAGGGGAGTCCGTTGGGGAAGGCTGCCTCCGGAGGAATTTTGTGTAGGGCCATCAACTCTATATTTATTGGGCACTTTCTCTGGGTCAGGACCTGGTCATACCAAGCGAAAGACTTGGTTCCTGCGGTCTATAGTCCAGCAGAGGACTAAGACCAAGCATTCATAATACGGGAAGAAGGGGTTAAAGAATATCGTGAAGTGGCCTGTCGGTTCAAAAGGAAGAGATCCCTTCTGATTGGGCAGGCGATTAGGGAAGTCTTCCTAGGAGATGCGGTTTTTGAGCGGGGGTTGAGGGTAAGGCAACACCCGGTCACTGAGTTGTATGTTGCCTTAGGGCTGCAGCCAATGAAATGAGAGGATGCTATGGACGAAAATGGGGCAGGGGAATGGGGCTTGGGGAAATTTGTGATTAAGTGATTAAGAAATCTGTTTGATCGGTTCCTCAAAACATCCTGACCCCAAAACTTCCTGTTTGATTAGCCAGTCGTTTTTTGAGGTGACACTCACTTTTTCCCAGCAGTTCATTTCACTTTTGACTAGCTCTAGTAATTCTGAAGTTTTCTACTCCAATCCCAAATTTGTCTCTTTGCAACTTCAACCCATTTTGCCTTCTGGGATTAAGAAATACAAATTTAATCCCTCTTGTGTGTGTGTACACCTCCCCCCCCCCAATTTATGCAGGTTAAACAATGAGGGGATTGTTTATGGAAGGTTGAACTGAGCCTCACAGCCCACATAAACTCTTTACTATTCTGGAACCTCCTACCCCAACGAACTATTTACAGGGTAAATAGAAGATAATTAACAAAGAAAAGGCACTGGAATCAAGAGGGTTTGAGGAAGGCCTCCTGTAAAAGATGAGCTTTTAGTTGGGATGTAAAGAAAGCCAGGGAGGTCAGTAGTGAGAGCAGAGGAGGGAGGGTGTTCAGGCATGGGAGACAGCCAGAGAGAATGCTGGGAGCCAAGATGAGTGTTTTGTTAGTGGACCAGTGAGAAGGCTGGTAAGGTCAATGAGTAAGGTGTAAGAAGACTGGAAAGGTAGGAAGGGGCTGGGTTATAAAGTGCTCTGAATGCCAAACAGAGCGTTTTGTATTTGATCTTGGAGGCAATAGGGAGCCATTGAGTTTTATTGAGTAGGGGCTGGGGTGACGATCAGAACTGGATTTTAGGAAAATCAGTTTTGTGGTGAATGGAGACTTGGAGTAGGGAAAGACTTTAGACAGTCAGGCCCACCAGCTGCTTGTTGCAGTAATTGAGGTATGAGGTGAAGAGGGTCTGCACCAGGGTGGTAGTGGTGTCAGAGGAGAGAAGGGGGCAAACTTGAGAGATGTTGCAAAGGTGGAATCAGCAGCCCTTGGCAACAGCCTCGCTATGCGGGGTGAGGGATTATGAGGAGTCTAGGATGACTCCTTAGTTGTGAATGATTGGGAGGATGGGGCTGTCTGCCACAAAAGTAGGAAAGATAGAAGTGGGGAAGGATTTATGGAGAAATAAAGAGTTCTTTGGACATGTTGAATTTAAGATGTCTGTACTGGACATCTGGTTTGAAGTGTCTGAGAGGCAGTTGGAGATGTAAGATTGGGTCAGCAGAGGTGGGGGCAGGACAAGTAGATTTGAGAATCATTACATTCAGCTTGCCTTTGGTTAGGCCACCAGGTCTTTTCAGATTAACAGCTGAGTAGCCATTCTTCCCTTCCTACTTTCACTGTTGATTTTTTTTTAGCCTACATGTAAGACTTTATTGATTTTCATCTTTATCAAACTTAATCTTATTTAGTTTTTGTCCCCACGTGTTAACTTGGCAAGATCTTTTTGAATCCTGACTGTTATCCTCCGAGGTTTATGTCATCTGCACATTGGATAAGCCTGTGGCTCATTCCTTTATCCAGTTCATCCATAAAAGTGGTAAACAATCCAGGGGACCCTCCGTAGAGAACTTCCACTTCGACAAGAAATGAGCACTTTGTGCGAAGCTGCTTAGGCAGTTAGGTGGCGCAGCGGATAGAGCACTGGCCTTGGAATCAGGAAGACTCATCTTCATGGGTTCAAATCTGTCCTCAGACACTTACTAGCTGTGTGACCCTGGGCAAGTCACTTATCCCTGTTTACCTCACTCTCCTCATCTATAAAATGAGTCGGAGAAGGAAATGACAAACCACTTAAGTCTCTTTACCGAGAAAACCCCAAATGGGGTCACCAAGAGTCAGACACGACTGAAATGACTCAACAATAAAAAAAAATGTTCTATCAATCTAGCCCACCTGTCTTCATCTTTTCCACAGTAATAGTGTGAAGGATTTTGAAATATTTTGCTAGAATCTAAGTAAATAGTGTTTGTAATATTTGCCCAATTTACCAATCTATTGTTGTTCGGTTGTGTCTGACTATTGGTAACCCCACGAACCATAGCATGCCAGACCCTTCTGTCCTCCACTATCTTTTGAACTCTTTCCAAGCTCATGTTCCTTGCTTCCATCTTCTCCTCTGTCAGCCCCCTTTCCCTTCTGCCTTCAATCTTTCCCAACATCAGGGACTTTTCCATTGAGTCCAGTCTTATTATGTGGCCAAAACATTTCAGCCTCAGTTTCAGTATTTATCCTTAATCCTGTCAAAAAAGGAGAAAGGACTCAAAGTGGCTTTGGGTGATCCCTGCACTCCTTTTTCTTGATTTATCACTAATCATGCTATGATCTCAAAATTTTCCAGGAACAGAAAGAAACCAAACTTACAGGCTTATACTTTGAAGACTTCATCTCTTTTATTTAAAAACTATAGGGACATTTTCCTTTCTCTCCTCCAATCCTTCGGTACCTCTCCTCCTGCCCACAGTTTTTCAGGGATCACTGACAGTGGTTCAGCAATCCATTGACTAGTTTTTTTCAGGATCCTGCGTTGTAGTTAGCCTAGGTCTCGTGGCTTGAATTCACCAGATGCCTGGTGAACTCTCATCTAGCTCTCTTTTTTTAAATTGTGCACCTTCTTTATTAAAATATCATAATAAATAACTTTTTGTCCATTCCAGAAGCTAGAGACCAGCCTAGACAATGGAGCTCAAATCTTTTTACATAATTAGACAAAACCCCATAATGATGAGTCTTCAAAGAAACTGCTATCATTTCTATTTGGTTCAGCATGTTATAAAATTAACAGGTCATTTGGCAAGAAACAGAGTGGGTAGAGGCTCATGGCTAACAAAGTCCCCATTAGCCACTTTTGTTCTTGTCTTTCCAATCTAAGATCATTCTTCTTGGCAGAGAAAACTAGTAAAACAAGAGTTGAACAGCCTAGTCGTCTCTCTGTTTTCCGTTGTTGTCATTCCACATACCCTGATCTGTGTACATATCCTATACAGGCAGGAGAAGGGCACAAGTGCTATGAGATCAGAGGATTACAACCAGCTGAGGAGAAGCAGGCAAGGCGGCAGCAGAGCTTCAGAAGACATCAGGAAGGAGGGTGTTTACTGGGTGTTGCTGCCTGTGTTCTGCCCTGAGATAGTTGCTAGGTGTGGTGTGGTTTGGGGGTTCCCCC
This sequence comes from Dromiciops gliroides, assembly GCF_019393635.1. NCBI lineage: Eukaryota > Metazoa > Chordata > Mammalia > Microbiotheria > Microbiotheriidae > Dromiciops > Dromiciops gliroides. The sequence continues at coordinate 606,389,903 of NC_057863.1, forward strand.
CCCCAGGGGAACATAACAGCTGTCTTCAAGTGTTGAAGGTTGTCTTATGATGTCAGAAAGCTGAAGGGTGTATTTGTGTGGGGGGAGGGTGTAGGTGTGTATGTGTGTAGTGTGTGGTGTAGATATGTGTGTGGTGTGTATGTGTGTGATGTGTGTTATATAGATATGTGTGTGGTGTATATGCCTCAGTGGTTCTGAATGGCCTTGAATGCCCGGTGCCTCCCCCTTGGAGATTCTGTGACCTGTGTAAGCAGCACAAAGGAAGAGGGGAAAGGCTCCCACAGCAGCAGCGGCATACCTCTCTGGGGATAGTGGCAGGGAAGTGATCGTAGTATGGAAGGGTAGTGAAAGAGGAGGCCCCAGGCCCCCTTTCCAGAGTGGTGACTGTAAGTCAATTTGTGTCGCATGGGGTGTCTTTCACTTTATACTTTCAGGGACCTTCTGACCAATAGGATCTAGAATTAGCAGCTATGAGTTCCCCTCTGGCCTCACTTTCCAAAATACGGAGGGTGCCTCTGCAGCCGGATGTCCAAAATACAGGGTAAGGAGGACCCAGCCCCTGGCTCTCAGGCAGCTAGTATCCCCAGGTTGGTGCTGGGTGTAGGTATGGAGCAAAACCCCCTGAGAAGTGATAAAGGCCAGACAGCGCTGGGCTGGGAGTTCCCCTGGGTTACTTAACTCTCTGTGCCTCTCTGCCCATGGGCTCTGTTCTTCTGATGTTCCTGACAATTCTCGTACCCTATGACTGATCTGCAGAGATTCTGTCAGCCTCCCCTGGCTGCCCATCCGATGCTGAACAATCCTCCCACCTGGGAAGTTCTGTCGACATCAAAATGAAATCCAGAGATGAATGTGTTCACGTTTGCTGGTGTTAAGTTCAGAATAACAGCAACAAGAAAAGCTGACCCATCACTGTAGCCCTCCCTAGGGCCTCCCAGGCACTGGGAAACTTTTGCTGCTGTCCCAGAGATGCCCTTTGGGAGGAGAAACAGATGGAGATCTGTCCCCTGCCTCCATCTGAGGCCAACCTCGCCTCCCCCAGCTACATGATGAGAGTGTCACAAAGCATTTAACCCTGGTGTGCTACTTGACTGTTTGTCAGAGTACCTCAATCATAACTCACGATTCTATCACACTTGACCTGTTTTCTCATATAATTCTCTCAATTAGGCTCCCCCACACACAGATATTCTGCCCATTTTAGAGATGAAGAAACTGAGACTTAGCCTAAATGTGTCGCCTGTGTTCTGGGACTGGAACCCAGTGCATGGGATCATTTAATGCCAGAGGCTTTGAGTCCCATCCTCTCGGTGTGACTGCCCAGCACCCACCCGGCTCACTGGGTCTCCTGTGGCCTGATGCCTTTCCTCTCGTGGATCTGCTTATTTGATTCCCAAACCACGTCTTCCCTAAGGAAGGGAAGGTGGGCATCATCTCTCACTCTAAGGAGAACAAAGTCCAGACGGAACACTAAGCCTGTTCCCACCGCAGGCCTTCATTCCGCTGGTGGGAGTCTCTAGACTCCAGACCTGTTTGTTTTTGAAGCTGCTTCTCAACTCTGTCCCCTTGTTCTGTTAGACATTTAAGAGCAGTCTAGGGATAGGCCACCCAAGCCCCTGAGTCAGTCCTGTTTTTGTGTCCCCCCCACCCCCCGCTCCGGCTCCCGCTTCCAAGGCAGGAGGAAGGAGGTGGCCTCTACCTCTCCTTCCCACTTCCTTTGGATCCAGGATCAGGGAGCCGCCGGCCAGTGGGCCAGGGAGGAGGCCTTTTGCCAACTCCCCTTTCCCCTCAGAATGTGGCTGTTTCTAACTGGCATTTCCTTTTTACCCCCTCGGGTTTCCAGGAGGCGATCGTTGCCTTCTCGGATGAAAGCCTTTGGAGGTGAGTGTCTGCCCAGTGGTAACTGCTCTTTATCTTCCTGCCCTGGATGCTGCTGCTTGGGGTGGCCGAGCTGAACAAAGGAAGCCCCTTCTCTCATGCTGGTGGTTGTGGGAGGCTGCAGTTGTTGGGGGGTTGGGAGGGGACTTCAGTTGCCACCCCTCCCCCTGAATTATCTGCCAGCTGGGCTGACTGATGCTGCTCCCTTCTCCTCTTGTCCCTGTCACATCTCCCTTCTCCCTCCCCACCCCCACCTCCAAAGTCCTGTTCTCCGGTGTCCAGTTAGTCATCCATCTGCAAACCACCCCCCATGGGATGACGGGATGCCCCTCTCTATGGAAATCCTTCCCGTCTTCCTCCTTGTTCAATCTGATCCCCTCAAGCTTCTGCCTGGGTGTTTTACTCCTCCAGCCCTTTGTCAGTTTGGGATTGCTATCCTATCCTTCATTGTAGCCTCCTTTAGAAAACCCCGCACCGGACTCCGTATTCTGTGATCCACTCCTGACCTTTCCACCCAGGGACTGTCCCTATCTTCCCTTTCCCCTCCTCCCTGCCCTCTCAGGCCTGTCCAGGAGCCGGCCCATATGACTCAAAAGAAAGCCCCATGTTCAGCGTTGGCCTCTTCCTGGCATTCCCTCACCTGCCCAGCTTTCTCTAGGATGACTCTTCTCCCTTTGGTGATGAGTGTCCAACTGGCCATGCAGCGTGCTCTCCGTCTGGCTCAGTCACCTTGAGAGTTGGGTACCGCCCTTCGAGGAATGGGGTCCTTACCCTCTCTTTCTTTGGGAAAACCCTTATCAGCTCTCCCCTTCCCCTACACCAATACCTTGAACCCTGAGACAATGTGGGTTCCAGAGTCTGCATTAAAAAATAACCTCACACTTTTGGGTCTCCAGAGGATGAGGATGATTTGTCAAATGATGGACTTAGTTCAGAAGAAAGGGCCCCGGGCCCTGGCTGCACCAGAGAAAAACCCTTCCATCTGGGAAGATCTGGTAAGTGCTCATGTCTGCCTCTGAAGACCCGAGGCCGACAACATTGTAGGTGGTCAGAGCAGGCCGAGGCCACCTCTTCAGAAGCCCTGACCAGCCCCTATCCTGCCTCCACCAGGCGGGCAGCCCCTTCCATTCTTCCACAGCTCTAGTTGTTAGAAAATGCTAAAGGATTAAGCATTTATTAAGCACCTACTAAGTCCTAAATACTGTGCTAAGCACTTTTATTCATTTATTTATTTGTTTTTGCTTGGCAACGAGGGTTAAGTGATTTGCCCAGGGTCACACAGCTAGTAAGTGTCAAGTGTCTGAAGCTGGCATTTGAACTCCCATCCTCCTGAGTCTAGGGCTGGTGCTTTATCCACTGTGCCACCCAGCTGCCCCCCAAACCAGTCTTTCTAGCATGTTTTATGGGCTACAAAGCACTTTCTAAATATAATTTCATCTGTCTTCCCAACCATGTTGGAGCCAGAGCCTATTATTACTCTTATTTTACGGAGGAGGCATGACAGATTCTCCTCTTGAGAAAATGACCATGTACTGGGAGAAAAGACACAGACCCTTATAGCTATGTGACTGTTGGTTGCTAGGTGCCCTCCTGGCATTCTCTAACACAGGCAGATCCAGAGCTAAGACCTGCTGTGTCCACAGTTCAGATAAGATGATTTCACAGCTTTTATTGACGTTTGCTTCATGCTAGCATAAGTTGTGTTTGAAAGTACTAGCAATTAATCCACAAGCCCTACACTCACACATACCGCACACCACAATGACCCTATGGGGAAGCAAGCCCTTTGATGAGGCCTCTGCTCTTACTCTACAGGCTTGGGCCATTCCCAGAACACATTTGAGGACTAGAACTCCCATCCTTCACAAACAATCCATACATCTCTGTCACTATCTTTGTGTTTTAAGTATACACCCACAGCAGTCACTGCTTCTCCCATGCTTGTCACACCAAGGCAGTCCCCCAGTCAGCTAATGCCACATACAGTGGGCCTCTAGCCACTTCCTGACGCCCTTACATGCACTTATACCATGGAAGGGCAATCAATCTCTTTTGCAATCTTTTCCACAACAGCAAGACAGAATTATGCTCATAAGTGCAACACACCAGTGTTTGTATTCCCTTCTTAGCCCTGCAGCATCCCAAGCTTCTGACAGATACAAGAGAGTGTTATGTGCAAAGGAGATATAGAGGCACGATGAATGCTATGAGATATTTGAGGAAGAGAAATCATTTTTCATTTGGGTAGTTTTAGAGAAGGTTTTATCAAGGATGTGGTACCTGAGTTCGACCTTGAAAGGAATGAGGATATGAGATTTGAAGGAGAGGCCCATTCCAGGCATGGGGGATAGTGTGCATAAAGGCAGAGATATTTGAAAGGGCAGAACAGTCTGCAACGTGGATAAGCCTGGATAGGCAAGTTAGATTGTGGAGGGCCCTGAATTCCAAGGTGATGAATTTATCCTTTGTCAAGCAATGGAGGGACACTCAAGGCTTTTGAGTCAAAGGGTGATATAATCAGAATTAGGAAGATTTCTAGGACAATAGTGTGAATGATGTTTATGAGAAGAGACTAGAGGGGCAGCTAGATGGCGCAGTGGTTAAAGCACCGGCCCTGAATTCAGGAGTACCTGAGTTCAAATCCGACCTCAGACACTTGACACTTACTAGCTGTGTGACCCTGGGCAAGTCACTTAACCCCCATTGCCTACAACAACAACAAAAAAGAAGAGACTAGAGGCAGGAAGACCAGTTTGAAGGCCATTACAATAGCTTGGGGGAAGCTGGAGAAAAGAGAGGTGACTGATTAAATTTGGGATGCAGTTAGTCAAAGAAGGCTCCATGGAAGCATTGAGTCGAGTTTGGAAGAGGGTAAGGATAAGAAATGTGACAGTGCCCTTGTCAGACAGCACCTGGAGAACTGGACATGGCATTTCAGGAGTGAGATCTGCTGAGTGGATGGGGGCTTGAAGCCATCCCATGCCAGGAGGGGTTGAAAGGAAGTGGGGATGAGGAAATGTAGTATAGTGAAAAGGGCACTAGATTTGGAATGTGGAGACCCCAGTTCAAGTCCCTGCTCTTCTACTTAGCTGTCTGATTGTGAGCAAGCAGGGCTTCAGTTTCCTCGTCTATAAATCAGGTAGAATAATACAAGTGCTACCTGCTTCACGGGAAAGCACTTTGTAAACTTTATAGTACTAGAAAAATGAAAATTATTAGTAGGATTAAGTTCAAATTGTAAAAGAAAACATCAGCGGTGGGAGGAGAATGTGTCTGCAGCCTCGATGTCGTGTTAGAAAAGCGCTCTGATGAGGGGGCAGCTATGAGGCACAGTGGATAAAGCATCAGCCCTAGACTCAGGAGGACTTGAGTTCAAATCCAGCTTCAGACACTTGACACTTACTAGCTGTGTGACCCTGGGCAAGTCACTTAACCCTCATTGCCCCGCAAAAAAAAAAAAAAAGCACTCTGATGCTCATTCTGCTTGACCTCCGATGGCAGAACCAGCCCAGCGAATGGAAGTGCCAGGAAGATAGTCTGGTTCTCTTTAAAGCAGTTTCCTCTAGCAAGCAGGGCTGTCCAAAGTGGAGTAGTCTCCTTCCCCATCATTTGGGGCATCCCGGGGGGACCTGGCAGGCATTTGTCTAAGATATGGGAAATGGGATTCCTGCTTCACATTTGTTAATACATCACCAAAGTCCCATTAGTGTTGAGATTCCTTGATTCTTCGTGGATTGGGTATCCCAGGGCAACCTGAACTTCCAGTCGGCCTAGTGATTAAGGAAGGGCTAGGGAGCAGATTTGGACACCCCTGAGGCCGAGCTGAGGGTGTGGAGCCCCAGAAGGTGGGGGCCAGGCGATGGTTAAAGGGTCTCGAAACCTAGCCTGAGCTTCCCCGTGCAGGGTTCTTTCCACTTCCCCTTGGTTACACATTGCCTCCTCCCTCCTTCTCACTGTACACATCATTTCTTCCACAGACTTTGTGAATGCCATTCCATCTTGGGCCCTGTACTGGGGTGGAGACCTAGGGTTTTCAACAAAGGGTAGGGCTGGGGTGGGGGAGGGGTCACCAGGAAGGTGAAGGGTCATTCAAGAAGTGAAGGGTCTAGTCAGGTCAAGGACATAGGGAGATCAGTCAGGGCCTGGAGGTCAAACAAGGGTTGGAAGGTCAATCAGGAGCTGGGAGAATCAGGTCTTAGACAGTCAATAGGTGTGGGAATTTGGGGTGACTGTTGGAATTGGTTCATTGAGGAGGGGGTGGCGGGCAGTCAGTCTCAGGGTGGTCAGTGGGCGAGTCATTCAAAAGCTGGACACACTCTCTGTTTGGTTATCAGAAACCTCAGGAGCTCGGTGGAGTTGGGAGGTTGTGTCAATTTATTTCCTGAACACATGCCCCCCTCCCCTCAGTTCTTCAAGCCTTAAGTCCTTTTTTTGCCAGGGTCCCTACCCCATGACATGGGCCTGGTCTCCTCTTTGGTGAAGAGGTTAACTGAACTGGAACAGAAGGTGAAGACGCAGGCTGAAGAAATCAACTTCAAGGTACTGGGCCCAGGCTGAACCAGCTGCTGGCTGCTAGGCCACGGGTGGTTCCAGATGAGGCTTTTGAGCCCCTGCAGGAAGCCCCTACTGCATGGGATCCTAGTAGCTCAGCAGTTCAGTGGGAGGCATGGGCATCTTCCCTTTGCTCTATCCCTGCCTGGGGTGTTTGGGATCCAGGGCCTCTGTGACCCTGAGCCATGGCAACTGGGTTCCAATGGCTTTGTTCTGCCCCTCATTCTGGAATCTCAGTTTCTATACTTGTGGGCCCGGAAGGAATCACTAGAGGCTTCCCAGAGGCACCATTCCCAGCTTCCTGAGTGCCAGGAACCGGTCTGGGGCTGATGTTGGTGCCTTGGTACTGCAGGACCAGTGGATCAAAAGCCTCAAGTTGAAAATCAAAAACCTGCAGCCAGACGAAGGTAACAGAATCCTCCGGCCAGAGTGCTGGCCCCTCTGGCTTCCCCTCCCACTCCCAACTCCAGCCCTGGTCTAAGAGGCTCACAGTTCTAGTGAAGAGACACATCATCTCTGCCTTGCTGGGGTGGGAGGGGAGCCCGGACACACAAACCTGAAACACATAATATAGAACAATACGCCCTTTGTGTAGACAAGAGAGTAGACCTGCCTGCTTGGCCGCAGAGGGCAGAGCTAGGAGGAAGTTGTACAGAGGCGGATTTAGACTCAGTGGGAGCCAAAGTTTCCTCTGAGAGCCTCCCCAAAGCAGAGTAATCTTCCTTGGGAGGTATTCGCCCTCACTGGGAGTCCTCAAACAGAGGATGAGTAACCTGCTTGTCAGAAGTAAAATCATGGAGGGGATTCTAGGTCAGATGGGAGTTAGATTAGAGGCTCACATCTAGAGCAGGTGGTTGGGGGGAGTGGGAGTCCAGGAGCAGGTAGCTGGGGAAGAGCACTGGGGTGTGGCCATGGGTAGCCCAAGGCTTCGAATGACTACATCCTCCAAGTTTTCTTTCCATCTTCAGCTCAGAAGTCTAAATGCTACATCTGTTGGAAAACAACATGGAGAAGATAATTTAAGGCTTCAAAACGCTGGTCTTATTCAAATTCAAGATAACTGCTGTCTTGTTCCATGTATCACTCTAGTTCGTTTTTGAACTTTGTAAACACTCTTATTAGCTGTGGTTCAGTGACCAAAATGATGACACTTGCAATCCTTGCCTTGAGAAGATCCTAAGAGGGGCAGCTAGGTGGTGCAGTGGATAAAGCACTGGCCTTGGATTCAGGAGGACCCGAGTTCAAATCCAGCCTCAGACACTTGACACTTAACTAGCTGTGTGACCCTGGGCAAGTCACTTAGCCCTCATTGCCCTGCAAAAAATAAAAAAAATAAATAAAAAAAGAAGAAGATCCTAAGAATGAGGTGGTTGGGTTTTGTTTTGTTTTGTTTTGTTTTTTTGTGGGGCAGTGAGGGACAAGTGACTTGCCCAGGGTCACACAGCTAGTAAGTGTCAAGTGTCAGAGGCCAGATTTGAACTCAGGTCCTCCTGAATCCAGGGCCAGTGCTTTATTCACTGTGCCACTTAGCTGCCCCCAAGAACGAGGTTTTGACACAGACATTAATTACAGTGTTGATGCTACCCTACAAGGAGAAGTCTAATGGAGCTAGATCGGGTGACCCGGGTGGCCAAACGAAAGGGTGGCCTGTATGGATTGCCAGTCCCGAAATTGTCATGCACAATGCATAAGCACAGGCTGCCCTGAATGGTTAAGACTGAAAATTTATTATTCAAAAGTCACAAGACTAATAAGTGTGAAAGAAATTTAAATAACTAAACTTGCAATTTGGTGGTGGTGGGGGGGGGGGAGTTTGTAGCATTTCTGCTTCTGAGGTCATTAAGCCTTGTAATTGCACGAAGACTTTGGAGACACCCTGTATGAGAGGGTGGGGATATACTAGCCTTTGAGGAATGAGTCTGGGCAGTGTGTCAGTGGTTGGACAGAAGTTCTTTGAAGTGGGGCAGGTAACCAGGCTATTCACTGTCCTCCCTGGAGGGCCTGGCTGGAGAGGCCCTATGGGAAAGCTGCCTGGAGGCATTATCCATTAAGATCCACACAGTCTACTTAGAATGCTCTCTCTCTCCTCCTTGCTGTCATCTAGCCAGCTCACTGGTGCGACTTCCTCAGTTATGTCAGTGCCTATTTTTCAGGCTTTCTTTTCATCCCAACCCCTTAACACAACCTTCCGGGGCTTCAATATGCATGTCAAAGAGCCCCTTAGCAAACTGACTTTTTCATTCCTCCATTTGAGTGACTCTCTCCACTCCACTCGAACTCCCCACCAGCATGGTCCCACATCCAGCCTCAACCATCTTCCAAACTGCATCACGTCTAAGACCTAAACCGTCACTGTCAGTAACCTCTCCTCCTCGCTAACCACAGCCTCCTCTCTCTCCTTTCCACCTGTTCTCATGCACATGCGACCTACTTACTCTTCACCTTTCTCATGACCTCTGGCCCCTCCACCCATCTCTGTTCTCCCAGTCCCCGTCCCCTGCTTGGGCTTCACTTGTAATTTAATGTCCACTTATTGATTTCATATAATACCCATTTAAAGCATTGCCAAACATTGCCCCCCTAACCATTAGCTCTTCTTGACCTGGGAATCCTTTGGGTAATAGTCACTCTCTGAGCTCTCTACTCCTGCTCTGGGAGAATCATCCATTACCCATTTATGTGGTATCATTTCAGCTGAGCCGTTGTTGTTTGACGCTTCCTCAACCCTTCTCAACTTCCTATTTCATTTGCTATAGTGTCTGTTCTTTGAATCAACCAAACATTCATTAAAAACCTATTGTGGGGGGAGGCTAGGTGGCGCGGTGGATAAAGCACTGGCCCTGGATTCAGGAGGACCTGAGTTCAAATCCGGCCTCAGACACTTGACACTTTTACTAGCTGTGTGACCCTGGGCAAGTCACTTAATCCCCCTTGCCCCGCCAAAACAAAAACAAAAACAAAACCAAAACCAAAAACCTATTGTGTCCTAAAAAAAAATCCCATTGTCTAGCAAAAACCTATTGTGTCCTGAGGACAGAAAAACAACCATGAAAGAATGAAAGAAATCCTGGCCCTTAAGAGCTTTCATGTCCAATAGGCAGTTGTTAACACAAACCTGGAGCTCAGGAGAGATATGGGGGCTAGGTATATATAGAGCTGGGAATTATCTCCATAGAGATGATAACTGACCCCAGAGGCTAATGAAGTTACCAGGTGAGAGTGTGCAGAGAGAGGGAAGAGGGAGAGAAAGGGGAGAGGAGAGCAGAGGAGAGGAGAGGAGGGGAGAGCAGAGGAGAGGTGAGGTGAGAAGAGAGGAGGGGAGGGGAGGGGAGAGCCCAGCACAAAGTTCACAGACATCACCTAGCTGCCTACTTCTCTGAGATCTCTTAGCCCCTCTCCCCCAAATTTCCAAATATCACCAACCATCTTTCTTTCTCCCTGGTCACAGAAAAGATGTCCTCACACCTTGTTAAGGTGAATTACTCTGCCCTAGTTACCAACAACTTTCCCTTTGGCAGATCTGACAGTCTTTTCTAAGACTTCCTCCTCTTGGCTTTTCTGCCACATCAGACACCGTTGAGCCCCACTGCTCTTAGGTTTTCTCTGGATTTTCATGACACTGTTCTCTCCTGGTTCTCCTCCTACCCATCTGCTCCCTCCTTCTCAAGCGCCTTTGCTCTCACTGCCGTAGAGAATCACACATAGCCTCTGATCTTGTCTGTCTCAAACAGACCCTGGCCTTGCTGTGTTCCAAGCTGCAGCTGACGCTCTTCGATCTCTGCTTTCTGACCTTGTCTGTCTCAGACAGGCTCTGGCCTTGAGGTACCCCAGCGGCAATGCCAAGCCTCCGTTAACCACTGACCTCATCTTCGTTTGATAAACTCGCCACTATACCGTGCCTACTCTTTTTTTTTTTTTTTTTTTTTGGTGAGGCAATTGGGGTTAAGCGACTTGCCCAGGGTCACATAGCTAGTGAGTGTTAAGTGTCTGAGACCGGATTTGAACTCAGGTCCTCCTGACTCCAGGGCTGGTGCTCTATCCACTGCGCCACCCAGCTGCCCCTACTCTTTTTGTATATAACCAGGTGGGCTACAAGGCTCGCTGCCCATTGATGGAGGATTGAAAGTCCCTTTGGGCCTGCACAGAATAAACTCTCTCTCTCCACCTTGAGGACCTGTCTAAGTATTTTCTGTGGCAATTGTGGCTCCTTTCTCTCTTTCATTGATTCTTCATCCTCTTCTTGATCCCTTAAACCCTTAAGGTTGGTGCCCCTCAAGGCCGCTTCTTAGTCTCTCTTCTCCTCTGGGTTCTTTCCCTTGGCAGTCTCATTCACTCCCATGGCTTCTGCTGGTCCTTCTGTACAGGTGGCCCCCAAATCAGTATCTCCAGCCCTGCCCTGTCTACTGAACTCCAGATTCACTTTCCTATTGGCCCCCAGGGCACGTGCATTCCAATATCCTCTTAGCACCTCCAATTCAGTGTGTCCAAAACGGAGCTTATTTTCCCCATAAGTCAGTTCCTACTTCTGACTTTGCCATTTCTGTCTCTGGCACTATCATTTACTCCATCTCCCAGGTTTGTATCTTTGGGGCTTCTCTTTGACTCTTCCCTCTTCCTGAATTCTCATATATAGTCAGTTACCAAGTCCTAACAATTCTCCTTCTATCATATCAACTCTCTCCTATTTCAACTGCTTTTACCCAAGTAGAAAAAATATATGTGTGTAGTGTGTGTATATATATATGTATATACACATACACATATATAATACATATGTACACACATGTGTATATATGTGTTATATATACACACACACACACACACACACACATATATATTTACCACCCACCAAATGATCCCAACAGCTTCTTTCCATCAGTCTCCAATCCTGTTCTATCTCTCCTCTTTCTCTTCTCCATTTCAAATGAGCTGTAACTAGCAGTCACTGTCTCTGGGATCAGTTGAGTTTGGGGATGGGGCCGCAGCCTGACTACATGGTTGTATTATCCCCCAGAGGTTGGGCAGTGCAATGATGGGAGTGGCAGTGATGGCCCTGGGACCGTCAGGCTGAGTTTGGGACTGCTGGCCCTTCTAGGGGGGCCGCTCCATTTGTCAGGTTCTGCTCTGCCTGTTAGAATAGTCTTTTCCATATGTAGATCTGATCAGGTCACTCTTTTATGAAAGAATCTTCAGGTCCTATGTCCAGTACCTACTGAATAACATTCAACGGCTTTGCCTTGCATTTGAGGTCCTCTACAGTTTGGTCCCACTCCACCTCTCATATTAAGGCAGGAACTTTGCATGCCAGTCAAATTGGACCAGTCTCTGTCCTGTGATTTCCCACCTCCATGCTGTTCCTTATGCCTCTGGTGCCCTGCAGTCTCCTCTTTGCATGTTGAATTTCTATTCACACATTAAGCTTGACCCTAATTGGTGCCTCTTCCATGCATGCAGTCCTACCTGATCCCACTATGGGTTATTAACAACCTTTTACCTTATATCTCCCCCTCCCTCCCTCCATCTCTCTCTCTCTCTCTCTCTCTCTCTCTCTCTCGGGGCAGTGAAGGTTAAGTGACTTGCCTAGGGTTACACAGCTAGTGAGTGTCAAGTGTCTGAGGCCGGATTTGAACTCAGGTCCTCCTGAATCCAGGGCCGGTGCTTTAGTTAAGTATGTTTATTTCTTATCCATGTCTCATTGAAATTTTAAACCCAACCCAGGGCTTGGCACATAGTAATCATTTAATACATATTGTATGAATGAATGACTTGGTAGAATTTAAAGAATATGCAAGAAGCTGGATTAGTCTACCCCCAAATTTGAAATGGAATGTGGAATTCTGGTGTGTACCCCCAAAACTTCATCCTAGGTTGTGCCTGACCCTTAAAGATGTCTCCTTGGGCAGCACTTGAAAGCCCAATATTGTTGGTCAGTGAGATCACCCTGAGTCTTGCATCTCTGCTATGGTTGTTAGGGACCCCCTGAATGCATCCTGTCTTTTCCAGAAGATCAAAGAAGTTTAACTCGTACAGAAGAACTGGAAGCCAAGTGTCAGCACCTTCAGAATCAGGTCCATGAGATGGAGGTGAGACAGATAAAGGCAGGGAGGGGACGCACCCTGAACACAACTTTGGGGCACCTCCCAGTGACCATAGAGGTGATGGGACCCAGGAGCCATGTGGGCCTTTTTCTAGCCTCCTCACCTATCCACCACTCCTAGTAGACCTTCCTGTCACTCATCCCCACAGGATTCAAATCCTAGCTCTGATGCTACCCATGGGACCTCTGAATCTCAGCTTCTTCTTCTTTTTTTTTTTTTTAGTGAGGCAATTGGGGTTAAGTGACTTGCCCAGGGTCACACAGCTAGTAAGTGTTAAGTGTCTGAGGCCGGATTTGAACTCAGGTACTCCTGACTCCAGGGCCGGTGCTCTATTCCCTGTGCCACCTAGCTGCCCCGAATCTCAGCTTCTTTATCTGTAAAATGAATTGGTCGAACTAAATCATTCCTAAGCTCCCCTCCACCTCTCAATCTTAGGAAACTATGAAAGAGCTGCTGACCTAGAATGTCTTGCTCTGTGTTTTCCCGTGCCCTGATGGATGCAGGTTATAGCTTACATAAATGACAGCTGTCAGCACCATCCTCCTCCTCAGAAACCCCTTTTCCCTCAGTCACAATTTAGCTGGAAGGAAGCAGTGAGATACAGTGGAAATGACCTGGGCCTTGGAATCAGAGGTCCGGATTCTAATGTTGGTCCTGAAATTTCTGAGCTCTGTGACATGGGCAAGCCCCTGAGCATCCCTAGAACATCCACCCTGGGATCTGAGCCTCCTCTCTCCCCATTACAAGGCCAATGGATGAAGGCGAGTTATTATTAGGAAATGGTCACTTTCCTTTTCCTCTGATTGATTGCTTAATGAAGGCAGTGCCTAATGGCCAATGTCACAGCCTAGTTTAGAGCCAGGAAGATAAACCCTCAGACCTCACCCCTCAGCCCAAGCTGCAACATCAGCAGACTCTTCTTATGACGAAGCCAGCCTTAAGCTCGCCTTTCGCATCTCGTTTCCTGGTGCCTTGTTTAACCCAGGTAGCATGCGTCCCCTTGAAACTCCTGTCCTGTGGCTTCTGGCAGGAGCCCTCTTTCAAGGAGAGAAGTTGGTTGGGGGAACAGTCCTAAAGGGGTATGTTCCCCCACAACTTCCCTGTTTTTGTGCTGGAGCTCAGGACAGGGAGATAGGAGACTTGGGTTTGATTCTCAACCTTGGCAGGAGGTCTAACCTGCTATATGAGCTTGAGCAAATCACTCCTCCTTGCTGGGCCTCAGTTTCCTGATCTGTGAGAAGAAGGGCTTAACTGGAGAGAGAATCTCTAAGGGCCTTCTCGACTAGTCACAACAGCTCATGTTTTTTATACTACTTTGGGACTTACAGTGTGAAATGCATCCTTTATCTTGAGATCTAGATAAAGCAAGCCTTGTTATTTTTATTTAACAGATGAGAAAACTGAGACTCAGAGTGAAGCGATTTACCCTAGGTCACACAATTAAGGGAGGCAGAGCCAGGTCTTTGGCTCCAAGTTAGTGTCCTTTCTACCACCCCACGCTCGGTTGTCTCAGCTCTGAGGGTCCCTGCTTCTACTCCTAGGATTAGGCAAAGAGTATGAGGAGCCAAGGCTTCCCAGCTCTGGCCTGGATTCTGCTGTGAGCTTGTTACTCACTGAATCATGAAATCGGTAACCTTCCCTGCCCTTTCCCTTCCTGGTGGCTCTTCAGGAAAGAAGCCCAGCTAGCGGCCCTCTTCCTCTGTGTCTTTCTCTTTTTCCTGCTCAGCGATTTCTGAATGACTATGGACTCGAGTGGGTGGGAGAACCATCAGAAACTCAGATGGACATGGAAACGGACTTGGAGGCGGAGAAGTGGACAATGAAGAAACTCTGGAAGCCAGGTAGAGTGGGCCATTACCTGACTCCAAGCAGGGCACTGGGACCTGGCACCTTTGGGCAAGATGTATCCCCTCTCTGGGACTTGGTTTCCTCGTCTGTAAAATGCTCTTATTTGAGTAGTCTCGAAGGTCCCTCCCAGCACTTACTTTCTAGAGTCTAATTCCCTTCCAGCTCTGATATTCCAACACTGACATTCTATGGTTTTAGGTCCCTCCCAGTTCTGATGGTCTGTGTTCTATAAGCCCTTCCACTTGTAACCTTCAGTGATGTTACATCCTTGTTTTGCTTCCATACTTTTCAATATAGGAATGGCCTGAATTCAATCTTTCTTGCCCATCGAATGGCGTGTTTTTCATCTCTCATCTCCTTTTCCTCTCTTGGCCCCCCTACTTTGTTTCATTCTTGTCTTGACCCTGAAGTTGGGACTCTTATCCTTACCTTTAAAAATTCTTTGTTATTATTGTGAACTTGACATGAACAATGTCAATTTTGAACAGTGCCAAATTACAAATAGTGAACTATGACAAAAATCAACTGTTTGCCCCATACAAAGAACAGAAGAAGAGGACTGTATATGAGACCACAAATCTCCATTATGTATTATTGTTTTTTAAAAAAATAAATTTCAGAGTTATCATGTTAGTTCCCAAACTGCTCTGCTTGTCAGTGTCTTTTTCTGAATTTCCTTCTTCCCTCTTCTATTTATTTTTAAAAGTGATTCATTGAGGGCAGCTAAGTGGCAGGTCCTGGATTCAGGAGGACTTGAGTTCAAACCCAACCTCAGACACTTGACACTTACTAGCTGTGTGACCCTGGGCAAGTCACTTAACTCTCATTGCCCCACCAAAAAACAAACAAAAAAAAGTGATTCATTGATGCTTGCTTGTTTTCTTCTTCTTTTTTTTAAGGATCACAATCATTATCCTTTTCCCATACTTCCCTTCACCCAAATAAAAGCCCTCTCTTGGAACAAATAAATGTAATAATTCAAAACAAATCCACAATTTGCCATGTCTGAAAATGCAGGCATCATTCTCTGTGAGTCTCATTAGCTCTTCTTTAGAAGCATGATTCATTATCAATTTCAGGGAGTCGTGATTTGTTATTGCATTAATCAAGATTCTTAAATCTTTCACAGTTGTTTTCCTTTACTGTGTTGTAGTATAGAAATTGCTCCAATGCTGCTCACTTTACTCTGTATCAGTTCATACAAGTCCTTTGAGGTTTCTCTGATTCTGTCCTTTTTGTCATTTTTTATGGGGTAATCATATTCCATTACATTCATATGCCATAATTTGTGTAGCAAATCCCTAATTGATAGACATCTATTTTGTTTCCAGTTCTTTGTTCCAACAAAAAGAATGCTGTTATAATTATTTTTTTTACATATGGGTCCTATCTCTCTTTCTTTAGAGTATAGGCCAAATCACAGTATCACTGGGTATCAAAGGGTATGCACAGTTGAAATATTTTTATGAATATAGTTCCAAATTGCATTCCAGGAAGTGTTGACCTTCTCACAGTTCCATGACAGCGCCTTTGTGTGCCTGGCCTCCCAAAGCTGCTCTGATAGTGGTTATTTTTCCTTTTTTGGTCATCTTTGCCAATCAAATGGTTTTGAGGTAGAACCTCAGAAGGGTTGGGGTTTTTTTTAACTTTTTTTTATTCTGAACTGAAAGAAAAAAAAAAGATGAGAATTTCCACTTACACAACAAAACACACAGAGAAGATTGTATGTAAAACCATGAATCTTCATTTTGTACTGCTTGCTTTTTTAAAAAGTTATATTTCATAGCTTACTTTCAAAATTGTCCTTTTTGTGCTCCCTTCTGAACTTCCTCCTCTTCTGTGCATTTGAACAAATGTTTCTAAGACCTTCTTTTAAAAATCATTTTTGCTACTTGCCTCCCTTTTCTAATCCTTCACTCCGAATTAAAATAGAGGCAAACAAACAAACCATATAACAAATAAATATAAATAACACAAATCATCCATACAAGTGACCTTGTCTCTTTCCCCCTTCCCCCAAGATCCTCTTCTCCTCCCTCAGTATCCTTCCCCACCTCATTCAAAACCCATTACAAACATTAGTAGTAGTCAATCAAAACAAATGTCCACATTGGCTGTATCCAAAAAGATGGTTGTCTCGTGCTGAATTCTGAGTTCTTCCATTCTCTGTTAGGAGGTGGGTAGCAGGTATCATCATTCGTTCTCTGGAATTGCCGTTGGTCATGCTGATCACATTTATATATCATCACTTGCTTCGCTATTCTCCAATGTATGGGCACTCTCTTGGATTCCCATCCGTTGCCAATTCAGAAAAAGCTATCAATTTTTTTTTGCATATCCTTGAAATTTGTTTTGCTTAGGAATCATCTCCCCCCTTAATCTATATTCTCTCTTTTTCCCTCCCCCCATCCTCCTTTCTCTCCTATTTTCCTCTTGAGTGAAATAGGTGTGTGAATTCGTACATGTATCTATGTGTGTGTGCATGTGCATATGCATGTGTGTGTGTGTTCTTCCTTCTTTAAACTGATTCAGGAGAGAATGAGGTTCAAGTGTCAACCGGTCCTTCTACCTCCTCTTCCTTGTATCTATAGATGTCTACTTGTGCACCCTGAGTCCCTCACCTTCCTCTCCCTTTCCCCTTCCCCCTTCTTTCCACTCTTCTCTTTAGACCATCAAGACATAACAGAACCACTCCCCAGGCCTTGTGTAATTTGATTCCTTCTCTGACCCCTCATGATGATGGTGCATGTGTCTTCTTGCCATATTTAAATGCAGTCAGTTTATCCTTTATAATTCTTCATTCATGTTGCCTTTTTAGGCTTCTCTTCACTCCTTTGTTTAACCTTCAAAGTTTCTCTGCAGCTCTGGTCTTTACATCATGAATGCTTAGAAGTCCTTTATTTTATTAAAGATCCATTTTTTTCTCCTTTAGGATTATATATTCAAGATTTCCTGGGTAAGTTATTTTGGACTGGAAGTTCATATCTTTTCCTTTCTGGACGATCATATTTTAGATTCTATGCTGCTTTATAGTGGTGGTTGCTAAATTATGTGTGAGCCTGTCTGTGGTTCCTTGGTACTCGAATTCTTTCTGTCTGCTTACAGAATATTTATTTATTTATTTTAAATCTGGAAACTCTGGATTTTGGCTATGATGTTCCAGGAGTTTTCATTTGGAGGTTTCATTCAGAAGGTGACTGGTAGATTCTTTCTATTTCCACTTTGCCCTTGGGTTCTAAGAGATATGGGTGGAGCAGCTAAGTGACACAGTGGATAAAGCGCTAGCCCTGGATTCAGGAGCACCTGAGTTCAAATCCACCTTCAGACACTTGGCACTCACTAGCTGTGTGACCCTGGGCAAGTCACTTAACCCTCATTGCCCTGCCCAAAAGGGAAAAAAAAAAAAGAGATATGGGCAATTTTCTTTTAAGATTTCTTTTTTTTTTTTTTTTTTTAGTGAGGCAGTTGGGGTTAAGTGACTTGCCCAGGGTCACACAGCTAGTAAGTGTTAAGTGTCTGAGGTCGGATTTGAACTCAGGTACTCCTGACTCCAGGGCCGGTACTCTATCCACTGCGCCACCTAGCTGCCCCTTAAGATTTCTTGCAATGGGATGTCTAGACTTTTTTTTTTTTAGTTATACTGTAGATAGTCCAACAATTAAAATTTTTTTTCTTCTCGATCTGTTTTCTAGGTCAGTCATTTTTTGCTTTGAGACACTTTACATTTTCTTCCATTTTTTCAGCCTCTAGATTTTGTTTTAACATTTCTTGTTGCCTCATGATATCATTGGCTTCTATTCAATCCATTCAAGTTTTCAGGGAGTTTATTGCTTGGACAAAGTTTTGAACCTCTTGTTCCAAGCTGTTAATTCTTTCTTCCATAGCTTTCCTTTCTTTGCCATTTTTTGCTCAGGGATTTTTAATCTATTTATATAAAAGTTTTGTTTTGTTTTTTTACCTTCCAAGCTGTATTTTTTTTCTTGTAGACATTTTGAAGTCATTCTTTTCTTCTCTGTGTCTTGAGTGTCCCTAGCACCCTAATGGCTCATAAGAATTCACGATGGCTTTTTTGTTTGTTCGTTTGCTCATTCTTCTAACCTCCTTCCTGACTGGGGACTTGGTATCAGGGCTAGGCTCTGTGGCACTTCTGGGAGAAGGTTTGGGCTGGTGCTGTTGCTGTTTTCTTGGGGTATTGAGTGTTGTGTTATTGCAGGATCTCAGGGACAGTCTGGGAAACTGCAAGCTTCTGGGGCTTCCCAAGTGTTTGCCCTGGATTACCAGGGCAAAGTTGATTTGAGCTCTGTGAGTTCCTGACGTGGGTTTGGGTCTGATCAAGAGAAGATGCTGCTGGACTCTTCCCCTATCGTCCAGCTTGGAAAGCTGTGTGGGTTCAAAGTGGCAGAATTTTAAGCTTCCCCTCAGTCTGGGTTTCCTGCTTTGGTTATTTGGTAGGCTGATCTAGATGCTAGAAGTGAGATTCTGCTCTGCACGTGGGAGCTGAGCCTCACTACTGCTTCTGGTGGTGCCTTCTTTCTCAGTCCACTGCACAGGGTCTCCCAACCTGGGAAAGGCAACGCCACTGTGGCCCCACTGTGCACAGGTCCCTTTCTCAATCTTTTCTGGATCTGTGACCCAGAAGTTGTGCCAGTGCCATGGTATGGGTCTGGGATCTCTTTTTGGTGCTTGGGTGCAACCTCTCCCTGATGCTAGAGGGCCATGGGGGCCACATACATGCTCCTGCCCCAACCCTGTCCCCAGTAACTGCAGGCCTCTCTCTCTCTCCCTATGCTGACCTTGATGGGACAAAAGACTCTCTGTGACTTTTTTCTGGGATTTCTCCATCAGGATTCAGTCTGGTGCATTTTACAGCTGTTTGGAGGAGTTGTAGATGGACGATCAGCTACACTGCTTCCTTCTACTTGGCCATCTCAGCTCCTCCATCAGTTCCTGTTTGCCAGCATTCTCTGAAATTGTCTCTCATCATTTGCTGCAACATAGTAATAGCCCATCATATTTAGATGCCATAGTTTGTACAGTCATTCCTTAGACAACCCTTCAATTTCTATCTTTATTTCCTCTTTTAGCCTCCCCACCCCACCCCTCATTTCAGGATCAGAAAGTTTGTTTAGCTTTTGATTTTTCTCTCCCCCATAGTATCCTTCCTCTTAACCCATCCCCTCTACCTGCCACTTGCCCCCGCTTATTTCTCTATTGAGCTTGATATAGTTCTTCTTCTTTTTTTTTTGGTGAGGCAATTGGGGTTAAGTAACTTGTCCAGGGTCACACAGCTAGTAAGTGTGTGTTAAGTGTCTGAGGCCAGATTTGAACTCAGGTCCTCCTGAATCCAGGGCCAGTGCTCTATCTACTGCACCACCTAGCTGCCCTGAGCTCAATATAGTTCTACAACACACTATATGTGTGTGTGTGTGTGTGTGTGTGTGTATGTGGTGGTATGTATGGTATATTGTGCCATTCTTTGTCTGGTTCAGATAACAGTGAAATTCATCTGAATTCCCACTCCCCCCCCCCACTTCCTCTATATTTGCATACTCTATTTTCACATATCTCAGTGATAAGAAATAGCAAGTTTCTCCTTCCCTTTTTTCTACATAAGGTTACCTTTACTCTCCCTTCCTTTTCTTCTCTTAGAACAGAACCTATTCACCCCTAGGTCCTCTACTCTTTCATTATTTAACTCTCTCAATACCCTTTGAAGACATTAAGGTTCTGAGGGGATATTTATTTCTTTTCATTACTAGAATATTAGCAGTGAATCATCATAAGGCCTCTTCCAGTTGCTCAAACAACCTTGCCTTTCTAGGTTTTTCTTCACTCTTGGCTTTGTATTTCCAAGTTTCTACAAGTTCTAGTCTTTCCATCAGGTATGCTCGAAAGTTCTCTATTCCATTAAAGATACTTTCCCCCCCTCCATAGGATCATATTCAGCTTTTTAGGATATGTTATTCTTGGTTGTAAAACTTTATCATTTGAGGGGGCAACTAAGTGGTGCAGTAGATAAAGCACCTGTCCTGGATTCAGGAGGACCTGAGTTCAAATCTGGCCTCAGACATTTACTAGCTATGTGACTCTGGACAAGTCACTTAACTCTCATTGCCCTGCAAAAAAACAAACAAAACAAAAAATAGATATCATTTCCCTTTTGGAGTACAGTATTAGAAGATTTCTTCTCATTAGTAGAAGCTGCCAGATAGAGTAGAAGCTGATCATGACTATGGTTTCTTGGTACTTGAACTTCTTTCTGCCTTCTTGAAGGCTTTTTCTTTGATGTAGGTAGGATTTTAGCTCTAGATTTTGGCTCCGACATTCCTGAGATTTTTGTTTTTGTGGTTTCTTTCAGGAGGTAATCAGGAGGTTTTTTTCCTCATCCTTACTTTGCTCTCTGTTTTTGTCAGATATGAGCAGTTTTCATTTATGATTTCTTGAAATATAGCGTCCAGACCCCTTTTAGATCATTTTTTCTTTACAAACAAGTAATTTGTTAGCAGTTTGCGTGGCATGGAACCATAAGTAATTAACTTAGGTTGTACTGTCATTGTAATTAAATTGGCACAACCTGAGCAGTAGTCAGTCTTTGTATTTATTTAGGTTTGCCTTCATTTCTATAAGGAGTTTTTTATAGTTGTGTTCAATTCCTGTGTGTCTTAGTATCTGGACTCAGAGATATTTTCTGTATTTTGTAGATATTTTGAATGGATTTTCTTTATCTTTTCCTGCTACTGGGTTTTGCTGGTAATATACAGAAAGACATAATTTTTATGGGTTTATTTTATTATCATGATATTTCACTAAATTATTGTTTCACTTTAATTTTGGTTGATTCTCTAAGCTTCATTACATAAACCCTCATATTATTTGCAAAAATGATCATTTTTTCCCTTATTGCTTATGCTTATTTCCTCAGTATTTTCTTTTTGTTTGTTTGTTGCTTTTTGCTGGGCAATGAGGGTTAAGTGACTTGCCCAAGGTCACATAGCTAGTAAGTGTCAAGTGTCTGAGGCTGGATTGGAACTCAGGTCCTCCTGAATCCAGGGCCGGTGCTTTATCCACTGTGCCATGTAGCTGCTCCAGTATTTTCTTATTTTAGGTTTTTTGTTTTGTTTTTTTTTAGTGAGGCAATTGGGGTTAAGTGACTTGCCCAAGGTCACACAGCTAGTAAGTGTTAAGTGTCTGAGGCTGGATTGGAACTCAGGTACTCCTGACTCCAGGGCCAGTGTTCTATCTACTGCACCACCTAGCTGCCCCTATTTTAGAACTATTACCAAAATTTCTAAATACTAAATAATAGTGATAACAGTGGATATTTTTGCCTTACCCCTGAACTTATAAATGCCTCTAATGTTTCTCCATTACAGATAAGGCTAGTTTTTGGCTTGAGATAGATAGAACTTAACATAAGAATAGTCCATTTATTCCTGTGCTTTTTAATGTTTTTTTTAATAAAGAGATATTTTCATCAGAAATTTCTTTTGCATCTATTGATACAATAATATTTTATTGCTTTATTAATATAGTTTATTATGCTTCTAGTTTTCTCAATATTAAATCAACTTTGTTTTCCTGGCCATAGTATATAATTTTTAAGATATTTTTTGTAGTCCCTTTGTTAATATTTTATTTGGTATTTTTGTGTTGCTATTCATTATCAATATTGGCTTATAGTTTTATTTCTTTGCTCTATCTAACCCTGGTTTTGATGCCAGGACTATATTTGTCTCATAGAAGGAGTTTGTTAGGATCCATTTTTCTTGATTTTTGCAAACGATTTATCTAATACTGGAATTAATTGGGGTTTTTTTATTTGTTTGTTTTTTTTTAGTGAGGCAATTGGGGTTAAGTGACTTGCCCAGGGTCACACAGCTAGTAAGTGTTAAGTGTCTGAGGTCGGATTTGAACTCAGGTACTCCTGACTCCAGGGCTGGTGCTCTATCCACTGCGCCACCTAGCTGCCCCTGGAATTAATTGTTCTTTGAATGTTGGACAGTATTCACTTATAAGTCTATCTGGTTCTATATTTTTTTTCTTTGTGAGTTCCTTTTTTGGCTTATCTCTTCCCCCACGTCCCCATGGTTGGGTTATCTAAATTCTCTATTTCTTCTGTGTATGTGCATTGTACTGATGTTATTTCATTATTTATGGTACCTTTAAGCATAGGGTGGCTTTTCTGCTTATTTTTTGTAACTGTCTGTTTTTAGTTACTTTGAAATCATAATTACCTCTGATTTTTAAAAATTCACTTAAAGCATTATAAATTCTTCTCCAGTCTCTCAGTTTAATTCTATTTATATATTAAGTTTTTCTTGTAAACATATTGTTTTATCCTGTGACCTTCCTTCATTCTGTAGGTGTCATTCATCCCTTTAACATTCACTATTTGGACTGGTTCATATGAGTTCAAGATCTCTAAGAAATGGTTATAGTCAGATTCATCATCTTTTCCTTTATCTGTTTCCCAGCTTATTTAAATAGATCAGGGTGGAACTGGCATCATTGCAATAACTTCTTATTTTTATCCTTTCTTCTGATTTGGTGTTGATTTTGACTTTTGCTGTCCTGGTCAGATGGCACAGACAACTGATTTGGGAATGACTTCCACATCTGTAACTAGTACTTTCATCTATGTTAAAATATAGTTGGTTTTCTATTTTGTGAGGTTACTCTGTGTTTACTGTGTCTGCTGCCTTCCAAATTTCTTTTTGAAGAAAGTATTCATGGTGTAGGCATAAGGCTTCTGGTTAGTCTCCAAGGCCTAATGAAAACACCTCTGGGATCTCTTTTATTCCCCTCTCCAGAGAGAACCAGGCAACTATCCTTTCATTTAGCTGCAGTTTTGTTTTTATGAATCAACTTTATTTCAAGGTATCACATAGACCCCTGCGTATTCCCAGCCGAGGTCCCCGTGGTGTCCAACACCCATTGTACAACAGTATGAGAGCATTTTCTACCGCTAGTAAAGCAGCCTCACACTTTCGTCCTTTTGTTAAGAGAAAGGATGCCTATTTCCTTTAGAAGCACGTCCAGGAGTTTTCATCTGTTTCGTTACTATTTAGCATAGCTCCAACTTCTGGCTCCATTCGTGGTAAGTCTGTTCATAATGGAAGGGGTTAACTTCCCCAGTTGCATATCAACATATTCATCTTTGGGCAAAGATCTCAAATGTAGAATGCAAACAATTAAATTAATGTCTGTATGTCTAATAACCATGTGATTCTTTGCATCAGCTGTCCCATTTTCCGCCACTCTGCTATTGTTAGGAGTGGAATAAGTGGACCAGGAACACACAGGACTGAAAACCCACCTTATATTTTTCTTTGTTTCCTGGATTATAGAGAGAAGCAGCAAGTTATAGTGGATAGAATGATTAGCCTAGATTCTAGAAAACTTCAGTTCAAATCCTGAGCTGTGTGACCATAGGCCAGTTGCTTCAGGGTTGATTTGTCTCAGACAACTCCCTAGGATTTAATGAGAAATATAGAAGGGATCGGAGAGAGTTCCCATACCAGGAGTTCTCTGTGCTGATGAAATCACAGATCCTTGGAGGGGATGAGGGGTTGCTAACCAAAGAGTCTATCATCTGGTAGCAGACATGCTGATGATGAGGAATGTTTTCGCTAGGCTGGCCCTTGTAAAGGGCCCAATAAGTCACCAGGACCATGAGTGTAGCCTTTCCAGATTGGTAGAACCCACCAGAGATTGTCCTCAGCAACTTTAGCTTTGAAGAACCTCGTTTTACCTCCAGAATAGCACGAGGCATTGGATTAGGACTTGGGAGGAATAGGACTTCTAAACTCTCTATGGTTTACAAAATACTTTCCTCACAACATCCCTGGGAGGTTGGAAGTGCACATATTGTTTTTCCCAGAAGTGGGGGCAGCTAGGTGGCAGAGTGGATAAAGCACTGGCTCTGGATTCAGGAGGACCTGAGTTCAAATCAGCCTCAGTTGACACTGTGTGACCCTGGGCAAGTCACTTAACCCTCATTGCCCTGCAAAAAAAAAAAATAATAATGAAGTGACTTGTCCCAGATCTCACCACAAGGACATGTCCCAGCCTATGTGTCAACCCACATTTCCTAATTCCTTGTGCATTATTCTTTCCCTTGTATCACACTGGATTAGTGGCTATGAATGTCCGTCCAAGTGCCTTGTGATCATAAAATGGAAATGGGATTTAATTGCCATTATTATAAGTGATCTTAATACAGCCTGATATGGAGTCAAGGGCATGGATCAGGTGACCTTTCAGGGTGCCCTCAGGAACCCTAGGAATTGGGAAATGTGACAGCTCTTTTCCATGCTCCACTGCCCACACACATACCTGTTCTGGGAAGAGGATCACTATGTATTTCATGGCTCCATTCCCATTGGGGAGTCAGACACGAAAGTAGGTAGTATACTTTTCAAAGGGTCACCGGCCCTCAGGGACCCCTTGGTTACTAGGAGAATCCACGGTACCTGCTCCCACGGTGAACTTTGACGAACTGCTGGAGAACCTACGAGATCTCAGTCTTTTGGCTGGGGAGGGGCAGTCCCTGGTACACACCTCATCCAGTATGGCGATGCTCAAGACGCCAGAGCCAGTTCCCCTGACGTTATATCAGAACGGGATCATCATGTTCAATGGGCCCTTCCGCCCCTTCTCAGATGTCTCCACACAGGTAAGGAGTCCCAGTCGGCAGCACAC
Organism: Dromiciops gliroides; assembly: GCF_019393635.1. Classification (NCBI taxonomy): domain Eukaryota; kingdom Metazoa; phylum Chordata; class Mammalia; order Microbiotheria; family Microbiotheriidae; genus Dromiciops; species Dromiciops gliroides. The sequence goes on from NC_057863.1 coordinate 606,414,979, forward strand.
AGGTAGGGCGATCCCAGCAGGCCTGGATGGTAGTCACAGGTCTGTCACTGATTCTCATTGTGACCTTGGGCACTTCACTCTTCTTTTCTGGGCCTTGGTGTCCTCTCCTGCTAAATAGGGAGGGCCAGGCAGGATACCCTTGAGGGGCCTTGAAGCTGTGATGTGCCAACAGGGAGGCTCCTTGATGGTCCTGCCCACTCTGTGTGAAGCCCCATGCCGACCTGGAGGAAGGCAGGGCAGGGGGATGATGATGGAGACCAAAAGTCCACGGGACTGCCCCTGTCCTTATGGAATCCACAGTCCAGTGGAGGTGACTGGTACACAATGATCCCCATGTGCTGCCTGAGGTTGAAGGGGGAAGCCCCTTAATGACTGGGAGGGGCACTGGGTGTGAGGGCCACTGGGACGGTTCACTTTGGACACCCGAAGTAGAGGTGTGTGGAAACGGCATATGAGATAGGCACCTACCGTGCCAAGCACACCGTGCCACTTCCAATGGGACCACAAACAGCTCTGAGTCACCAGAAAGAGCCAAAGGTTTTGGGGAGGTGACTGTCTGTCCTCCAAGAATAAGCCCCACTCACAGCTAAGAGGGCCCTCACCAAATACTTGGCTCCCAGGGGATGAGTCTGGCCACAACAGCTTCTGAAAATCCCTTAGTAAAGTGTGGGGGCGAGGTGAGAAATCCCAGCTCATCGCAGTATTAAAGAAGGGGATCTCCTCTCCCAGCCAATATGAGTAAGTGGGATATTCACGGGGATTGTCTGTGCCCCAGAGAAGTGAAGGCTGATGGGGGGGGTGCCATGATGTACCTTTCCATGGCCACCAGATGTGCCTTTTCCCTGCCAATACTGAGGGTGGCCTCTGCCTTAAAGTCTGGCTGATGGGCACCTCTTCTTACTGCCCTGATGACAGTGCCCACCTACTGCATGCAGGGCGGGTTCAGGGTTATGGGCATCCTATCCAAGTACCTCCTATAGCCCGGCAAACACAGGGCTCAGTCTGTACTGGATGTTCTCACATGCAGAAGGGACCTGGAAGGGAAGCCAGGTCAGGGCTTGGTGTTAACCAGCTTAGCAAGGACTGTGGGGTGGAGGGAATTGGCCTTCTCTGATGCAGTAGCCGCCACTTCCCCACCCAACCTTCCACCTTCTACCCATCTCCCCTGCAGCAGTGCATCCAGGACATCCTGGACGGCTTCTTCCCTTCAGAGCTAAAGAAAATCTACCCCAGTGGAGTCCCTTTCCAGGTGAGGAGCTCTGGTCGTGTCCCTGTTCTTCAGCCTGGGAAGGAGCCTGCCAAAGCCTCCCTGCTCCTCCTTCTATAGCTGGGCATCAACAACGCTTGGGAAGTGAAAAGCAAGAGCAGCACATGGCCCCAGGCCTCTAGAAACTCCCATCTGAGAGGGAAGGCGTGACCGGTGACTTCTGATGGGGTAGACAACCCTTGTCCTTGGGGAGCTCCCCACTCTCAAGGGGGGAAACTAGTGTCCTTAGGATGAAGACACCACACACATCCAGAACACAGAATCAAGGAAAGCTGGTTCAGCATGAGAGGAAGGCAATGGGGGGGGGGGGGGGCATGAACAAGCTAGTTGGGAAGGCTTCCTGGAAGAGGAGACTGGAGCTTGGTTGGGTCTACAGTGAGGCACTGACCTAGCTAAGGGCACCAAACTGTTTAATGGGAATAGGCCTGAGGGCAGGGGGACAAGCTTGGGGGGGAGAGGTCCCAGGAGTGGCTGCCTCAGTCGAACAGGCCGTGAGAGCCCTCTACTGGTCAAACAGAGGGATGGCTGCAGCAAGGAGGCTTGGTTGGCTTCCACTGAATTTAGCCTTTAAGGAGACTTCCCATGCATGTCCTGAGCCACGTACACAGATGTCTCTGCCCTGGTGAAAATTAGTCTAGTTGGGAAGAACTTTGTCATTTAGTGCAAACTCAAAAATCAGAAGACAGCAAGGCAGCTGGGAAAGAGCCCTGGACTGGGGATCAGAGGACCTGGTTGTGAATCCTGGCTGTGGGACCCCAAGTGAGGCTGGCCACTTCCTCTCTGGGATCATTTCCTTTCTGTTGATCAAGGAGTTGGATGAGATGAGCTCTGAGTTAGAATGGTCTTCAGAGTCCAGCAGAATTGAGCAGTCGATAATAACCCCTTTCAAGAAGCCTTTATTAAGGGGGCAGCTAGGTGGCACAGTGGATAAAGCACTGGCCCTGGATTCAGGAGGTCCTGAGTTCAAATCCAGCCTCAGACACTTGACACTAGCTGTGTGACCTTGGGCAAGTCACTTAACCCTCATTGCCCCCCCCAAAAAAACCCACCCACAACCAAGAAACCTTTATTAAGCACCTACTGTTTGCAACCCTTTGCTCAGATAGATGAAAAAGATACTCTCATGGTGCAAGAAGAGGGCCAGGCTCAGAGTTAAAGGGATGTGAAGGGAGCTGGGTATCAGGGAAAGGTTCATAGAATAGGCACCTCCGGGCAGGCTGCCAGGGGAATCTTAGCTGGTAGATTGAGATGACAAGTCAAGTCCATTCCATGCCAGAAAAAGCCTGAGGATGGCATTTATTAGACACCTATGGTGGGCAGAGCCCCGTATCTGGGCAACAGGGGAGAGTTTAGCAAAAACTTCCCACCATTCTCGTCCTCATCGAGACTACAGTCTAATCAAGGAGATGGAGAATACCCCAAAGCAAAGGAATAACAAGAGGCAGCTCAGTGGCTCAACGGATAGAGCCCCAGGCCTGGAGTCTGGAAGACCCAAGTTCAAATCTGGCATCAGACACTTCCTACTGTGTGACCTGGCCAGTCGCTTCGCCCCATTTGCCTTAATCCACTAGAGAAGGCCAATCCCCCCAGTATCTATACCAAGAAAACCCCACTGATAGCATTGGTGTGCTGTAGTCCATGAAGGTCATGAAGAGTTGGACACAAATGAATAACAAAGGCCTCCCTCCTACCTGACTGTTCAGAGAGCTCTCCCTCCGTCATCTCTTTGTGTTGTAGTTATCTTAGGAATAGAGATATTTACTGAGAGCTAGTGGTGGAAGGATGGGCCCCAAATCACTGCTGACTGTGATATTCACCCCTGAGGCAGAGGAAGGGCATAGAGGGACAGAGAAGGAAAAGGGGCAGCTAAGATGGAAGCCTGGGAGAGAGGGGTGGCCCTCATGACAGAGTAGAAAGGACATCGGACTTGGGGCAGAAGAGCCAGGCTTAGCCCTGGCTCAAAGTGGCATTCTTCAGCACTATGGAAATGTCACCTCTTTTGGAGAGGTACCAAGGGGTGGTGAGAAAACTGTTAAACTTAACATCAGTCTCCTTGGGTTCAAATCCCAGGACCACTGCTCGCTAGCTCAGAGACCATAATCAAGTCACTGCTATGAACTTCATTTTCTTCATCTATAAAATGGGAGTAACAATACTTGGAGTACCTATTTCTGAGTTACTCCTCAGTTTCATTATCTCTAAAATGGGCATAGATAACACTTGCTCCCAGAGCTGTTGGGAGGCTAGCACTTTGTTAAGTGCTACAGAATATTGCTATTATCTTCTATCTCTTTCCTGTTTAGACTTGCTGGAGAAGGGTGGGGGAAGAGGATGGAAGGCCTAGAACATCTCTTGAGTTTGGCAGATAGGGAGCCCAAGGGTAGGAGGAGACACACCACCCACATCTCCACCTGCCGTGGGAGAAGACACTCAGTCCTTCCCAACATATTCCTTTCTTTCCCCAGGTGACAGACCTTCGAAATGTGGTTTACCAGGAGAAGCAGCTTCCTAATAAGGTCTTCTCAGGCCCTGGGTATGTGGTAGGAAGGATGAATTCTAAGGAGACCAAAAAACTGAATGACCAGTCAGGTAAGCCTCTGGCTGGGAGGAGAGAAGCCAGGTGGTGGGGGGAACTTCACAGAGTGTTGGAATTGATGGGGCCAAATCACTCTGGACAGGCATCCCCAACAGACTAGGCCCCAACATGACTCGAGAGGCAGTTGGCTTATTCCATTCCACTCTAAAGCACCACCCGTTATTGGGAGGGCCCCTCTTCCACGTGACAGAACTCCTCCAGATACCTGAAAGCAGCCATCACATCCTCTGTTTTCTCAGTGGGGTGAACAGGATTTTATATGGCAGTAGTGTTTAGTCCCTTTTCCTCTTATCCATCCTTTCTAAAATGTGGTACCCACAATGGCCAAGCATCCCCTTGTGGTTTTCTCGGAGCTCCTCCCTTGCATAGATGCCCTGCCTCTTACTGCTGCCACACTGGCTGGTTACCCTCCTCCCCATCCTGTCCTGTGTGCAGCTGATTTTACTTTTAAGTGCAGGCCTTGACATTGATCCCAGTGATGCTCATCTGGCCATGTTAGTGCTCCCTTTCTGTAAATTTGATAAGCATTTAGTCTAGACCTTCATCTAACTCAGCAATGAAGATGCTGAATTGCAGAGGGCCTGGGACAGGTGCCATGTCTAAACTCCATCCCTCTGACAGCGATAGACAGCCCCCTTCCTTTTGTGGGGAACTCCTCCCAGTTCTCCACAATCAGCAAAGAACAGTTTCTGAAAAAGCTTCCTAAATTTGTGATCCGCCACGGGGAAGTGATTGAAGTCCGGGAACCTATCCGGGAAACGCTGGAGGTGAGTGTCAGCTGTCCCCTGGCAGGGCACCTATAGCAACGGGCTGGGACACACTCCGCCAGACTTGGGGGAGCCTGCCTGCTCAGCCATCAAAGGGGGAGAATGGTGTTATTACCCCATACGGCAATGCCTGGGGCAGGATCTCACTTTGGACCACTCTGGGGGTCCTGATGGTTGGAAAGAGCCGCCACATAGGGCAGTTTCCCTGATCTCTAAGTGGAGACTAGACAACAGCCACTGGGCAAAAAGCTCGGGGCTCCAACACTTCCATTGCGTTTTCCATTGCGTTTTCTCCGAGCTGGGCAGCTCTCAGCCCTCCCCCCCTCCATGGGATGGTTTTCCTCTGAGGAATACGCTTACTAATTATCCCTTCACTGGGAATCCCCTCTGCACTTCCCATCAGTCAGCACCAAAGACGGTGGACAGCCTTCTTCCCTGGGGCTCCCTGTGGATAAAGACCATGTCTCCTTTCCTTCAGCCTGTGGATTCCATGAGAACAGGGGTTATTTCTTGCCTGCATCTCGACCCCATCCACACTGTGTGTGTATGTGTACTTGGGCCTAACTTAGGAGATTTCTATTGTAGGCAGCAGACCTTATGGCAGAGTTCTCAGAATACAAGTGGGGAGGGAGGGAGGAGGCCTACAAGTCTCAGGGACAAGGTTTTGCTTCCTTGCCTCCAAGGGCTGCTCTGGGTCCCAGGAGATCTTGGTGGAGACTGAGAGGTGAGAATCCTGAGGGGGGAAATGGGGAGATGAGGGCAGGGCTGGTGATGGGAGAGAGGGCTGAATTACCTTTACAGGAGCCCCCAAGGTGGGCTGGGTGGGGGAGGGAGAGGCCACTGGGAGTAGTCCAAAGCCCCTGCAGCCCTGGGCCCCAGGGTGACGGGGCCGGGGGCCCCCAGGCTGAGGCAATCGTCCAGGGAGATTCCCACCACCACTCTTCGGATCAAGTCTGAGAACGGGGAGCAAACGTTCGTGCTGCCCATGTCACCTCTAGACACCATTGGGGATGTCAGACGGTACCTTGCGCAGGCCAGGTCAGTGCCTCCCACCCTCATCACTTTGCTCCCAATTCTCTACCCTGGCTGAGCATGGTCTTGGAGCCAGTCTGCATGTGACCTTGCCTGAATGCCCCGACCATCCAGCCATCCAACCCTCCTCAGGCTCTTAAGAACATCCTAGATGGGGCAGCTAGGTGGCACAGTGGATAGAGCACTGGCCCTGGATTCAGGAGTACCTGAGTTCAAATCCGGCCTCACTTACTAGCTGTGTGACCCTGGGCAAGTCACTTAACCCCAATTGCCTCACCAAAAAAAAAATAAATAAATAAAAAGAACATTCCAGAGCTGGAAGGGACCTTGGCGATGGCTGTTCCCTTCCCTTTCCTTCCCTCCCCTCCCCCCTTACAGATGGGAAAGGTGAGACTGAGAGGGAAGTCACTTGCCCAGACTGAGTTCATGGCAGAGCCACAACCTGAGTACAGGCCTGGCTGCTAATGTGTCTTCCCAGAAAGAGGCAAACATGCTGGGCCCCTCTCCTCCCACCCCTCTGCAGTCTTGTTCAGAAAAGGGCCAGTGCTGTCCCCCACGCCCAAGTCCACAGTGCGCCTGCCCTCTCTAACATCGTGAACCCTCCCACCGCAGGGACATGGACCCGGCCGAATTTGAAATCTTCACTGCCTTCCCACCTACCGTGTACAGAGATGACTCAAAGACACTGCAGGCCTGTGGGCTGGTGCCCAATGCCATCCTGCTTCTTCGGCCCCCCAAGACTCCACACTCAGCTCCCAGTCTTTAATAAAATCACATTTCCCCATCCACTTTGGGGACTCTGAAAGGCTTGGTCTATACATCCTCTTTGCTACAAACCAGGCCCCCATCTACCCAAAGCCAGCTTCCTAGGGGGGAGGTGAGGACCGCAGCTGGGCTGGGGGGAGGGGAGAGGAGGAGAGTGAAGCGCCCACAGCTGGGGGAGGGTGGGGCCAGGCCTTTGTCTACTCTGCAGGATTCACTTCTCTTTCCTCTTTGGCCCAGGAGATCAGATCAGATCTTGGCTAGAGGAAGGAGAAGCAAGGCCAAGAGTAAGCTGGAAGGTGTGGCCACTGTCAGAGAGTAAACTAGAAGGAGTGGCCCAGTTCTGATTCTCAGTGGTGGCACAGAGGGGACAGTCAACTTATTTGGGGGGCTCAGCCTTTTGTGACACTTCTAGATCACCACCTGGCTGACACCTTAAATCAGGCTGAGTCAAGCAATACAACTTCCACTGCCCAGTCTGGGTGAGTCCCAAAGACACAGGGCCGTATGCACTTAAAGGACAGTTACATACCATACACAGAGTGGTGTGTGCAAGCAAGGCCACCGGGAAACACATGGCACATGAGCCAGGGCTGTAAATACTCCCCAGCCCCAAATGAAAAGCTCCCAGGAGGAGAAGCATGGCAGTGCAGGAGCCAAAGGAAGGGTGGAAAGAGGAGCAAGGCAGAGGCAACCAGCCCTTAACCCACCTTTTCCCAGGCCACCCCAAAGGACCAATCACAAACTGGCTCCAAGCCAACTGGAAGGTAACATTTAATCACCCCTCAGGGCCAGAGGACCTGTGGCTGGTCAATAGGGTGCTGGGCCCTACTGTCAGCTTGTCACCAGATGGCCGCCTTTGGGAGGGGTAGCAGCAGGAGGGAGGATCCCTCCCTGGAGACCCTGTGCAGGCTGAGGAATGAGGGGGAGGGGAAGAGCACAGATACCTCGGGCAGTTCTTAAGACTGATGGGCATGGAATGAATCCTAAAGGGAATGGAATGGCAGATATCCTGGAATTAGAAAGGGAAAAGAAGTTGAGTTATACCAGGAAAGGCCAGGGTCAGGGGCAAGGGAAGAATACAAGGACACATAGGTCCAGTGTCAGGGATGGGGAGTTGGGATCTAGGATCAGCGGTATGGGGGTCTGGAACTGGAACCCAGAAATACAGTACAGGTATAGAAATTGGTCCCAGGCTCCTTCATGACTGGGAGAGGGAATGTTGGTCAGAGTCTATGGGGGTGGGGGGTCAGTCCAGCTTCAGGAACTCCTGCAGGGTGTCCTGCTCCACAGCCTCCACGAAGAGCTCATAGTCCTGGGGGGAAGAAAGGGCACCCTGAGTAATGGGTTGTAGGGGGCCCTGCCTGTCGCCCCACCCCTAAAACCCGACCTGGAGTCCCTTACCCCACAGTATTTGTTCCCATTGCATATCTGGGGTGGGATGGCCTTGGGGTCCCCAGCCAGGGTTCTCATCTCCTCCCGGAGGGCGTTGTCCTGGGAGATATCCACCAGTTCGTACTGAATCCGCTTCCCATCCAGGATGCGGGTCACCTCGCTCTGCTGGGACTTGATCTAGGGGAGCCAAGAGGAGAAGGATGGTGGGGGCACTGAACCAGGGGGCATTGTGGCTGGGGGAGAAAGGGAGGCAACGGCGGGAGAGGAGTTGGGGGAGACTCGCTGTCGAGGTGTGCAAATGCGGGTTAGAGAAAGAACAGAATGAGGACCCTGTACAAAGGGTGGGGGGTGGGGGGCTGGGGAGGATGGGGCAGGGGCCGTCCATGCCAGCCAGTATCTTCGAGGAGGAGGGCGGAGGTGTGCACTGGCGGGGGGTGTCGGAGAGATGGGGAGCCAGACCAGGGGTGGGGTCAGCGCTGGGCCGGAGCCCCCAGCCCCGCCCCCCGGGGAGGCTGGGCCCAGCGGCCGCCGGGCAGCGCCCCGGCTGCAGGAGGGAAGGCGAGGGAGGCTCTCCGGTTTCCCGGGTCGCGCGGCAGCCCGGGACAAGCGGCCCCACTCCGCCCCCTCTTTCTTTCCCCGCTCACCTCCCGGGAACCGGTGACCGAGGTGCTGTAAACGCGGAGGCCGCTCATGCTGTGGCTGGGCCGGGCTGGGCGGACACGCGAGGGCGGGGACAGCGGGGCCGCTCTGGGGCTGCGCGGGCCGGGCCGAGCCGAACCGAGCCGGGCCGGACAGACAGACGGACGGACCGGGGAGCAGGAGCAGCGGCAGCAGGCGGCGGCGGAGGAGGCGGCGGCCGCGCGGCGCTCGGGAGGGGTTTCCTTCCTGCCCCGCCCCGTGAGTCAGTGGCGCTCGGGACCAATGGGCGGGCCCTGAAGGCGGCCGGGGGCGGGGCCTCCCCTTCAGCCTCCGCGGCGGGGGCGGGGGCCAGGGTCGCGCGCTCGGCCTGGAGGCCCCCGCCGCGCGTGGCCTGGGATTCATGGGCACCCCGGGCCCGCCCGGCCCCTGCCTCCGAGCGCCTTCCCAGGGGCCGGGGGGTACGGGCTGGGAGGTGCCATGGGGCAGGCGCGGCCGGGCCTCCCTCGCTCCCCGGGCGCTCCAGGCTTTCCACAACCCCCGCCTTCCCCGAGCTGGAGACACGGAGCCGGGCTTCGGCAGCCCGCGCGGGTGCCTGTGCCTGCCTCGGCCCCCGGCCCCCGGCCAGAGGTGGACCCCTCCTGGAGGCCCCCGAGTGAGGCCCGGGGCCCCCCAGCATGCCCCGCGCCGCCCCGGCCCCAGCCCGGGCCTGTTCCTGCTCAGGTATCCAGGGGACCCCATCTGTTCCCCACTGCGGGGAGATGGGGCAGAGAGGCAGAATTAAAGCCGCGCAGCCAGTTAAACCTTTTATTTTGTAATCAAAATAATACAAACCAGTTGGTATAACAAAGATCCATATAAATATCTGTGCTTATAAACTTGGGGGGGGGCAGCCCTGAGCTCCGAGGGTAGGACACCCCGAGGGGGAGGCAGCTTCCCCAGACATTCTATAAATTAAAGGGCATGGAGAAGAGGATCCTTCCAGGCCTGGGAGGCTGGTGCACCAAGGCTGCCAGGGGCCCGATCCTCAGCCTGGTATCAAGGGCCAGCCCTAATCACGGGTTCTCATGCCCACATCGTGCACACTTAGGACAAGCACACAGAGCCGGGAACAAATGAGGGCACCATTCTCCGCACTGGAAGGATAAAAAAGGGGCCTTGATCCAAGGCTTCTCTAACAGAAGAAAAAACCCAACCTAACAGGCCTTGCAAACAACTCAAATCCAGCCTGTACCAGAAACTAAGAAGCCAAAACGTGAACAGCTAAAAAATCCGGAGCCCAGGGTGCAGAGGTCTGTGTGGGCATTAGTGTTGAGGGTTTTCCAGGGAAGCTTTTCCTAACCCAACAGGGGAGGAAAGGAAGGAGATGAGACTCCCCCAAGAAGCTGGACAGCTAACTCTCCCATAGCCCCCCTGGGCCAAGGTAGCCAGAGGAAAGAAGGGAAAAGGGCAGCCTCTACCCTATTGGCTCCAAGCAGCTGTGGCCAAGCTCCCGAGCCAGAGAGGAGCAGAGGCCTTGCTGAAGGATGGTGAAGACCAGCTGCACCATTCCACCAGTGACAGCATTCAGTCCCCTATTGCTTGCAGAGACCAGGAACAAGGACAAAGAGCGAGCAAGTTATTTGTCTGCTCCATAGCTAGAAACACCACAATCCCAGGTTGAAAAAATGACCCGGGTGGCTCTTAGTGGACAACTTAGTTAAGGTGGGAGGTGAGAGGGAGAATTAAGGCACGAGAATCTCAAGTAATCCTTGGCCCCACAGATTCTTCCTTCCCCCACTAGATCTCATCTTAGTCAAACCTAAGGGAAAACCATGGAGATGTGTGTCTGGGCACCAGAATCCTGGGCATATGGTATCTAAGGCAAGTTGGGGGAGGCATGGAGGGGTCCTTGTCATTAATGATCTGAGGGCAATCGCAGCAAGTGTCCAGAGACTCTTTCTTGCTCGGCCCCTTAAAGAATGCTGTGAGCAAAACAGTGGTCAAGAAGATCTTGGTTCCCATCTGCAAGGATGGCAACAGGCCAGGTTTCCTCACATGGGCCTGAGGCCAAGGCAGGGTTTTCCTGGGCACAACCTGCTGCCCAGGGAAGGCCAGTTAATGATTAACTCACCCTCTCCCATCACCACCCAGGGCCCCCAATCAGGACTGGCAAGTGCCAATAAACATGTTCCTGAAGGACAAGACATATCCTTGGCAGGGGGCTTTCCAACTTATTCATCACTCCCTCACAGCAAATCAAAAGGCAGTCACTGGCCTGGCCTCTCTTCCGCCTGGTTTCTCCCTCTATTTGCTAGGTCTTCACTGGGTGATGCAGTTGTCTCCCATATCCTGGGCATATCTGTCAGATATGGTGGTACGCAATTCCTCGATGTCACGATGCAATTGCCTGACTTCTTCTAACTTCTTGATGATAACATCTGGCTTCTGCAAATCCGGCTCAGTCGAGGGGTGGGCTACAGCTGGGGAAGAAAAATTCATTCAGTAGGCCTAGTGGGAGGAGCTTGCCATGAAGAGATCCACAGACTTGGAACATGGCACCTCAAGGGGCAGCTTATCCCCTACCCATGGGCCTTGGGTCCATCTTGGATCAGACCAACCAATATTGATTTAGAACCTACTATGTGCAAGGAACTAAGGGACTTTAAAAAAAGATAAGCCTTTCAGTTCCTCAAGGAGACTAAGGTGGAAATGCTGGCCTCAGAGGCCTGTGATTGAGGCCTAAGTGTAACTCTTGCTGGGTGACCTGAGCAAGTCCCTGTGCATCTCTGGGTCTGAAACTGCTTGTGTGTAAAAGGAGATGACACCTATATGACACACCTCCCAGGGCTCTAGCTGGATATGATTATGCCTGCTTAGACACTTGACAACTGGATGACCACCACTGGGCTCAAAGGACTGGCAGCTTCCTTCTAGTTCTGTGTTGCTTAATGAGGATCATTTCCTCCCCAGACCCCCCCAGCACCCACCCTGGCCTTGAGACTTACAATGGATGCCCAGGAGAAGGGATAGGTTGGGGTCTTTGCCCTGGGCCCTCTGGGTCACAATGCTGCATACAGCCTGCAGATCATGCAGGCAGCTGCCCAGCTCATGGTGCAGTTCCTGGGCTAGCTGAGCTGTGTCTGCAGAGGGCAAAGATGCTGGCTGGGCCTGGCGAAGGTGCTCCTGGAGGGTCAGGTTCTTCTCAATCAGGTCTTGGTTCTGCCCTGAAAGCTGAGCACACGGGCAAGCCATGATTAAATCCAGGCTGGGGGCGGGTAGACATAAGGCTCTGAGTCAGCAGCAGGCAGCCAGGCCCTGGGTTGGGCCCCCAGATAGCAGGGTCTGACTCTATCCTCCCACCCGCCTAGAAAGGGAGTGTTTTCTCTGTGAAGCCTTGGCCTGCCACAGTAGCTGCTTCCCACAGGGGACCTGAGTCACCAGCCTGCAGGTTCCTATTCAGGAACCAGAGAAGTTACTCTCCACCCCTTGGAAATGCATCTGCAGCCAGTGCCTCAGCCAACACTGTTAGCCAGGCCATTAGAGAAGCCTGAACACATACAAGTGAAATCTGAGGAGAACAAAACCTCCGCTGGAGATACTGGTTTCAATCTTTCCCCTCCACCCTAACAAGAGCGGCTCTGGGCCAGGCTGGCCGGGCCCCATCTCTTTGTGAGGGAGTCGAGGAAAGAAGAGGCAGCAAGAGGAGCAGAGGCTTAGGTGACCAGTGTGTGCCTAGGATTTGGGAAAGTGTCCTGGAGACTGGGCTTCATGGCCTGTGTGACCTTCAGCTAGTTACTGTCGATGGTATTTGGGCAGCTAGATGCCTCAGTGGACAGAGTGCTGGGCCTGGAGTCAGGAAGATGAGTTCAAATTCAGCCTCAGACACTCACTAGCTGTGTGACCCTGGGCAAGTCACTAAACTTCTGTTTATCTAATCTACTGGAGAAGGAAATGGCAAACCACTTCAATATCTTTGCCAAGAAAACCTGACATGAGGTCACAGTCAGACACAACTGAATGACACAGAAGGTACTGATGGAACTATAAGATCTTTTGAGTTGGAAAGAATCTTTGTATGATTAGATCTTTAGATTCCCTTCCAGGCTTCAGGGACTTGGATTCTGCCACCTTGAATTAACTGGCATTGAACACTGCCCTCCTCCCCCCACAACTCCAACTGCAGCTGAACCCATCCCTCATTGAACACTAGACCTATGAAGGATGGTAACTTCACCCCACTACTCTTTCTCTCTGACGTTCTGAGAAGATGCTGAACAGATTTTCCCTCCCCCAGTTCCCACCCACTTTAGCCTTAACCTGGGGCTGAGCCCAGTTAAAGAACTCTTTGAACTCTGCTTCCTGTTCAACTCACTGTACAAGGCAAGAAGAACAGAGACTAAATACAGAAAACATTCTAGGGAAATTAAATCCAGGGGGTGGGGGGTTCAAAATACAAAATATTTTTTATAAAAAAGTTTTAATAGTCCAAAAGTCCATTTGCTGATGTCATCTCCACAAGCCTCAACATCAAATGGTGGCAGAGGAGGGGAGGGGATGGGGACGGCGCTAAAACCCAGGAGTCTAGGGGCCAGCCAACACGCCTGTATACCGGCAGGGGAGTTGGTTAAGCTGTTTTCTGCATTGAGCCAGATAGGTCCTGTAGAAAGGAATCCCAACTGGTCTCCAATAGAGAAACCCTGGCCTCCAAGGCCCCAGACTCTTACCCTGTTCTCACCTCCTTTACTGCCAAGCGCAGCTGCTCCAAGGCATTTTCCCTCCTTCTGGCTTCCTCCTTCAAGGCTTGACCAGCTCCTTCTTCTTGGGCCACTTCTGCCTCCAGGCTCTGGGGGCCACCAAAGGGAGTGGAGAGAGCAAAGGATTACAAGCCAGCCACCAGAAGCTGAGACTGGCTTCTGCCAATTTCCCACCCAGCGGCTTTGGTAAGGGCTATCCAAGGCCAAAGAGCCAGGTGACTGACAGAATGGGAGGATCAAGCAAGGCTTCAGGGAAAGCTGGACCCAAGGACAACTTAGCTTTCAAAAGGCCTGGGTAGCATCAAGGAGGAAGAAAAGAAAGACCTTCTCTCTGGAAAGTGAATATGGTCAAAGGCCTGAAACTGAGACGGCCAGGGTGAGGTACAGGGAAAGGCCAGCAGCCACTGAATTTCAGAGTTGGAAGGGGCCTTCAATGCCAACTAGTCCAACCTGTAGTAATCCAAACAAACACCAGATGTGTGAAAAGTCTGACAAGGGCAGAGTCCAGCGGGACTATCACTCCCTATTTCTGGACCCCAGGCTTCTCTTGGCAGTCTTTCCTGGCTGCCATCACATCTGAGCTCATACTCAGCTCACTAAAACCCAGAGATCTTTTTTTCCAATTAAAGCCTGTCTAACTAGGGACAACCCAGCATCACCTCATCTTCTGGTCTTTTCCTACTCCAATGATGAGTTTTTCTGAACCCACTGTATCTGATTCAGGCCAACTTCCAAGGTGCTGCCAATGTATTTGGTTTTTTTTTTGTTTGTTTGTTTGTTTTTATAATTTTTTTTTTTTTGCAGGCAATGGGGGTTAAGTGACTTGCCCACGGTCACACAGCTAGTAAGTGTCAAGTGTCTGAGGCCGGATTTGAACTCAGGTCCTCCTGACTCCAGGGCCGGTGCTTAACCACCGTGCCATCTAGCTGCCCCATGCTGCCAATGTATTTGTGATCAGACCCTGACCCATCTGTCAGCTAGCCCTCCCAGGTGAGGGTCTGCTACCAATTCACAAAGCACTGAATCTATGCCTTTATCCAAGACTGATAAAATCATTCAACAGCTCAGAGTCAAGGAGAGATCTCTGAGGCACTCTCACTCCTTAGGAGACCGCCTTCAGTCTAGTAACCCTGTCCAAAAAGGATATTATGTTAGTATGACATGGACTCTGGGATTACAACTTCTTTTCTAGGTGTTTCCCATGCATCTCTTTAATAAGATGGAGGGGTTCCCCCACATGCAGCTCTGTAGGTTATGACACAGTTTGTGCTTGGCTGATACCCCTTTAAAAAAGCCCAGGGTCACTGCCATGCCTCAACTTGGCATCGACTGAAGAAGGATGACAGTGAGGACTGAAATCCAGATATGCACAGACAAGGGGTGCTCCCCCAAATCAGCCACAGCCCTTAAAACAGGACCAATTAGAGGTCATACTAAGGTTTTATACAAGCCAGTCCTGAGGAGGATGGGGAGATTAGGCAGGTCTGGGAAGCACAAGATGTATTTGGATCAATACAACATAAATCAGGTCATGCTTACACCCCCACCCCCTTGCAAAAAGCATCATATGGTTAAAGACCCATGTTAACTACCCAGAACAATAGAATTATATGGTTTTGGGTCCCAAAGAGGCAGTAAGACTTCCCAACAAAACTGCTACATTGTAATATTTTCATGCATTTAAATGTTCAGAAGGGACAGCCTGTTACCAGACTAATTTCCCTACTGGACAACTCTAAAAAGCTAAATATAAGTAGCCCAGACCACACAATGCCAAAGGGGCATAGCAGGCTCTGGGATTATTGACTGCAATTCCATTATGTGATGGGTGGAGGGCAGAAATTCTTCCTGTAGGAACATACCTCTGAAAACCACACAAAGATCTGCTTTGCATACAACTTCTGGGATGTATTGAATATATTTGTGAAGATCTGGCACCTGCTTACCTTCACTTGTGAACACAACTGATCTATTTTCTTCTGTTGCTTATCCACAATCTAAAAGGCAAAGAAAAGGGAAAATGCCAGCGCTTATTTCCCCGCAAGTGAGTTTGCACTATCAAACGTCAGTGGCACACTAGCCTCACAGTGCTGTAGGTTCTGGTTGACTCTGGTACAGCTAAGATCCAGGTCATGAATTCTCTGAGTGGGGATTGTTCTTTTCTTTGTGTTTGCATCTCCTCTCTCTCCTTAGCACAGTTCTTAACACAGAGTATGCAATAAATACCTGTTTATTGATTCTGGCAGCTTGGTTAGCTCAGTAGTGAGTTAACTGAAGAGCAGAAAAAGTACTGGCCTTGGATTCAGAAGACCTGGGTTTCAAAATGTACTAGCTATGTGTCTGTGGGCAAATCCCTTAACCTACATCTCAGCTTCCTCATCTGTAAAATGGGGATCATACTATTTGCTTTCCCTCCAACAGAATCATTGTGAGGAAAGTAAACAACATAAAATGACTCATTGTTCTGTCTCTCTGGCACCAGCTAAACCAGGGTTTGGTGGCAACTACTACCTGTTTTTTTACAGCCGTGAGCTAAGAATGATTTTTATATTTTAAAATCAAGTTTTTATGGTACTTAAAAATATAAGAAACCATGATTAACTTGCAGACTGTACAAAAACAAGTGGTGGGCAGCATCTGGCCCTGGGGCTTCTGGTTTACTAACCCCTGGTCTGAACCACTGATCTTGGTCATTATAAATGAATACTGTTGGCAGGAAAAGGATTGAGCAGGATGTGTGCTGAGTGCAAGATGGCCAAGAATCTTGGGAGAAAAAAATCCCTGTCATAGTGTAATGGAAAGAGTACCAGCCTGAAAGGACTTTGTGGTTACATACTGGTTGTGCTCCTCACTAGGTCTGCACCTCAGCCTCCTGCTCTTTTGGAAAATGATGGTATTGGACTTGATGGTCTCCCCTTCTCTCTCTCTCTCTCTCTCTCTCTCTCTCTCTCTCTCTCTCTCTCTCTCTCTCTCTCTCTCTCTGTCCCTCCCTCTCCTGTTGATTTGAAGTCTTACTTCAAAAAATATTTACGAAGTGCCCACTACAGGCAAGGCACTGAGCTTGCTACTGGATAAAAAGCTCCCACCCCCCTAAAAAAGATCCCCATTAAGAAGCCCGTGTGCCAGGGAAAAAGAAAGTGGAGGAAAAAATATCACATACACAGATCAGTTAAGACAAAACTGAGAGGGAGAGAGAATGCTAACAACCAGGTATCTGGGGGCAAAACCAGGAAAAGTTCCCATGGGAGGCGCCTAAGCTCAGCCTCAAGGGAAGCTGGGTATTCTAAGAGGCAAAGGAGGGTAGTTTAGGGTGGGGGCCAGTCTGTGTAAAGGCATGGAGATGGGAGAGGAACCATCCAGTTTGAGTAACAGCTGGTGGTCTACTTTGGCTAGAACATAGTGTGTGTGACTAGGAATAGTAGGAGATTAAAGGTAGAGGGTAGGAGGAGCAGCTAGGTGGCGCAGTGGATAGAGCACTGGACTTGAATTCAGGAGGACCTGAGTTCAAATCTGGCCTCAGACACTTAACACTTACTAGCTGTGTGACCCTGGGCAAGTCACTTAACCCCAATTGCCTCACCAAAAAAAACCAAAAAGGTAGAGGGTAGGTGGGAACCAGACTGTGAAGGTTTGTGTTTTATCCTTGAGGCTATAGAAGATTTTGGAGCTCAGATCTATGTTTTAGGAACAGTAATTTGGCAGCTGTGTGGGGAATGGATTGGAGGAAGACTGGAAAAGGGAGAAATCAATTAGCAAGCTATTGAAACATGTCAGGCAAGAGATTATAAAGGGATGAACTAGGGTAGTAGCTGTGTGAAGGGAGAAAAAGGAAGCTGTAAAGGAAGAATTGAGGAAATGGTGGCAACGAATGGACTTAGAGAGTGAGGGAAAAGGAAGAGGAAATGACTGTAGTTGTGCTCCACTTAGGTAGCATTTCTGGAAACAGGGCCTCCTTTACTTTCCTATCCCTTTATAATGCTTAGCACATAGGAGACACTTCCATCAACATTTACTGAATTGAAAGATGTATTAGTAACATGAGTGAATTTCTTCATTAATGAAGTCTGCTTACCCTGTAGAGTAGCAAAACTTAAGTCTTTTGGATGGAAATCTTTCTCAAATTAATTGCCTCTCTAGTAACCTTAGACTACCATGTCCTTTGAGTTCTTGAATGTTCCATTTATAACTGAAAGGCTGTGCGGTGAAATGGGCAGACCAATGAGTCTGAATTCAGGAGACCAAGGGGGACTCAAGTCCCATCACTGCTCCAAACTTGTTTCTGTAAAAATGAAGACGGGATCTTCCCTAGTTGCTGAGATCAAAGTGGCTCCATAAACTTTATAGCTCCAAGTAAATGTCAGCTATTCCTAGTAGTATTTGTCTATTCCACCCAAAATCATGAAGCACGGCCCTGCTCTCTCCTCATTTGGGCTCTGCCCTGTCTGCCCATGCCTTTGATGGGTCATCCATCTCTTGTCCCTTACCTGACTGTCTGAGGTCCACCCTTCCTTCTCTCTCTCTATTCTCTCTTTCAAGAACCTCAATGATGATCATATCTACTCAGATGGACCCTAAATCTAGATATTGAGTCTTAATCTCACTCTTGAATTTCAGTCCCACATCACCCCCTGCCACACCTGGCTATCCCAACAACTCTCTAAAACTCAAGCTGTCCTAAGCAGAACTCATCTGGAAGCAGCTCTAGTGACCTAGCGATACTCTCAGAGGCTGCTCTGTCTGCCTGATGGGATGGCAAGGAACAGAGCAGTCACCTTCCCTCAATCCCACCTCCTTCAATCGATCACTCTAGCTTACAGCCTTAGTCATTCCTGATTCTTTCCTCTTCCTTTCACTTGTTATCCATCGTGCATTTCTATTGCTCTCTGAGCTATAACTTGAATTCTTCTAAGATCATGATTTGTAGCCACAGAGCATCACAGGCAGAATGACGTGAAAGAGATGGGCTTTTGCAGCAAACAATTTGAGCTGCAGGTTAAACTGCAATCTCCCCTAGATCGACCAAGTCAATATTCTTTCCTTACTTGTATGTTGGCCCAGTCTATCCATTAGTATAACAAGGACATGCATAAACAGAAAGTGAACTTAATTATGGTATTATTTCTAGTTCTACTGTGAAGGACAATCATTATATCAGGTTTTCCTTCAAGACAGATCCTGAAGCTTGATAAAAATTGCCATCATAGAAAAATATCAGGCCAGGTATCCCCTGTTAGGAAACATACCACATGCAATTCACATGTACTTGTGAAAAGCAAGCACACTCTTTTTTTTTTTTTTAGTGAGGCAATTGGGGTTAAGTGACTTGCCCAGTGTCACACAGCTAGTAAGTGTTAATTGTCTGAGGCTGGATTTGAACTCAGGTACTCCTGACTCCAGGGCCAGTGCTCTATCCACTGCGCCACCTAGCTGCCCCACACTATTTCTAACAAACCAAAATGACAAATGATTATAGATGACAATGTAAATATAGACCCAAATATTCGCGACTACTTAGCTTTAACAGTATGATAACCTTCAGTAGCAACCCCTGTTCTTCAGTTTGTTGTTTCTAGTCTGTAAAAAGCTGTTAAACCAGCTAATCTAGCATATTAGAATTGTGTGTAAAATAAGCGTAAAGAAATTCTGGCAGAAGGACTAAACCATGAGAACTGGGGATGAGCTTTAGTGCCAGAACCCTGGCTGGCCAGAGGGTCTTATATTTTGTTCTTCCTGGTTCCCCAAAAGTTATCCAGTGAAGTGTTACCATAAAACACATTTTAAAAATCACCAAAGAAAGCTGTTCCCTGCCTGACTCCCATTTTGGAAAACACAAAGCACTAGACAGAAGAGTTGTAAAATGCATTAGCTCGACTGAGAAGATCAGCTGTTCTGAAGGTGGCCAGGTGCAAGGCCTTCCCTATAGCTCTCCCTCCCCTCCCACTAGACCAGGGCACACACTATCAGTCACCTTCCTGAGGCAATCACACTCTTTCTGCAAAGATTCAGTCTCCACTTTGGGGCTTTCCACTTGTTGAACCAGGCTCCCTCCACCAGCCTTCTTCGAACACTGTTTATCTTGCAAACTGAAAGACAAAGTGTCTCAACAGGTTATCCCATCCACGTGCCAGCCTCCTGCCCTAACTGCTCTCTCTTTTTAGAGTAAGTAGGGCCGAGGCTCTTTGGCTCACTCCCCTTCCAACCCTCTCCTCCTGTCTCACTCAGGTGCTGCTGCACTTTCTGCAGAGAAAAACAAGGGCCCAGGGGCTGCTAATGTGATTTATTTGTCTACCATCCCACGACAAACCAGGAAAGAACAACCAGAGTGTTCAGTAACGGTTACTAACTAGAGAAGCAGGTGCCACCTCCCAAGTTATCTTTCCCTTAGGTGCTGAGGTGCCTTGTTATTTTGTTCCTAAAGCTGACTAAGGGAGCTGAGAGCAGTCCTGGGGTGGGGCTGCTTACCTGTGCACAGCAGAGAGGAGTTCCCGTTCTCTCTGTTTCAGGCTCTCAAGTTGAGATTCCCGCTCTGAGCAGCCTGCCCGGGCCTCTCCCAGCTTTCTCTCTAGATCTGTCATTTGCTCCTGCAGATCTGAGTTCTTCAGCTCTAATTCCCGGAGCTAGAGACAGAAGGCCAGGCTCAGATCCAACAAGTCAGGAGTGCTTCTCCCCCAGGGACCTCAAGGTGTTTTCAATCCAACCGCCAATGAACAGCCCACAACTTTGAACATTGTATACTTGGAATTTTCCTTTGAGGAAGCACAGAGGCTTGAGAGGTAGCATGGTAGAGAGAAAAGAACACTGGACTAGGAGTCAGACGGCCTAGGTCTGCATTCTAGCTCTGCTTCCAGTGGTATGACCTTCCTCAAGTCACTTGACCTCTCTGGGCCTCAATTTCCTTCTCTGTAAAATGAAGGAATCAGATTAGATTCCTCAGGTCCTTTCCCACTCTAGAGTAACCTATAAACTTCCTGGGTGATTCCATTTCCTCCCAACAGGTCAGATACTATTTCTACCTTCTGGCTCTGCTTCTGATGATCCTCCCTAGTGGGTAGGTCAGCCAGATAGCGCTCCAGGGTCTCGATTCGCTGCTGTTTCTCCCGATTTTGCTCCGACTCCTTTTGACATTTCTTTTTCAGGTTGTTAATGTGTTTGTCCCGTCCCTTGACCTGTGTGAAGGGAAGTCACTTTTCTGTCTCAGTTGGCTCAGGGTTTGTTTCTATCAGACCCAGAATGTCAACCTTCTTTTTTCAAATAAACAATCTTTTCCCTTTGGCAATTACAATTGAGAGGTAAGCCTGCAACGAGTAGCCTTTCCCTTGGGACTCAGGATGACGTTGCACTGTGATAAGGGCAGGGAACATGAGAAAGATTAACAGGTCATTTGAGATTGGGGCACCAGTTACAGATTTAGAATGCCAGCACTTTTCAAACAAGGAATGAGAAGGTCACCAATCCTTAGGGGGCCTTAAAAGTAGATGCATTTCCTTCCAAAGGCATGCATCCTGTCTGGTTCACCTAGGTGGACTAACAATACATCTCCCGCCCCCCCTCAAAAAAACCCCATCAGCTGCACAATAAACAAATCACTGGAAAAGGTAAATTCTACCTACAAAGTCTAAGTTTAAAAAACATAATATAGTAGAAAAAGAATTCCATTTAAGACCCAGCCTTGACATATATACTTCTCTGATCCTCCTCAGTTTCCTCATCTATAAAATAGGGCTAATAATACTTATGCTACCCACCTTAAAACGCTGCTCTGAAAAAAGCATTTTGTTAACCAAAAAGTACTATAGAAATGTAGATATTCTTATTTTCAGAAGACACAACCAAAAGGGAAGTAAAAAAAAAAAAGTCAGTGAAAGGAAATAGACACTGACTGATCTCAGAGGAAGCAACTGATAGAACTAAAGGGGAAAATGTGACCAAAGGATGACTCATTAATGAGCTGATGGTCCTGGCTCAGGTGAAACTATCACTATTTACACCTGAAAAGCTGTGTGGTAATGCCTCCTATTTTTCTAATGCTTCATGGTTTCCAAAGAACTCCAGGCACAGCAAGGCTATGAGGTAAGAATGCAGTACGTTATTAACCCTTTTCTACCAGAGGAAACTGAAGGTCAGGGAAATGCCATGTCACAACCACATAGACACTAAGCAAAGGAGCCAAGATTTGGGCCAAAGTCTCCTGCCTCAACGCTGGCCCACTGTTCTTTCTACTACTCTCAGCTGCCACTCTGTAAGAATACAGAAACTTGAGGAATTGAGGATTAGAGGAATGGGAGACCAGAGCCAATGGAAATGGGCCAGCATCCATGGTGTCCAGGTACCTTTCAGGGCAATCACAAGTAGACTGACCAGTATTCTAAGTTTTCCAAGTAGTTGCAAACATAAACTTCTCTCCATGTTTAGTCCACAGGAGGAAGAAAACCAAGCAAACTGAAACCAGGAATAATGGTGTAACTGCTTCTCTCCTCTGCCAGCTGGCAAGGTCTGAGAGAATGGGGGAGTGAACAGTGGGGAATGCCCAAGTACTACTCTATTTACCTCAGGGTAGGTAACCAGAACAGGCAGGCAGCGCTGATGCTCAGAAAACATGGTCTTGGGAGCCCTCCTACCTGGCTCACATCTGCTCCTGGCATGGCCACCAGCATCATGGCCTTGGCAAGGAGAGCCCCAACTTGTCTCTGGATGCCTCCAAATACCTTTCCAATTAGAGGGCAGCCCAACCATCTCTCACTCACCCTTTCCTCTTGTTTCTTTCCTTCTTCTGAATGTTTCTGCAACGCCACCCTGAGGGACTCCCGAATGAGCTGTGCATCCACTTCTGAGGCAGAGAGTTTCTTTTCAAGCTCCATCTTTTCTTTACTGAGAACCTCTGTCTTCTGAGCAAACTGTGCTCGAAGGAAAGTGTTCTCTCGCTGCAACTCCTGCCAGAGAGATGCCCTACGTGTGACAAGTGCCTCAGTTCTTGGCTATATACATACATACATACATACACGTACACACACATGTACACACACACACTTTACACTCAGATAACATAAGGTGAAGAAACTGAGATCTAAGGAAATGAAGTGACTTGCCCATGGTCATAGAGTTCATAAACAGAACTGGGTTTTTGAGTCAATATGAATGAACCAACAGAAAATTTCCTGGACTCAGCAGATAAGTGGGGAAATCAAGTCTGGCTAAGTAACACAGAGTCAAAGGGCATAGGCCCTTATGGGGGAAGGCCATTTCCCTTCATCAGTTCCTCAGCAATACAGCTGTCTGTTCCCTCCTCTAACTGGTTTGCTCTGCAGGTTTGGGGGTGGGGGTGGGGGGAAGGGAAGCCAAGGTTGATGGCTGTTATGGCTGCCCTCTAGCACTGTCTCCATCCGTTGGGAATTTGGCCTCGTGGAAAGAGTATTGGATTAGCAGCAAAGATTTGGAGCCAGAAGGATCTTTAGAGGCTAATGCACCCAACTTCCTCCCTTTAGAGAGAAGCCAAGCGCCTTTCCTGGGTCACACAACGAGCATGTGTCTCAAGTGAGATTGAACACAGCTCTTGCTGACTCCGAGTCCGGTGTCCTACTGCCTCTCTAGAGCCAGTTCTGCTGCTCTGATCTAAAGAACTTCAGGGAAGTCATCCCTTACAGTGGGGCTGTTTCTTCACCTCAAAGTGAGATATTAGTAAAAGTGCAAAGCACAGAGCCTGGCACATAGTAGGTGCTATTTAAATGCTTATTTCCTTCCCTCTCCCTCATCTGTAAAACAAAAGGAAGTTGGGGGAGAACTGACTGGGTTGGGGACCTTCACACCATTCTAAATGCCTTGCCCCACTCACACCTGAAGCCCCTGAAGCTCTCCTCTGGCCCTGGGCCAATATCTAGTTAGATATTGGCAATATCCATTACAATACTGAATGCTTTTACAACACCAAATAAGAAGACAATATGGAATACTTTTTTCACCACCCCTCTCAGTGCTGAGTACATGTCAGTACTTAATAAAGACTGAGTTGAATTCTGAACTCTTTGCTATGACCCTAACATGCTTCCTCACTTCTATGTCCCTGTGCTTTTGCCCACAGCTTCTTCCACACAAAACACCCTCTTGTAATTTCTATTCATCCTTCAAGGCCCAGTCCCTGAATCCATGCCTGGCATCCCACTGGAGAGTGACCACTTCCTCCTGGGAGCTGCCGCAGTGCTTTGTATTTTTTCCTATTGCAATTTCAAATTTTACTTCATATTATGGTAAAGACTGAAGCCTTTGATTCTGTGTGTCTTCCCAATAATAATATCTGGGGGGCCGCTAGGTGGCGCAGTAGATAAAGCACTGGCCCTAGATTCAGGAGGATCTGAGTTCAAATCCAGCCTCAGACACATGACACTAGCTGTGTGACCCTGGGTGTGTCACTTAACCCTCATTGCCCCACAAAAAAACCAAACAAAAACAAAAACCAAATAATATCTGACACAGCAATCAAAAGTTTGCAAAGTGATGTATATTTATTGTCTGATCGGATCCTCACAAGTAAGTACTACTATATTCTCCTCCCTTTACAGATGAGAAAACTGAGAGAAGTAAAGCTATCTGTCTGTAGTTATAATGGGAGGTGTCAGAGGCAGGATTTGAGCCCCAGGTCTCTCCTGACTTGAACCCAGTGCTCTTTCCACTACACCACACTGCCTCACTATAGTATGAACTGTTTAAGAGCAGTTACTGTATTTTATCTCTGTAACAATCTGCCCTTTGTGTGCTATCCCAGGCCATCCCCAGTCTGAGAGGTAGAAACATACACACGCACCCCTACAACAGTGCCCTGGACCTTTGGCTGTTACTTACTTGCAGTCTCAGCATGCAGACACCCCCATAGTGGGCAGGGCGACCCAACAGGGCACTGTGGACCTGAAGCTCACTCTCACGAACTTTCTGTTCCAACTGAGAGATATGCTGCCTCTGCCTGTAAAGAGCCAGCAAAGTCAAGCACAGGCACATGTCAAAGCAAACTTCTTGAGCGACAGCCTGCCTGAAACTGGAGCCTTCCCTTTCCCTAAGCAGACGGACACAATCGGTCCTATTTAACTGAGATGAGAATCTCAAGGTCTGGGCTGATGATAGGGAAGGGAAGAAGGAAAAGGATTTCTGGGGGAAGGGACAAACAACTAAAAATGAGTAAGTCAGTCGTCTGCCCCTCAAAATGACACATACCCCCAAGGTAATGTTAAGCACACTCAAGAACAGGCTAGATATTAAGGCAGCTCTTTCGCTACTAGGCACTGAGAGTATCTTGGAGGCAAATATGAAAAGGCAGGAAGTTATGTTCGGATGGCTATTCCCTTCTCCCTCTGCCCTTACTTGTTGATGAGGAGATCCTTTTCCTTCAGGAGGCTCTCGTTGCTGTTCAGGATGCTCACCCACTGCGCTGGCAAAGATGGAGCATAAGCTGTGGGGTGGTGGCAAGTGGCTCCATTTGGGAGCTGAAAGACAAACAGGCCATGGGAAGTGACTTAATGTCGCTACCCAGAACCCTGCAGGGCCTTTCCTACCCATCTAAAATGAAGAAAATACTTCCATTCCAGCATTCAGAGCCTTCCACAATCTGACTCCCCTCTCCCTTTGCAGGCATTTTCATGGCTGGAAGGCTCCTTTAGTCCAAACCTTACTGGAGAGCAATTCTTTTTATGATATCCAAGAAAAGTATCCATTTAGCCTCTGTCTGAAGGTGGGGGTTGTTCTCCACCTTCCAAGGCCACCCAATTCCATACTTGGACATTAATTTATAGGAAAGGGGCAGCTAGGTGGTGCAGTGGATGGAGCGCCAGCTTTGGAATCAGGAGGACCCAAGTTCAAATCCAGCTTCAGACACTTATTAGCTGTGTGAAGCTGGGCATGTCACTTAGCCCCGATTTTGTTAAAAAAAAAAATGTGTATGTGTGTGTGTGTGTGTGTGTGTGTATGTATTTATTTTTCCTGTATCATTAGCTAAGATCTGCCCATCTGCAACTTCTACCCATTCTTCTAGTTCTGCCTTCTGATGCCAAGGAGAAAAAGTTCAATTCTTTTTCTACTGTTGTCCTTCAAACACTAGAATCTATCAATTCATCAATAAGCATTTATTAAGGACCCACTTTGTGAAGAAAGTTATCAGGTTTCCCTCAAGTCTTTTCTTCAATGAGCTAACCAGCCAGCCTTATGCCCTTGAACACTCACAGCAGAAGTCCCCATCCTGTCCGTCTACCTAAGGACAGGTTCTAGGCTGTCAGTACCTTTCCTCATATGTCTAAGCGACATTCCAATCCAACTGAGCTGGTCCCTCTCACTATCTATCTTGTCCTCTTGGAGGCTCTGCTCCCACTACCCATCCCCCATGACCAAAAGGGGCTCCTCGCTGACAAATGAACGCCTGCCTTTTTTCAAGGCCTGCCTCCTCCGTACAGTCTTTCCACCCCCCCCCCCCCCGAACAATGGCTTCTTTCTCCAATTTCTCACTGCACATAGTTTAAGGTCTATGCTGTGTGTACTCAACCAGTTCTGCCTTGGACCAGATATTTGTACACGGGCCTATTTTCATCCCTCTGCCCCACCCACTGGTCTAAACTCCCAGGGCAGGATCTGTGCCGTATTCCATCTTCTGGTCTCCTATGCCTAAACAGTGCACGTAGATAGCAGAGATCCTTATAAAGCTTGCTGAATTGAAATGACAGAAGAGCTGTGACAGACACCTGGTCCCTGGCCAGCATGATCTTCAGCTGAGCTCTGTGTTGGCTGGGCCTGAGAGAACCCAGTGTTTATTGACTAATTTTAGCTCTCTTTTAGGACTGGAGGAAACTCATGAGGAAGGAGGCTCGGCCTGCAAGCTATATACTGCCCTGCCCCCAAGCAAGGCTCTAAATTCTAAGGAAAGGTCAGTTGGGCTTTATCTGGTAATAGAGACAAAGCACACAGCTGAGTTGGTTCTCATCAGCTAGGGGCTAAGAATTCCTCTTCCTACCACCCCTATTCACTTTACTGGAGGAAGTAGCTAACTGGGAAAACACCATGGGTCTGAAGTCTGAAAAAGTAGGTTTGAAGTTGGGCTTCTATCCACACTAGCTGTGTGACTCTGACTAAGTTGAAGTCTTGGTTTCCTTATTTATAAAATGAGACTAACAGCTCCTGCCTTTCCAGCTCACAAGGATGTTGGAAGAATCAAATCAGATAATGAAAACTTTGGAAATAATATAGTGTGGGAGTGCGCGCGTGCGCGCGCGCACGCACACACGCACGCACGCACGCACGCACACTCAGCATCATCATCCAGAAGCATTTGGACTTCCCTGAAATAGTTCCCCTTACAGCTGAAGCCTTTCTCTTTTCTTAGAAACCTTTTCTGCTTATTAAGTACCAGTGGTCTCAAAGCATTCTTTTGTCTAACACCTCCATCTCCAAGAGAAGTAATCTTTCCTCTTTTTTTTTTTTATTAAAGACTATTCTAGGTCAACCATAAGTACTCAAGGCAAAACCTAAAACCTAAATAATTCTAGGAGGGGCCCCAACATACAGGCCCTGAATTCAGGAGGACATGAGTTCAAATTCAGCCTCAGACACTTGACACTTACTAGTTGTGTGACCCTGGGCAAGTCAACCCTCACTGCCCCACAAAAAAAAAAAAGCATAATTAACAGCACTGTACCTCCAGCGATGCTCATTTCTAAAGTGCTTTAAGATGTACCAAGTATTTTTCTTGCAATACCCTATGTGCTAAGCGTAGGATAGAAGGCTAATGCATACAGCTACTAAGTGGCAGAACCAGAATTCAAACTCTCTTCTTATAGCTCCAGATCTGGTGCTCTTTCTATTATACCATCAGCAGGGCAAATAAGATTTTTCTCATCTTATAGATGTGACAAGACGCTTATAGAGGGTTAAGCAATTCCCTGCCCCCCACCCCCACCCCAAGCTAGCCAACTGGTGTCAGAGACAGGACTTTTAAACCCAAGGTCACTGTTTTCATCACACCATGTTTTAGCAAAGATAACATTATAGTAACAAGAAAAGGGATGTTTACCTTCATTTGTTCCATCTGTAACCGAATTGACTCCAGCTGCTGTCGGCATGTGCTGAGTTCACAAGACTGTTCCTGGGAATGCCAAGTGTCAGGAGCTTGCAGCCACCCCTGCGACTGGAGAGGCTTTGAAAAGCCAGATGCTGCCTGAAGCAGCTCACCAGCAATGGCATGGGTCCCATTTTGTTCACATCCAGCCCCAACACCTGGGGTCTTCTTAGACTCAGGCAGCACCTTGTACAACTCTTTGCCTGTCTCAGCTGTTGGATTTTGCAGAGGAAATCGGTAGTAGGGATCTGAATACAGTGTTTCCATCAGTACAGACTGGTTGAGGGTTGGCTCCATGTTGGGAGTATCAAACTTCCTCATCTCCTCTTCTCTTTCGTGACCCAAAGCAGGAAACCAGGACTGCTCAATTCCATTTTCCCCAGGAGTTCCACAGAGGTACATGAGATCCCTAGGCAGGCCTGGAGACCTGTTCATAGTGCTGAGGTCTCCATTCCGGGGCCACCCCACGTTTTCAGACAATCCTGACACAGGCGGTTTGGAGGAAAGGAGCCCCGTAGGGGTGGAAGCTGGCTTGACTGGAGAGGTCCCCAAAGTAGATGGCATCACATGGGCTGTAGGAATGTTTACTTGTCTTTTGATGGGCTGGAAGGACGAGCTGCCACTTGAGCTGCAAAACTCTGGAGAAAGAAGAGCCTTCTATAAGCCAGGAAAAAAGCATCAAGCCTTCCCAAGTTCAGCTGCTGTAGAGAAAGGGACATCAACTTAGAAGGGTGGCGTGAGTTCTAGGAGCTCAACTGCTAACTTGCCAAGGTAAACCCACAAAAGGCAGTACTGGCTGCTTCTAGAGCCACATCTCCAGGCCCTCCTCTTAAGTTACATTCTATTCCCTGTACCTCCTGAGAAGGCATCTTCCTAGTCAAGAAATTAAGGCTATTAAAAAAACAATTACTACTTATTGAAGGGTACCAAAAGAAGAGAAGAATTAGTTCCTGTCAAAGATCAGCAACCACAAGCTATAGCTCCATCGAAAACAAATTTCCCCTAAGTCCATGGCACAACTAAATGCCACATTGTCACCCCAGTGACTTTCATCACTCTGAGGTGAATGGGAGCATGAAACAACTACCCTAGGGAGAAAATGAAGTCTTGTCTCCTTCAATGCCCAGGGCAGCAAGGAGGCATGGTGCCTGAGCCTGTGACTATACTGGTTCACACACCCCAAACCTGGCTTCACATGGAAATGCAAAGTTATTCTTAGTAACTCTCAGGTTTCACTCCAGCAACACTGAAGCACACTGTATCTTTAATTTTGCTTGCTCCTTGTCAGTGCACCAAAGCCTATGGTCGTGATTTTGAGCTCTTCCTCATATTGGGTCTGTTTCCCCTGACCCCATGTGATTGCTTGGGTATTTATTTCACTTAATCTCTGGATCTGTTTCCACATATTTAAAAAGAATGGGCTGGACTAGGTAATTTCTAAGGTTCCTAAAAATCTCTACTATGCAATTATTCTATGTACTCTTTAGCCTGGGAGATTGATGAGGTCATGATTACTGTCTTCAAACATCTGAATGATAATGTAAAAGAGGAATGAGATTTGTTCCAGTAGACCTTGGAGTGACTTTACAAGAAGGAAGGTTTTTAGCTCAGTCAAACAATCACAGTAGTCAAAAAGGGGGGTGGGGATAGGGTGGAAGTTAAAGAATGAGGTGCCTTGGGAAATGATGAATTCCCAGGCATTGGAGGTATCTAAAAGATGGCACTGTGGGGAGGTTTCCTGGCTCAGGTAAAAGTGGGACTAGATGATTTCTTTGTTTTGTTTTGTTTTGTTTTTTTGGGGGGGGGGATGAGGGTTAAATGACTTGCCCAGGGTCACACAGCTAGCAAGTATCAAGTGTGTGAGGCTAGATTTGAACTCAGGTCCTCCTGAATCCAGGGCTGGTGCTTTATCTACTGCGCCACCTAGCTGCCCCAGGCTAGAAGGTTTTTACAAGGAAGTACTTGATAAGGTACCAAATTTATTACTAAAAATTTTAAATGACTATACCACATCTTTTCATTCAGTCAATCAATCAGTATTCATTGAGCCTATACCATGGCCAGAACACTCTACATGAAGAGAGATCTAAAAGAAGTAATAAGTCAAAGTCTCTGCCTGCTAGGAGACTGCAATCATCCCTGGAGAGGCGACATATAGGAAAACTGAGCAATAGGGGGTTATTACATATCATATTCTCCTGAATGAAGCCCACCATCACTCACTCATAACTTCTCTTTTTTTGAGGTTCATGCTATTCATATTGATATCACCCAATCACAACCCTGGCAGCTACTGTCTATAGACCCTAAGGTCATTTCCCTTCCTTTCTCAATGAATTTGATACCTGGCCCACAGTTGTTTTCTCCTCCCCAACTCCTGCTCTCATACTAGGGGACTCATCATACATGCTGACTCAGCTTCAAACACCCTGACCACTCAATTCCTCAACCTACTCACTGCCTGTGAGCCCCATGGGGGGCTCCCATTCCACCTCACCACATCAGCCACACACAAGATGGTCATACCCTTGATCTTGCCACCCCCCACAAATCCACCACCTTCCCCATTCAAGAATTCCAAAATCCCCTTATCCAAACAAAACCTATTAGATTTCACCAGTTTGCCTCCTTTACAAAATCCTATTCTTTGTCCACACTGTGACCCCTCCAATCCCTTGCCCTCTCAATTCTCTCCTAAGCCACCTCCCCTGCACTAGCCACTTTCTCCTCTCTTGCACATTTGGTCCCACATTCACCTGTACACTGTGCCCCTCTCGTCAATCCCTAGCCCTTATCAACTATGCCCTACCAAGGCTCATCCCTGAATCACTCCCACCATTTGCTGCCTTTGCCCCTACATACATGCCACTGAAAGGAGAAAAACCACAAAATTGTTGTGATTTAGTCCACTCCAAATTTAAGTGACACAACCTCCCCTGGGCCCTCACTGCTGCTAGGCAGTCCCACCATACCTCCCTTCTCAGCTCCCTCTCCACAGCAGCTCTTCCAAACCCTTCCATCCTTCCTCCAACCTCTCATGGTTCCTCCTCCCCCCAGCACTGAGAACCTTGCCTCCTATTTTACAGAAAACATTCAAGCCATTTGCTGTGAACTCCCCTCTTCCTCATCTCCTATCACTCAGATGTCTCTGCTACTCTCCTCCTTCTCCCGTCTCACATGATGAAATGGCCTTACTCCTTACCAAGGCTAACCCTTCTACCTGCTCAGCAATCCCATTCCATCCCATCTCCAACAGATGCTCCAATCTAGTACTTATTTTCTATCCATTCCTTTCCACTGCCTACAAGCATGCCCATATCTCCCCTATCCTGAAAACACCCTCACTTATCCTTCCATCTCTGCTAACTATCATCCTATATCTTTATCCTTTGTAGCTAAACTTTGTAGCTAAACTCGAAAAGTATGTTGACAATAAGGTGCCTCCACCTTCTCTCCTCTCACTCTTTACTTAGCCCCTTACAATTTGGCTTTCAGCCTTATTCTGTTTGAAACTGCTCTTTTCCAAAGTTACCAATGATCCCTTAGTTGCCAAATCCAATGGTCTTTTCTCAACCTTCATTCTCCTCGACTTCTCTGAAGTCTTTGATATGGCTGATGCCCCTCTCTACCTTGACACTCTCTTACCAGGACACAGACTCTCCTAGTTTTCTTCCTACCTATCTGACCACCATTCCTTCCCAGTCTCCTCTGCTGGATCTCCATCCAGATCATGCCCTCTAAACATAGGTGTCCCACCCAGGGCCTCTTCCTGGGCCTCTTCTCTTTTCCCTCTACACTGCTTCATCACTTTGTGATCTCACCAGTTCCCATGGATTTAATTACTTTCTCCTTGATAATGATTCCAATCTACCTATGCTACACTAAGCCCTCTGCTGACCTCCCTTCTCTGATTTCCAAATGGCTTTCAGGCTTCTCAAACTGGATATCTCCCAGACATCTCCAACTCAGTTTGTTCAAACCAGAACTCATGAACTTTCCCCTAACCTCTCCCCACTTCCCTCTTACTGTCAAAAGCATCCAGCAGTCTCAACTCTTCATTATCTCACCCTCCATGTCATCTTTGAAGCACCTCTTGGATACTCCTCCTTCTGTCCTCTGCCAAAGCCATGACACAAGCCTGGACTAGTTTCTATAGTCTCCTGGTTAAGTCCATTTGCCCCAATTCTCTCCCAAATAAGGTGATTTTTTTTCCCCTAAAGTGAAGGTTCAATCGTGTGTGTGTGTGTGTGTGTGTGTGTGTGTGTGTGTGTGTGTGTGTGTTCATGCATGCTCGAGAGCCTGCCCATCAATAAACTCCAGTGGCTCCTTATTGCTTCAGAATCAAATACAAAATCCTTTGAGATTCAAAGCCCTTCATAACCTCCTATCTTTCCAATCTTCTTACATCTTATTCCTTGACATGTGCTCTTCCACCCAGGGACACTGTCCACCAAACAAGACACCCTAACTCTTGGTTATAGGCATTTTCTGTGGCTTCTCCCATGTCTGGAATGTTCTCCCTCCTCAACTCTGTGTATTGGCTTCCTTTACATCTCAACTAAAATCCCATTTTTTTTACAGGAAGCCTTTCCCAACTCCTCTTAATTCTAGTGCCTTTCGTCTCTTAATAATTATTTCCTGTTTATCTTGTATGTGGCTTGTTTGTATATTTGTTTGTTGTCTCTCCCATCAGATATTTAGCTCCCTAAGGGCTAGGATTGTCTTAGCACAGTGCCTGGCACATAGTAGACGCTTAATAAATGTTTATAAGTTGACTGAATTAATCTCTAAAGAATTTCTAGTTTTCCCAGGATTATTCCAGTTATACTGCCCCACATGAAAGCCATCCCACTGCTCCCACCCACCCACCCCCAAAATCTGGTAACCCAGAAAGCTATATCTTGTTTCACTCAGTGAGCTATACAGAAAGAGCATCTGGGAGGAAATCTACCCTACCTAGAATTACTCTTGTTCTATTGATGAGGACAGTTTCTCACACCCTACAACTAGGGTTTCATATGCCCATCCCAAAGCAATACAGGACTACTAAGTATTCAAGTGAGCAACAGAGAGAGTAGGTTTATAGGAGTGCAGAGCAAAAGAAGGAAAACTGCTGTGGATAGGCAACATTATGGAAAAAGCCTTATGGATGACATTGGACTTTAGGTAGACCATGAAGGATGGACACAGTGTGAGGGAGGGCTAACGAACATTTCATGGAAAAGGAAAAAGAGAAACAAACTGGAGAAAAGGCACAATGGTGGGAATGAGCAGAAAGCAAGGCTGCTAGCCTGGCTGGAGAAGAGGGTTTGTTGTAGATAGTGGCAAGCCCTGCATGTTTAACCAAGGAGTTTGGGCTTTGTCCTCTCAGCAGCAGGAAGCCACTAGATGTTAGTGAGCAAGGAACTCTGAAGTGCTATGTAAACGTCAGCTACGATTACTGTTCTCCTACTAACGTCCTCCTCTGCTCTGACTTGGGTAGGTGACCTTGAGCTCTTCAAGGACACATAAGCTCTGGCAGCTCCTACTAAGCTGGAGAGGCTCTGACTATAAGCGCAGTGACAGTCTGCAAGTCTGGACTACAAGAACCAGTTTAGAGAAGACTGGCAACTGGGTACTGAATTGGGGGGGGGGCGGTGGGGGGGGTGTAACAGCAATCATGAAATACTCTCTAAGATGGACAAGGTTGGATCTTCATTAGTAGGGGTTCCCCCACACCAAGGAAGTACAGATCCCTAAAATACTAATCTATTATTACAACAAAAATGAAAACCCAGTGTTTTTAAAAGATATTAACTGCTATCACTGAGAGAGAAAGGGAGACTCAATGAGGAGGTTATTGCAATAGTCTAGGTATCTGGTGAACTTGGAGTAAGGTGGTGGCAATGGAATGGAAAGAGACATTTTGAAGAAACAATCCAACCTGGTCAATGATTAGACTGGCTTTATGAACATTCTAAACTACGGGATCACAATCTAAAAGGGCAGCACAATGTCAGTAAATCTCATTAGCAATCCAAACTTACCCCTCAACGATGTCAGAACATGATGTGCCGATGGCTGAGTCTGCACTGTCAGCCACGCCTGAGCAGCGGCTGAAGCGGCTTCTGTATGGCTCTGAGATGACTGGGGTCTGCCATTCGGTCCCCAGGGAACTGCCCTTCTGAATCAAATTGGAATCTGAAACAAGTGCCACTACCCACCTTTAGTGTGCTCCCCATATATCACTCACTGAAAATATTTAGCAAAGATTACTCTTAAATTCACATGGAAATCAAATCACAAGCCAACAGCCCACCCTTTCAATAGCTGTCCCAGCTATGTGTAACTACCTAACTTCAAAACAGATCAAATATTATCTTGTGTTGAATGAACCATACTTTTCTTTTGTTTTTGGTGCTGTTGTTTACTATTTTTTTTTTTTAGTTAGGCAATTGGGGTTTAAGCAACTTGCCCAGGGCTCACACAGTTAGTAAGTGTTAAGTGTCTGAGGCCGGATTTGAACTCAGGTACTCCTGAATCCAGGGCCGGTGCTCTATCTACTGTGCCATCTAGCTGCCCCATGTTGTTTTCTATTTGAGGTTTTTCGTCATTGCTCTGATTTTTTCTCTTATACATGACTAAGCAGAAATACGTTTAATGTTATTGTGTGTGTGTGTGTGGTGTGTGTGTGTGTGTGTGTGTGTATGTATAAAAAACCTACATCAGATACCTGCTGTCTAGGGAGGGGGGAGAGAGGGGAGAAAAATCCGAAATTTGGAAAGTTCTATATAAAAAAAGTTGAGAACTATCTTACATGTAACGGGAAAAAAAATACTTTATTAAAAAAAAATTTATCTTGTATTTGTTCTGTGCCCAGGATCATGACTGGGACTATGAAGAATATTAAAGAAATAGATGACCCCAGTAGGAGCTTACAGTCTGGTAAAGAGACAAGAAATGTTACACACACACACACACACACACACCACACCACACACACACACACTACATATATATATTTACATATATATGTAAAAACATGAAACCTGCCAAACTGACATCTGAACAATATGATTAAAAGCAAAAACCATTATTACGCAAACAGGCAGTGGGGATCTGGAGAAGGAAAAGGTCAATACAACTAGGAGGTAAGGTGGCATGGTGGAGTGAAGAGAGACTGGATTTTGGAATGAGGAGACCAATGTTTAAATCCTTGCTGCAACACTACATTAGCTGTGTGATCTTGAACATTTATTTAACCTCTGTTTCTTCGATCTGTAAAATGGGAATAATCATGATTTTACAAACTCATCCCAAAGGTGCTGTAAAGAATGGGCTTTATAAACTTACTGTACTTTATAAAATTTGATTATTATTATTATTCAGAGTAGTTTTATAGAGCTTTAGCTGGACCTGAAGGAGAAAGAGGATTTGCTAGACTGAGGTGCAGGAAACTTCTTCATGACAGAGATCAGCATAAGCACAGACATAGGTGGGATTAACCTGGGATGCTCATGGGATAGTGAAGAAACGAATGGGGTTATAACAGAGGGTTCTAACTCAGAAAAGTAGGAGAAAACATGGGAGAAACCAATGGAGCTGAGTTCTAGAGGATCTAGAAAGCAGATCTGAAGAGTTTATATTTTATCCAGAGGGCTATTAAAACCATATTGAATTAAATTAAAACAAAGGTTTCTACCCTTTCAAGGATTTTACTCCTACTGCAGGAATACAGCACATACAAAGGTAAATACAAGAAGAGTCTACTAAATCCCAATAAATGTCCCAGGTGCTAAGGATTACAAAGAAAAAATTTAAACCATATAAGTGAAAGGGACTTTAAGGATCGTTTAGTTTGAAACCTTCATTTCAGAGTTAAGAAAGTAGGTTCAAGGGTTTTTAAATCGACCTCCCCCACCACCATGGAGAAAGTCAGTGCTGGTGACAAGGCTAGAGCCTAGACTTCCTAATGCAGAGTCCCAGACACCCTCTTTCTTTTCTATCACATTGCCTTCCCCATCATCAGCTTTATTCTGGCCTAATTAGAATGCCATTTGGATTATATAATCATTCTGATGAAAGGTAACATGGCAGAGTGGGTAGAAGGCTGGTCTTGGAATCAGTGAGGCTTGGGTTCAAGACATGCCTCTGATCCAGACTGGCTCCTAGATACAGTTTCAGGCAAGTCTATGACTATTAATTACAGATGAGTTGCTAATCTGAATTGGGAGAGGGAATTTCTACACTGGGCCTACCTTATACCAACCAAATCACAGGTTTGAATTTGTAAAAGAGTGTGTTAGGGGCAGCTAGGTGGCGCAGTAGATAGAGCACCAGCCCTGGATTCAGGAGGACCTGAGTTCAAATCTGGCCTCAGACACTTAACAATTACTAGCTGTGTGACCCTGGGCAAGTCACTTAACCCCAAATGCCTCACCACCCCCCCCCAAAAAAAGAGTGCATTATGAAAATTTTGGCTAACAGCACAAAACACTAAGATCCTAACCATTTGTATCATAGGCTGCCCTCTAAATTATAAGCAGAAGCAATCCCCAATTCACATATCTAGAGCTGGAAGGATTTTCAGAGGCCAACTCCCTCATTTACAGACGAGTAAACTGTGACTCAGTGAATTGGTCAAATGGTCAACAGCATCCAGCAGGAGGTTTGAACAAGACTTCTGACTGACACGTGAGCATTTTCTTCTAGTCCAATGGCTGATGGCTTGGGGAGAATTTAGAGATCTCCTCTACTTCTCTCTTCACCCCCACTAGGCCTCAAACTGAGCCCTAATAAAGAAAGTAAAGAAAGATTTCAGGGTTTTAATCTGCGGTGTAGGAAATTATCTTTCTCCTCAAGATCTTATATAATAATTGGTTTATGCTTATGTTCTCTTTTTATATTACAGTTTTCTTGCGTACCACATTCTCCCTACGGGACTATAAGCTCCTTGGGGGAGAGGTATGTTATTAGAAATAACTCCCTTATCTTAAATGCTCAAAGGTTTACAAAGCACTTTCTCATAAAAATCCGTGAGGGAGGTAGAACAAGCAGTGTTCGTTTCATTATACAGATATGGAACCCTGAAGTTCAGGGAAATGAAACAACTTGTTTACAAGCACATAGCTAATAGGGTACAATTCAAATCCAAGTCTCTTGATTCCAAAATTCAGAACTTGGATGAAGAAGATCGGGTTCAAATCCTGTCTCAGATATTAGCTGTGTGACCCTGGGCATATCATTTAACCTCTTAATCTCAGTTTCTTCATCTATAAAATGGAGATAAAAACAGTCCTTTTCTCACAAGGTAAAAACTCACAAGTGAGAATATGTGTGAAGCACGTTACAAATTTTTCCACATTGCCTGCACCCTGTCTTATGGATCATTTAAATTCCTCCTCCTGCCATGCTCTGTACATAGTATAAGGGCTTTAACTACAGTCAGGAGAGGACAACCTGTCCAAGTGCTTGGTGCCTGGAAATGAAATAATCTGGGATAGGGGGGTGAAATAGAAGTCAGCCAGTCTGCCTGAAGCACAGAATGTAGGGGAAAGGGTAGCATGTAAAGAAGCCTGGAAAGACAGGCTGAATTTTTTTTTTGAAAGGTTTTTAATGCCAGTTTGTATTTGACTCAGAAGCAATAAGGAGCGAATGGCTCTTTCTGAAGAGCAATGTGGCCAGTTTTAGGAATATTAATTTGGTAGCTCTATAAAGAGCCGTTGGATAGGACAGACTTGAGGCAGGGAGACCAATTGGGAGGCTGCTTCAACAGTTCAGGGAAAAAGATAATTAAGGCCCTGTTGGTGGGAGATAATAGAGACAGATGATACTGAAGTTATGAAGTTGGGGGCCTGAAAAGATGGTGGTACTGGAAAAAACAGAGAAGTTAGGGAAAGGGTTGGGTTTAGGAGAAAGATAAGAGTTTTGTTTTGGTCATGTCTTTTAAAAATGTCTTTTTGTTTATATACATACATGCATGCATACATACACACATACACATATATTAATATGTGAAAATAAACACCTTAAAAGCTGGGATTTTTCTTTATATCTTATGCCATTCAAGACCATAAGGGCCCTCAAATCAATAGTAACAATGCAAGCCACAGAAAAATGAGGTGATCCAGTATTTGAAGTTTTTTTTAAAAAGAAATGAATGATAATATTCCAGTAGCTCTTGAACAAAGTGAAAAAAGAAAACGCAAAGAAAAAGATCTAAATACAACATTGTATATCTTGTTACTGAAACTAATATGTGCTAACTTCTAGGGGTTGTCTCAAGCTCATTCTCTGCTCATTCGTTAATAACTGTCACTTAGTTCTTTGCTTGGACCTCTCATACACTTTTGCATTATTTTGTGTTCTTGACAAATCACTCTATTTTACAATGAGCCCCATGCAGTAAGGGAAAGTGTTTTAAAAAAAAAACAACACAACTCTACAGAGATCAGATACTTAATATTTGTTGAATTATACAGCAATGTTGTCAAAGAAGGCACTTTTAAAAAACAACTGCTGTTTCCCTTTTGGAATGTGGCATATGAGCTTTCATAAAGCAACTCTGCAAAATTCACAAAAGGGGGGGGTGGTGGTGCTTTAAGAGCGAAATTCCCAGATCTCCAATGACGCCACCAGAATACATTGGCATCCAACTGGAATTTGGATCCTTGCGGGACAGGAGACAACAGGCTGCCCATAAGACTACAAAAACAACATAGGATACAGCAATTAATATTGCTATTTTCTACCTTGTATAATTCTCTATGCTCTCCCCTCCTTTCTTAAGTACCTGTATGCTATTTCAGGTAACATCATGTTAAGAATGCACAACTGTTTGTTCCATCCTCCATATATACATGTCAGTGTCCACTCAGACTTAGTTTTTCATAGATAACAATTCACCTCAAACATTACCATGTGATTTTTAAAAAGTTTTTACACTTCAGTGAATTATGTCTTTTTCCTTCTTCCCTCAAAAGAAATGAAAGAACATAGGCAGGGCTGGGATTTGGCAGAGAAAAATTTGGAGAATTTACCTTTTGGACTGGCTTGGGAAATCCTTCCCCCCGGGTATTTCTCTTGCACAGCCATCCTGGGGGATTCCAATCAACTGGGGAATTAATCAACAACCAATAATTTCACTTAGTATCTTTTAAATCATTATAATCTAATCCACGTTGAACTAAGATTGATTACAAAGCTTACCCCCTACCCACAAGAACATTAAAACTAAGGGTTATAACTCCAAGACAATTTCACTTAAGCACAGCAGTTCCCTCCACTGCTTCTTTTGGGAAAAGAGGAAAACAATAGAGCAGTGGTAGAATGAGTTAATAATTGTAAAGCCCTAATTATCACAGATCACACATCAGCTTAGGTTTCTCCATAAGACCCCATGATATGTAGGACGAACAGAGACCTTAGCCCATGGAGTTAATCAACAAGCTATATAGCAGCTAAGAAGGTTTGAAGCCAGGACACAAAACCAAGTCTTCTGACTGAGTCAAACACGCTTGTCATCACAGTATTATGTGCTATATAGACATATAAACAATTACTATTATTCCCAATTGTGACCTTTTCATTCCTTTTCTGTTATTGTTATTGAGTTGTTTCAGTCAAGTCTCACTCTTCATAACCCTGTTTGGGGTTTTCTTGGCAGAAATACTGGAGCAGTTTGCAATTCCCTTCTACGGCTCATTTTACAGATAAGGAAATTGAGGCTACATTGATGGAAAAAGTTTGTATAAATCAGGATCTAGAAAAGAACATTCTTGGCAAACAGGGTTAAGTGACTTGAACAGAGTCATGCAGTTGGTAAATGTCTGAGGCCAGATTTGAACTCATGAAGATGAGTCTGATTCTGAGCCCAGTATTCTATCCACTGCTCTTTGATTCCATAGACCACTTCCAATTATAGAATAGATGGCATAAAGTATTTATTTAAATCAATCTCTAGTCTTCTTAGTTAGGGATGATGACCATAGTGACAGATGAAAAAGAAGTTTAGTGTAGCAGAAACATTGTTTGTTGTTCTTCATTCTCAAAGAGGACCAAAATGACACCACTATGCTGGTGTTAAGGTATAGTGTGTCCGACTGGCTGATCAGATCAATACGAGCTTGGAAGGCTCTACCACAGGTTGGGCACAAATAGTCCTTGTGAACATTTGGGGTGGATTCTCTAAATTTGTGCATCTTGCGTTTCTTTTGAGCTACTTCGATTCTGCTTTGCTCACAGAGCACAGTGCCTTCTTGATGAGGGTCTGCCATGTTGGGCGGTCCTTTGCCAGTCTCCCATATCACATAATCAATTCCAAAGTTCTTCAGAGAGACCTTGAGAGTGTTTTTGTATTGCTTCTTCTGACCACCATGTGAGTGCCTGCTTTGTGAGTTCTCTGTAATATAGTCTTCTGGTTATGATATTCCTAAGACTTTTCCTTGGGGGCGTGGGGAATGTTCTTTCAAGAGATAATCAATGGATTATTTTTTTCATCATTTCTCTGCCCTCTGGTTTGAATGGATCTTGACAATTTTCATTTATGATTTCTTTTTTTTTTTAAAAAGGACTCTTTTGGGGTGTGTTTTTTTTGGCGGGGCAACAGGGGTTAAGTGACTTGCCCAGGGTCACACACACAGCTAGTAAGTGTCAAGTGTCTGAGGCCAAATTTGAACTCAGGTCTTCCTGAATCCAGGGCCGGTGCTTTATCCACTGTGCCACCTAGCTGCCCCCATTTATGATTTCTTAAAATGTAATGTTCAGGCTTTTTTTTTTTTTGGTCATGGTTTTCAGGTTTTCAATGACTCAAATGATGTCTTCTTGACCTAATTTCTAGGTAATTTTTAATATGTAATATTTTCTTGTATTTTTTCAATCTTTTCAAATTATTCTGATATTTTGGGCTGTCTCAGAGGGTGTGACTTCTGTTTGATCTATTTAGTTTGCAAGGAGTCTGTTATCAAGTAAGGCTTACCACTTTCTCTTTCAAGCTATTTATTCTTTTAATTTTTTTCCCTCCTGAGTTTTTATTATATGTTTTTGTCTCTTACTTCATTTCTTCTAGATATTCATGTAGTCCTTGTGGAAAAATCCATTTTTTTTCTTTTAGTCTATTTGTAGTCATTACAGAATTACTCACCTTCTTTTGGGAAATCTTTAGAGCCATAATTTTTTTAAGAATGCTAGGGAATCACAAAGTCCCTGAGCATTTGGATTGTCCCAATATTGAGCACTGGTTGGTGATGCTCCTGGCAATTTTAAGGTCCCACTCCCAAGGCATTCCGATGACTGGCAGAATCTACTTTTGTTTCTTCTGGACACAGGTTACACATTTTTGGCCTGTCTCTAGACATGCTGGGAGACTACAGGACTGTTTGTCTGTGCTGGAGCTGGCTTTGATGGCACCAGCTTTGTTGGACCTTTTTTTTTTTCTATTGTTCACTGGCTTCTAATTGATTTTTGTGCAGTTTAAGGGTGGAAGACTTCACTGTAGTTTTTCATAGATTTCAATCTGGTGCAGTTTTGGTGAAGCTGGGCGGTCTGCCCTTGTTCAGGTAGCCATCTTCACCAAAAGTCTAGTATATGATATGCTTAAAAATTTTTTTGAATGACTATATTAAGTATAAGGAACATGGGGGCAGCTAGGTGGCACAGTGGATAGAGCACCAGCCCTGGAGTCAGGAGTACCTGAGTTCAAATCCAGCCTCAGACACTTAACACTTACTAGCTGTGTGACCCTGGGCAAGTCACTTAACCCCAATTGCCTCACTTAAAAAAAAAAAAAGGATAAGGAACATGTAGGGGTCTTATTACCATGATCTATTAACATCTTTCACTCTCATTTCAGTACATAATTCTAATATAGATCTCATCTACTCTAAAAGTATTACATGATATTTGGCTTTGTAACGATTGGAATAACGCCACCTGCTGGATACTTACTGTAGAGGAGTTCTGCCCATGAAGGGAAGGTCTTTGAGGGCAAGACCAGGAGTCAGGAAGTGACGCGGGCTAGTGGGAGGAGGAAGGAAGAGACTGGCGCTCAGTCTCGCTCTCTTTTCCTCTGGACTCTGGTGGAGAAGGGAGCTAGAAATGTGCTCTCCCTTTAATAGATAGAAATCTAGGCCTTTTTCTCTCTCTTTACCAAATTCTTATTCTCCTTAATAAATGCTTAAAAGTCTAACTCTTGCTAAAGCTTATAATTTATTGGCGACCACTCATTAGATATTTTAGACAGTTTAGCTAGAATTTTAGCCCTTAACAGCTTCCAAAGATTTGTGATTGACAATGACATATTTCCTTTAAAGATGGAAATTGTTACCCAACCATATCTTAGTAGATAATCTTCATGAAGTTCTATGGTCCTCTCAACAATCCACCTTCTGGCCAACCTTCTGGCATGAAGCCTCACCTTAGTAAGGCTGATTTTTAGATGACAGATACTCAGCTTATCATTAAGGTTCATTCTAGCTTTATAGGACTCACCTGAGCTTGGGTGCCCTTTCTGTAGCTTCTGAGAAACCA
This sequence comes from Dromiciops gliroides, assembly GCF_019393635.1. Taxonomy (NCBI): domain Eukaryota; kingdom Metazoa; phylum Chordata; class Mammalia; order Microbiotheria; family Microbiotheriidae; genus Dromiciops; species Dromiciops gliroides. The sequence goes on from NC_057863.1 coordinate 606,456,758, forward strand.
GAGTTGCCTCAATACCATAATCAGGCATCAAGACAGGACTTTAGTGAAGGATCATACTTTCCATGTATTGGATATTTATGTATATGTTATTTTCCTGACAAGACTGTAAGATTCTTGAGAGCAGAAGCTATGCCTTATTTAGGTTTGTATCACCGCACCACTGAGCAGAATACATTACACATGGTAGTCACTCTACCCTGACTCCAACATGGTGAGGAAGGACAACAACTAAGACGGGATCCTTTCGTGGAAGCTAAAGGGCCACAAATGGGAACCCTGAGGAGCAAATAGAGGAATTCAGGAACAACTTGGTCTCCAAGACATAGTCCTCTGAGGGGAAATTAACCTTTAGAGAAAACAAGAGGCTTGCCACTTTGCTAACAATGTACTTTACTGCCCTCTGCAGCTTTCTCCTAATCAATACATCCAAGATCTTCAACAGCCTCTCCATAGATCTACCACCACCTACGGAAATCCCAGTTGACTACATTGATGGAAAAAGTTTGTATAAATCAGGATCTAGAAAAGAACATTCTTGGACCAGAGGGCTAAGCCAGCTATCTTCAATTCCTTTCTTACAAATTCCAGTATCTTTTGCTTTATTGCTATCTTTAGTACAGGTCCTCATCACCTCTTACTTGGACTAATGCTGTACTGTAAAAGTCATCCCTTAAAACCATCAAGTCTAGTGGCTCCCTATTAACGCCAGGATCAAATATAAAATCATCCATTTAGCATTTAAAGCCCTTCATAGCCTGGCTCCTCCCTACCTTTCCAGTGTTCTTTACGTTCTGTTTTATTCCACACCAAGTACCCTACAGAAAACACTACTTTGCACTGGCTGTCCCCATGCCTGGAACATTCTCCCTCCTCACCTGCCCCTTTCTAGGTTCTTTGACTCCCTTCAGGATTTAGCTCTTTTTTTCCCCCTCTATAAAACACTTTATAAAGCACATTTACATTTGATCTTCATAGTAACATTATGTGGTAGATAACAAAAGTATGATTTCCCCCATTTTACTGATGATAACAGGGGGATTAGGACAGTGTAATTTGGATCAGTGCTAAGCTAAGTAAGTTTGGTTCTTGAACCTTCTTCCTCTTTCAGTAATTAATATTAACTAACCATACCTTCATATAAGGACTCCTTAGTGGTTCACCCAAGTCTAAGAGGGACCTTGTGATTGACCTAAAGTAAAAGTTCTTTATTTCTATTTCCTTTATTCTTTTTTTTAATCTAATAAAGTATTTTAATTTTTTCCCCGTTACATGTAAAGATAGTTCTCAACTTTTGTTTATACAAGCTTTACAATTTCAGATTTTTCTCCCTCCCTCCCCCCTCCCCTAGACATCAGGTAATCTGATATAGGTTACACACACACACACACACACACACACACACACACACACACACACACACATAATAACATCAAACATATTTCTGCATTAGTCATGTTATATGAGAAAAATCAGAGCAATGACGAAAAACCTCAAAATAGAAAAACATCAGCACCAAGAACAAAAGAAATAGTATGGCTCCTTCAGCATCTATACTCCACAGTTCTTTTTCTTTTTTCCCCTGGATTTGGAGATCCTCTTCTATCATGAGTTCCCTGGAACTCTTCTGTACCACTGCATTGGTGAGAAGAATATAGTCCATCACAGTAGATCAACACTCAATGTTGATGATACTGTGTACAATGTTCTTCTGGTTCTGCTCATCTTACTCATCATCAGCCCTCGCAAGACCCTCCATGTTTCTCTGAACTCCTCCTGCTCATTGTTTCTTACAGCACAATAGTATTCCATTGTATTCATATACCACAACTTGTCCAGCCATTCTCCAATTGATGGGCACCCCCTCAACTTCCAATTCCTTGCCACCACATAAAGACCAGCTATAAATATTTTTGTACATGTGGGTCCCTTTCCCCTTTCCATGATTTCTTTGGGCAAAAGACCCAAAAGTGGTATTGCTGGGTCAAAGGGTATGCACAGCTTTATCGCCCTTTGGGCATAATTCCAAATTGCTCTCCAGAATGGTTGGATCAGTTCACAGCTCCACCAACAATGCATTAGTGTTCCATTTTTTCCACAGCTTCTCCAACATTTATTATTTTCCTTTTTTTGTAATTTTAGCCAATCTGATAGGTGTCAGGTGGTACCTCAGAATTGTTTTAATTTGCATCTCTCTAATCATTAGGATTTAGCTCTTAACTTACCTTCTACAGGCAACTGTTCCAAGATCCTTCTCGATGCCTTCTCCCTTAGCTCTGAGATTACCTTTCATTTAAACTTTTGGGGACTGTTCTCAGTCTTCCTTTGCTAGCTCATCATTCACATCATTCTCCCTAACTATGAGTATTCCCCAAGGTTCTGTCCTGGGCCTTCTTCTCCCTCTGTGTACTATCTTGATAACAGTTCCCATGAGTTTAACTATCATTTCTATGCAGCTGACCCCCAGGTCTACACCCAGCCCTTTCTCTCTGAAGTTCAGTCCAGTATATCTCAAATTTCTAACTCCTACACTTCTGGTTTTTGGATTTTTTTCCCTCAAATTTCTAAGTCCTACACTTCTTTTTTTTTTTTTTTTGGTGAGGCAATTGGGGTTAAGTGACTTGTCCAGGGTCACACAGCTAGTAAGTGTCAAGTGTCTGAGGCCAGATTTGAACTCAGGTCCTCCTGACTCCAGGGCCAGTGCTCTATCTACTGTACCACCTAGCTGCCCCACTCCTACACTTCTGAGTGGCTGTTTCTTACTTGATGTCCTAAAGATAACTTAAGTTCAGGTAGGCAGCTAGTGGCACAGATTCCTGGGCCTAGAGTTAGGAAGATCTGAGTTCAAATCCAGCCTCAGACTCTTGCTCACTGTGTCGTCCAGGATGAGTGACTTAACCTTTGCTTGCCTCAATTTCCTCAAATGTAAAATGGGAATAAGAATAACACCTACCTTGAAGGGTTGTTGGGAGGATCAAATAAGATAGATAGAAGCAGTAGATAGAATGCCTACCCTGGAATCAGGAAGACTCAGGTCTCTGAGTTCAAATCTGGCCTGAGCCATGAGCTGTGTGACCCTGGGCAAGTCACTCAATCCTGTTTACCTCAGTTTCCACATGTGTAAAATGAGCTAGAGAACGAAATGACAAATCACTTCAGTGTCTTCACCAAGAAAACTCCAATTGGGCCCACAAAAAGTCGGACACAATTGAAACGACTAAACAAACATAAATTGTACAATCTGCTGTCACATGTTGCCATTTCTACCTTCACAACATCCTGTACCTCCAAACCCCTGTCTCTATTTATAAAGTCACCAACTTAGTTTAGGCCTTCATGACCTCTCACCTAGATTATTCCAACAGCCTCCTAGTTGGTCTCCTTCCCCCTTGTCTCTCACTAACTCAAATACTTTCTATTGCTGCCAAAGTAATTTTCCTTAAGCACAGACCAGACCATATGACTCCTTTACTTAACCAAGTCCAGTTGCCTGCTGCTAGGCAGTGCCACCATACCTCCCTTCTCAGCTCCCTCTCCATCGCAGCTCTTTCAAACCCTTCCATCCTTCCTCCAACCTCTCATGGTTCCTCCTCCCCCCAGCACTGAGAACCTTACCTTCTATTTTACAGAAAACATTCAAGCCATTTGCTGTGAACTCCCTCTTCCTCATCTCCTATCACTCAGATGTCTCTGCTACCCTCCTCTATCACCTGTCTCACATGATGAAATGGCCTTACTCCTTACCAAGGCTAACCCTTCTACCTGCTCAGCAATCCCATTCCATCCCATCTCCAACAGATGCTCCAATCTAGTACTTATTTTCTATCCATTCCTTTCCACTGCCTACAAGCATGCCCATATCTCCCCTATCCTGAAAACACCCTCATTTATCCTTCCATCTCTTCTGGATTTGGCAACTAAGGAATCATTGGTAACTTTGGAAAGAGCAGTTTCAACAGAATAAGGTTGAAAGCCTTCTGTTTAGGACTTAGGGGGCAAGGATGTCTTCATGGTGATGTCCTCTCCTGGAGCAAACCCCTTGAAACCAGGGCCTGATCGTATTAGTATCTGTAGTGTTTAGCACAATGCTTGGCAGTGCTTAGCACACAGCAAATGCTTAAGAAGTGCTTTCTAGGAGCAGGTAGGTGGTGCAGTGGATAGAGCACTGGCCCTGGAGTCAGGAGGACCTGAGTTCAAATCAGGCCTCAGACACTTAACACTTACTAGCTGTGTGACCCTAGGCAAGTCACTTAACCCCAATTGCCTCACCAAAAAAAAAAAAAAAAAGAAGTGCTTTCTAACTCATTTAAGAGCAGAAGAGCCTGGGCAAACCCAGGGAAAATAGGTTTAGACCAGGTGAGATAGGATAATGAGAAACAATTCTATGGCTTTGTAAATGATAACATCTGAGCTCTGCACTAAGTTTGCTGCATGTTGCTTTTCCTCTTAATTATTTACTGAAGTTATTTTCTTTAATTCAACCTCTTAGATGGTCAAAGAAAAAAAAGGAGCTTTCCTTCTTTATGAGGTTGGTTAAGAGAGTTGGAGAAACCTAGTTTCTAAGTTCCTAGTTGATGTTTCTAAGTACTTTGGAGTTTACAAAGCACTTTCTCTACAATAACTCTGTGAAATATGTTCAACATGCCCCAAACCGAATTTATCTTTTTTCTCCAAACTCTTCCCTCTTCCTAACTTTCCTAATACTATTTTGGGCACTACTATCCTCTCAGTCTGGATGGCTTGAAACCTAGTGTCATGCTTGACTCCACAATCTCTCAAAACCCCCCTTGCCAAATGCTGTCAAGTCTACCTTTATAAATCTCTCAAATACACCCCTCCTTCTCCCCTATGACACTCTCACCCCCTGGTAGAAGCCCTCATTATCTCAGGCCTAAACTATTCCAAGAGCTGCTGGATGGTCTTCCTGCCTGTAGTCTTTCCCTTCTCTAGTCCATCCTAAAGCTCAACTTCTTAACTGCTAGGTAACTTTCTAACTTCGATCTTTCTAAAGTACATGCTCTTCTTCCCATTCAATAAACTCTAGTAGTACCCCATAACCTCCAGCATCAGTTATAAAATCCTGATTGGCTTTTTTTTTCTTTTTTTTGGCGGGACAATGAGGGTTAAGTGACTTGCCCGGGGTCACACAGCTAGACTTGAACTCAAGTCTTCCTGAAATCTAGGGCTGGTGTTTTATCCACTGCACCACCTAGCTGTCCCTGATTGGCTTTTAAAGACTTTCATCACCTGGCCTCTTCCTACCTTTCCAGTGTTCTTTTTATTTTTTGGTGAGACAATTGGGGTTAAGTGACTTGCCCAGGGTCACACAGCTAGTAAGTGTTAAGTGTCTGAGGCCAGATTTGAACTCAGGTACTCCTGACTCCAGGGCCGGTGCTCTATCCACTGCGCCACCTAGCTGCCCCCTTTCCAGTGTTCTTACACCTTACTCCCCCCTTCACATATTGTGATCTAGTGACACTGGCCTCCTAGCTATTCCTCAAACAAGTACTCCTTAGCTCCATACATTTTCACTGATTGTCCCCCATACCCGTAATTCTGTCCCTCCTCAAATCCACCAGGCTTCCCTGATTTCCTTCGAGTCACAGCTAAAATCCCACCTTCTGCAAGAAGCCTTTCCCAAACCTCCTTATTCCTAGTGCCTTCCCTGTAAGATTGCTATCAATTAATCCTCTCTAGATTTCATTTATACATAGCTGTTTACATGTTTTCTCCCCTGTTCAGCTGAGAGTTCCTTGAAAGCAGGGGCTGGTTTTTCTAACACAAACACTTAGCACAGTCCCTGACATTGCTGGTGATTAATCAACAATTGCTAACTGGACTTGAAATAATTGTACAAGAATTACTATTCCCATTTTACAGATGAGGAAACTGAAAAAGGCTGTAATTTGCTTGTGCTCACATAACTAGGAAACATAACAGTCAACATTCTAACCCAGGGCTTAACTTCTTCCACTCGTGACCCCTTTTCACCTGAAAGATGACCCCAGGTATACATGTAACCTTTTACTGTTGCCAGATTTTTCATGACCCCCACACATTCAGTTACATGGGGTCACAACCTACAGTTTAAGAAGCTTTGTCTCAAATAAATTTGATCCCTTGTAAGATTTCCTCCAAGTCTAATGTTCTATGAGCTGGAGCATATCAGAGGAAATAGGGACAGTTATTACCCTGCATCCTTCCCCTCATGCTCCAAACAGATGTGAGAAATCCATTAGAAAATAAAAGGTTTTTGGTTTTGGGTTTTTTTGAGGGGCAATGAGGGTTAAGTGACTTGCCCAGGGTCACACAGCTAGTAAGTAGAAAATGAAAGTCTTAGGGGGAGTGGACCTGTGGTTCTGAGGCTCCTGCTAATTCCTTATCTACCAAAACCGAGTCCTGGACTTGAATTGCTACCCCTCCCCTTTAAAGAGTTGTGATCTGTGTGTAGCATCACCCTCTGCAGCTGCTAGGAGATTGGCACTGCAGACAGAAGAGGATTTAGAGGGAGACATAAGCAGCTGACACAGTAGCGGGAGGAATTTCACACTATCACACCATTTTCATCATCTTGACTATTCATAAACCACCCCCATATCTATCCCCAAACATTACCTTTCCCCAAAATAAGTTTAGAGCTACGCAAAACCAATATAAGCTAATAAGGGGAGAAATTTCTGATCAGTCCCTCACTTAAGCATTCTCTTCCTCCTCAATTTTTCCTAGAGCAGTATTCTGTCTGCATCTCTGCTTTGCCCATCATCTCCCTTACCTTGTATTATGTTTATCTCTGTACATGTCACATCTCCCCTTCTCCTAGAAAGTGAGCTGCTTGATGGCAAGGGACTGTGTAATGTTTATCTTCCTATTCCTAGCATCTAGCAAGGAACCTCCATATAACTGGTACTGAAAAAATGTTTAGAGAATGAATTAGCGTCCAAGACTCAGGAGAACAGAAATGTGAACGAATCCTTTTTAGAGAGTGAGGAATGGAAAGGAAGTTGGAAATGCAGTTGCGATCCTAAACTAAGGGCAAAGGAAAATGAGCGAGGTATGGCAATTGGAAAGGGGAAAGGGGGGGGGGCAGAAGAGATGAGGAAAGAGAAGAGGGTAGGGGGAAGAAGGGCAATGAGAATTCAAGCAGATGCAGCAGTCCGAGGGCAAGGACCGTGTCCTTTTCCATCTTGGCATCCCCATCATCAAGCACGGGCCCTCCCACCCTGTGGGTGGTGAACCTGGATTACAATGAACTGAAGGGGGATGGGGAGGGAGAAAGAAGGGGCGGGGAGAGAAAGAGCACCATGGTGGTGGGGCAAACGGGAACAAGGAGGGGTGAAAGGCCAGTACTAACTCACTGTGACTCGGTACCTCTCTGGGCCTCAGTTTCCCTACCTGAAAAAGGCTGAAGTCGGGTGGTCTTTAAGTTCTGGCAGCCTATGATAAGCCACAATACTTTCTGTTAAGGCGGTTGGCAGAGCGGAATTTGGGTGGGGGCCCGTGCCACGGGAAAGGAGAAACATTTGGTGGTGTTCCTGGCTTTGCGCATGCGCCCTGTCTTCAGCTCTCCCTTTCCCTAGTCAAAGGGGCTCCGAGGGAGCCGTGGCCCCGCCAAGGACAGTGAAGGAGGCTAGAAGGAGTCGGTTCTGGAGAGACACCCCTTCTGAGGAAGACCACTCACCTAGAGTCCGGAAGAGAGAAGCTCCAGTACCTGAGGGAGACCGCCCTCCACAGACGCCGCGTTCCCCTCTCCAACGGCCGTTAGAGCTCCGTACGGCCGCGCCTCAGAGAGCGCGCGCCGCCCCCGCTCCGCCCCTTTCCGTTCGCCTTCGGCCAATCGGAGGACGGGAACACCTCCTTTGCCCCACCCCCGACCGCTGCTCCCTCTGCTCCGCCGAGGCCCAAGGGTCCGGCGGAGGGGGATGGTGGAGAAAACAAACGCTTTTTCTTCAAACTGGCCTAACCGCTGCTCGTAGCCGTTTTCTTTCCTTTTTACCTTGTCTCTCCCAAGATCAGGGTCTTTTCCCTCTTCTCATTATGTAGCCAAAGTATTTAAGCTTCCCTAAGTATTGACCGATTTGATCTCCTTGCTGTCTCAAAAGTCTTCTCCAGCACCACAATTCCAAAGCGTTAATTCTGCTGCGCTCACTTTCCTTATACATTACTAATGGAAAAACCATGGCTTTAACTATACAGACCTTTGTCCGCAAAGTCATGCCTCTGCTTTTTAGCATGCCGTCCAAATTTGCAATAGCTTTCCTTCCAAGGGGCAAATGTCTTTTAATTTCATGGCTGCAGTTGCCGTCTGCAGTGATCTGTGAGTCCAAGAATATAAAACCTGACATCACCTCCTCTTCTTCTCCCTCTTTTTGCCAGGGGCCAGTTGTCAAGATTTTAGGGGCTTGGGTTTTTTTTGTTTTTGTTTTTGTTTTATGTTAAGCTTCAAGCCAGCTTTTACACCCTTCTCTTTCACCCCCATCTAGAGGCTTTTTAATTCCTCTTAACTTTCTGCCCTCTGAGTGGTACCGTCCGCACATCTAAGATTGTTGATATTTCTCCCTGGGACCTTCATTCTGGCTTTTGATTCATTCAGCTTTCAGGGTGTACTCTGCATTGAGGCAAATTGAGGTGAAGTGACTTGCCTAGAATCTCATAGCTAATGAAGAGGATGGAAAAGACAAATGACAAATGTTGGAAGGACTGCAGGATTGCACTGTTGATCAAGCTGTATCAAGTTGGTCCAGCCATTCTACAAAGCAATTAAGAACTGTGCCCCAAGTGCTATTAAATTGTGTGCACCCGTTGACGATTGATAACCACTACTAGGCCAGGGTTCCCAACGAGATCAAAGAAAGAAGGAAAAGGTCCATATGTACACAAATATTTTATAATAGTTTGGGGGTTTTTTTTGTAGTGACAAAACTAGAAACTATTCGAGTGTCCATGAATTAAAGAATGGCTGAACAAATTATGGCAAATGAATGTAATGGAATAGTATGACATAGTAGCTAGAGCCCTGGATCTGGAGTGAGGAAGATGAGTTCAAATCTGGCCTCAAACACTTACTGGCTTGTGACCCTGGGTAAATCATTTAATCTGTCTCAGTTTCTTCATCTATAAAATGGGGATAATAGCACTTATCTTCCAGAGTTGTTGTGAGGAACAAATTACATATTCATAAAACACATAAGTGCTATTAGTATTCTACCATAAGAAATTATCAAAGGGACAGTTTTCAGAAAAGCTTGTGTGAACTGATGCAGAATGAAGTGAGCAGACCCAAGAGAACAGTTTCTATAACAATACTGTAGAGACAAACAACCCTGAAAAACTTCAGAATTCTGATCGATGCAATTGATGTGGGATGGAATTTAGGGTCAAACTGATTATGAGTCGTCCCAAAAGAATTACAAGACTCAGTGACTCAGTTTCCCAAGTTTTATTGCAATACTGTGAGTGACCTCACAGAGAGAACCAGAAACATGGAAAGGTATCACAATGACCAACTACAGCTTCAGAAGAACAAATGGTGAAGCCTGCTTTCCACCTCCTGAAAGGTGATGCCCCAGGGTGCAGAATTTTATATATGTATGTATATGCATACATACATACATATATGTTTAGACATGAACAATGTGGGAATTTATTTTGCTTGACTCTGCATATTCATTACAAGGGTTGTTTGGGTTTTTTTAATGGAGATAGAGGAAGATGGGAGGAAAACAGATTTTTGTTCATTTAAAAAAAGTAAAGTTTAAATTTTTTTAAAAAGAAGAAAGTTCTACATTCCTATTCTAATGAAGAGGCTTTGGGACTCAGTCATCTTGATTGTGAGAGAAATAAAAACAGAATGTTATCTCAATTAGAAACAGAATAAGTGTCTCAAACAAAGACTAAGGGATGTTAATCTCACTCAGACTCAAACACTGGGAGGGAGTCTTACAAGAAGGGGACCTTGAGGCAAGAAAGGGGTCTTGCAGAAAACTAGAAGTTGATTACAGAAGGGGGCTCTAAGGCTAGTAGTCTGGTTGATTTGGGATGCTTGAATGGGGAGGAGGGACATTGGAGGGAAATAGGTAGAGGTATTTGGGACTTTGAGTTAGATTTAGGGATAAAAAGAGAAGTTTGCTGTGGCAAAGTGAGAGTCTGTGTCCATTCTTGCAAGAATGTAATAAAGCTGGGGCAGCTAGATGGCGCAGTGGATAGAGTACCGGCCCTGGATTCAGGAGTACCCGAGTTCAAATCCAGCCTCAGACACTTGACAGTTACTAGCTGTGTGACCCTGGGCAAGTCACTTAACCCCAATTGCCTTACTAAAAAAAAAAAAAAGAATGTAATAAAGCCTTCATATATTCGCCAAAAGGGAAAGTCCAGTATTTTTATTTCTGACAAACTGGATTTTTAACAGAGTGGGCCATGGTATTTACCTCCCTTCCCCTTTAGCCTCATCTCCAAGGGGCAATGGTGATTCACGAGTTAAGCTTATGGTAGGGAGAACATGTGCTTGCCTAGATGAGCCCAAGACTGTTGCTTGGCTGCCTTTTGTTTGTGTTTTTTTCCCCTCTCTGTGCTCACATCATCAACAGCAGCAGCAATAAAATACTGAGAAACAAACATTTCCAGTCCTGATAGTAGTCTCCTAAGTTCAGGGGGGCTGGGAGAGTGGTTAATGTAAGATGAAGGAAGTCTTCGAAGAAGGGTGGCACTTGAGCTGAACACTGAAGAAATATTAGAATTCTAGAAAAGCAGAGATGAGGAAAGAGCATATTCTAGGCACTAGGAATTACTCAAGCTATTATATGGAGGTGATAGAATGTAGAATACAGAAAACAGCTGGTAGTCCAGTTTGTACAGAACACACCACACACCAGACACAGTAGCCATCCAGCCTGGGCTTGGTCCCAGGCCAAGCCTCATTTGGCTATTGCTTGGCCTCTTAGTGGCTCAGAGTAGGTGTAAATAGTAATTGTTTCTGTTTTGGCCAGAAACCCCGAGGGTTTTCTCCCGCTTTCCACCTCCCACCCCCTATTTATTTGTTTGTTTATTTTCCTTTTGACTAGGTAAAAGAGACTATTCTTTGCCTCTTTTCTTTTTCCCTTTTTCTTTTTTTTGGTGGGGCAATGAGGGTTAAGTGACTTGTCCAAGGTCACACAGCTAGTAAGTGTCAAGTGTCTGAGGCAGAATTTGAACTCAGGTTCTTCTGAATCCAGGGCCAGTGCTTTATCCAGTGTGCCACCTACCTTGCCCCCTTTTTGCCTCTTTTCTTACAGAGCCTTTATCACTGAACACATATTGCCTCAGGCAAACTGAGATCCTGAAAGAACTTAGCTTAAAAAAGCCAGGGTCTCCCACTACATCCAGGGCCATTTCCAGTTGTCCTGATGTATGTCTTGCCACTGGCCCTGGATAGCTTTGGAGGAGTGAGGTTGGTGACTTTGCACAGCCCTCCCTCACTTAAATCCAATTCACTGCAAATCATTACATCACCTCCTGGTCAACAACAACAACAACAATAGAGACCTCTAGTGAGAATGCATCCCATTCCAGTGAAGAGAGTGTGAGGAAATGGGGAATGGTCTTCTCTCCATAGGAACATAATAGTCATCAATCAAATTACACTCCTCCAGACCTGTTTGAGGAAAAAGGTCTCCTTCCCCTCCAGCAAACAAGATCACATGGCTCAAGGAGCCCTGAACTGGTCTCAATTAGGTCCACTCCTGGGCTGTGTCCCGATAAGGGAAGATTGAAGAAATGTCCCTGTGTCACCTGCCCCACTGGCTAAGAACCCAAAAAATAATTATGGAAATTAAGTTTAGGAATACTGTGTTCTGTTTAGCTAGTTTTTGCATGTAGATTGTAACCCTTGAATAATCAGACCAGAGATGAAAAAGGGGAGGGTCCATTCGCATTAGGAACTAGGGTTTAAAATGGGGCCTTCGAGCCCCCATTCTTGGCACCCACCAGCTGCACACTGGGTTGCCCATTCTCTCAAAAATGACAATAAATGAACCTTTGACATATCACCACCGCTGAGTTCCAGAGAATTATTGACCAGGAGTCATTTTCCTCACAGAGCCAATGGTTAGGAAGTATTTCCTTTTGTGCAACCAAAACGTGTACAATGTGCAATTTCCATCCCTTTTAGCTGGTAACATTAAGAACAAGTTTAATATTGCTACCATGTGATAAACCTTCAAAAACTTGAAGTCAGCCATCACTATTCATACTGACTCTCCTCTGATCCAGGCTTAAAATCCCAATGACTTCAATACTCATGTGACAGATCTTTAAGGGTCTTGCTTACTGTCCTAGTCATGTCACCACTCTCTACCAATATCATTCCTACAGCATAGGAACTAAAGTTAATGAGCTCTAACCAGGGCAGTATGATTACTTCCCTAGTACTGCCCAAGATTAGCACACACCAAAATCACATATTTTTGAATGCCATATCATGCAGTTGATTCCTATGGAGTTTGTAGTCCACTAAAAACCCAAAGTCTTTTGAAGGTGAATTGCTATCAAGTCATGCCTCTCCTCTTGTATTTGTGAAGCTGATTTTCTGAACCCACATGTAAAACATTATGTTATTAAATTTAATTTTCTTAGATTTAACTTATCCTTCTGGCCTCTTGAGAACTTTTTGGATTCTCACATCTATTTTGTTAGCTATCTTTCTCAGGTTTATAAGACTTGCAAAGTTGAAAAGTATAACAATTATGCCTTCATCTAGGCCCTGGGGCACTCCAGCAAAAGACTCTCTTTGGGATCACGCCCATTTTATCACACTCATTGGAATAATGTGAGAGATTTTGTTAAACATCTTTCTGAAATCTAGGCAGATGGTATCTTTGTCATTTCTCTGATTTTCCAATATAGGAATTGTGGAAAAAAGAGGAAATTCAGTTAGTCTAGCATGACCTATTTTTGATGATGTCATCCTGCCTCTTTGGAACCACTGTGGTTGCAAGCCATCTCTTTAATAATATGTTTCAGAATTTCCCCAGGAATCAGATTCAAGCTCACTGGCCTAGAGTGTTCAGACTCTACTTTTCCATTTGAAAAAACAAAACAATTACGATAATAACCTCCCCTTTCCAATCCTGAGCCAACACTCTTATTCTCCACAGACTTCTAAAGGTCATTGAAAGTCAGTAAGCTATTCTGTCAACAAGAGTTTATTAAGCATCTGCTATGTGCCATTTATGTTTATAAATGCTAATGAAAATTTGCATTTCCATTATCATATATAAACAACTTCAACTCCTTTTAAACTTGAATACTCTTCACATTCTTATAGGATCTCACCATGCCTCTGAATTGTCTTTATCTCCTGTTCTTGCTTCTGTCTTCTATTAGTGGATTTTTAAGATTGGCCAATCATCTCCCCATGCCTTCATATGGGTTTCTCTAGAGAACACTTTCCTTTATCTTCAGAATTGTTTATTTTTGTCTCCTGAAAATTACATTCTCGAGTGCCTCCTATCCCTGCCTTGCCAACTTTAGCTGTAGAATTTCAGTCCGTGGGAACCTCCTTCTCCTTTTTCTGAATCCTTTGAAATCTCTACCAAAACTGTGGTTCATGTCAGACTATCATCGGTGTTTTCCTCTTTCTTTATCTTGACTTCTGATGAAGTAACCATTCCCTGCCAACATTCCCATCATTTTTATTTTAGCTACCAGTTCTCCATTGGTAATGAAAATCAGATCCAGAATAGAAATCCCCACCATTGCTTCTTTTGAAGGATTAAACTATCATTAAGACAAGCCAAAAATTGCGTCTGGATTATTTAAATCTCTCATCATCACTATGTCATGCATCCACTTGAAACATGATCTATGGCAGCTAGGTGGTAGATAAAGCACTATCCCTGGATTCAGGAGGACCTGAGTTCAAATCTGACCTCAGACACTTGACACTTACTAGCTGTGTGACCCTGGGCAAGTCACTTAACCCTCATTGCCCTGCAATAAAAGAAAAAAAGATTTTTTTAAAATGTGATCTGTCTCTAACATCTTGTATTTCTTGCTTCTGGCCAGGTGGTCTGTATTATACTTTAATGACAATATAGCCTTCCTATTTCTCCCTTTGTTAATAATAACAACTAATGATAGCTAACATTTATAACATGCTTACTATGTGCAAGCACTGTGTTAAGCACTTTACAACTCATTTGATTTAACAACTCTGGGAGGTAATAATAATAATAATAACAAGATTTAAATCATGCCTACTATGTGCCAGGCACCGTGCTAAGTGATTTTATGATTATCTTATTTGATCCTCTGAAAAACCCTGAGAGGTGGGTACTATTATTATCCCAATTTTACAGATGAAGAAACTGAGGCAAACAAAGGCTGTGACTCGTTCAGGGTCACACAGCTAGTCACACACCTGAGGCCTGATTTGAAATTAGGTCTTCCTGACTCCAGGCCCAGTGTTGTATGCACAATGATACCACCTAGCTGTCCCATTGATCTTCCCCAAATGTACTCCCTGACATACTTCCCTACTCTGGTTTTTAGATAGTCTTAATTTAATGGATTTTCTTAATAGATGATGCTACTATGCCTCCCCCCAACACTTTAATCCAGTTCTACTAATCAACTATCATCAATGGTCAAGGGCCATGGCCCCTTCTTCCTCAGCAGCCACAGTTAAAGAAAAGTTCCTACCATCCCTCAGCTAACCTCCAATTTATCCTGTCTACAGCTTTTTGTATATGGTTCTTTGCAAGCTGTCTCCCCCATTAGACTGTGAGCTCCTTAAGGGCAAGCACTGTCTTTTGCCTTTCTTTGTATCCCTACTCCTTAGGGCAGTAACTGGCACATAGTAGGTGCTTAATAAACGTTTATTAACTGACTGTCCATCAGAGCCCTTGGCATCATCAAATGATACAACATCAGACCTTTATATGATATTAAAGAAGTTCACTATCTGCTTTGCTGCTGTACCCTAAGGACCATGAGACCTTGCCATCTGCTTTGTAACTGAAGCCTTCCATATGTGTTGTCTCCTCCATTAGACTGTGAGCACCTTGAGAGGAGGGACTGTGACTTTTCTGTTTGTATCCCCTGCTCTTGGAAGAAAGTTTTGCACATAGTGCTTAGTAAATGCTCCCCTGCCCTTCTTTCCTCTTGAGCCATATATCAGGTATTAGCTCTGTTCTACCAAGCTTCCTATATAGGAAAATTTATTTCTTGGGATAGTACAAAGACTGCTGGATTCAGAGTCACAAGGTTTGGGCTGAAATTCATGTCTTACTATCTATGAGACCTTAGACAAACCCCTTAAACCATTTGGGTCCCCCCCCCTTTTTTTTTTTTGTAGGCAATGGGGGTTAAGTGACTTGCCCAGGGTCACACAGCTATTAAGTGTCAAGTGTCTGAGGCCGGATTTGAACTCAGGTACTCCTGAATTCAGGGCTGGTGCTTTAACCACTGTGCCATCTAGCTGCCCCCGGGTCCCCCTTTTTTTTTTTTGTATGTAAAACAAAGGAATTAGACTAGATGTTCATTTAGGTCCTTTTCATTTCCAAATGTATGATTCGATGCCCTTACTTGTTTGCCATGCTTCTTTGTTTTTGTTTTTGCTTTTTGCTAGCTCTTTCTTGGATTTGTTTTCTCCCATGAACTTTTGGGCATTCTATCTATATTATAGCTGTGCTCTCTGATATCTGGTTTGGTAGAAAAAAACTACCATGCAGTTTTCTCCTTTCCATTTATCAGCTATAATAACAACAATAACAACAACAACAACAGCTAACATTTATATATCCCAGAGTCACACAGCTAGTAAATGTCTGAGGCTATATTTGAACTCAGGTCTTTCTGACTCCAACCCTGGCACACTATCCATGTCACCACCTGACTTAAAGCCTTTCTGATGACATTTGTACAAGTTAAGACAAATAGATCATTTGTGTTTTCGATGTCAGGCAGAGTAGATGAAAATATAAACACTAAGCGGTATGTAACAACTGAAATTCTCTGAAGCTTCAGGTGAATTATGGGTTCTTAATTTGATGTTCTTTTAGGTCTGTTGTTAAGAACCATAAGGCTTGGGGACGGCTAGGTGGCACAGTGGATAAAACACCAGCCCTGGATTCAGGAGTATCTGAGTTCAAATCCAACCTCAGACACTTGACACTTACTAGCTGTATGACCCTGGGCAAGTCACTTAACCCCCATTGCCCTGAAAAAAAAGAAGAACCATAAGGCTTCAGCTGATTTTCACCACATTCCCTAGTTATTGGAAAAGCCAATTTTGGAGATTGTTCTAAATCATATTAAGTCTTATTACTGGCAGATTTTAGCAAAATTACCTAGTTTTCTCTGTGACTTGAACCAGAGAAACAAATCTATTTAGAAGCCCCCTTCAGAGCTGCCCTAAGAAAAACACCTATTCCATAATGTCCAAAAGATGTCAAAAGGAACTGTGCTGATTAAAAGGACATTGGGGTGGGGGTGGGGGGCAGCTAGGTGGCGCAGTGGATAGAGCACTGGCCCTGGAATCAGGAGTACCTGAGTTCAAATCCGGCCTCAGACACTTAACACTTACTAGCTGTGTGACCCTGGGCAAGTCACAACCCCAATTGCCTCACCAAAAAAAAAAAATTAATAATAAAAAAGGACATTGGGAGTAGGTTATTATGATATAAGGAGATGATATCATTTAATAGTGATGGCCATTATTACATTACTTTGGCTTTTTGTTTCTGGTGTTTATGTTTGCTGAGTTTTCTCAGTTACCTCGGTGACATGTAATTCTCCCCACACTCTCATTTGAAATTGAGAAGCTGGCTCAGGCTACAACAATCCTTCTCCTCCCTCTATATTGAGGTAGGTTCTTTGGCTCAAATGACCTTGCAAAATCCCATGCTATTTATATTCTTAGCACAAGTCAGGGAACGACTTGTGCTCTGATTAATCAGTCTTGTTGTTTGTGCATTAACCATTTAGGAGAAATGATGAAAAGCCTACATAATCATTAGATCTAATCATTAGAGTTATAGCAGAAACACAACTACCTCCCCCAGGTGACGCCAAGTAGAACCCCTTCTCTTTTTTCACTTGGCTACAGGACAATGGCCTGTTAGCCACCCTTGATAAATGGACTCTTACTACCCTCTCTCTTATTATTCTTTTTAGGCTTTGCCTTAGTTGGATGCTAAAGCCTGTTCTACACTTGCCCCAGAAAAGTTTTGGGTAATATCCACTGCTGATGATGACTATGTTAAAAATCTTATAGAATTAGCTTATAGATAAGTGATCCATGGGAGACATGTCTGCTACTTATCAAAGGGGGAAATTGAGAAAATTAAATTTATTTTGTAATTGATTCTATTCTGTATCATTGTAAACCTTTTGGATAACTGCCTAAGTCATATATATCTTTGTTTTTGAATTAAGTTTAGAAGCTTGTAGGTTCAGAAGTTCAGTCTTCCTCTCCAAGTTAAAAAGTTCAGTTTCCCTATAAGTTACTTTTATTAAACAAAACCCATTATTTCTTTACCACTAGCTGTTCTTGTACTATTAAAAGAAATCTGTTATCTACATACTGTTAGTTATTCTTGGAGGTAGACTAAATCAATTAGGATTTCCTAACAAGATGGAAGGAGGGGTAATTACTATCCCCACATTCCCAATTTCTAGTCAATTCCCACATCTATGATTTTTTTTTACTTTGTAACCAATAGTATTGTTTTCCCCATCTATGATACTGCCTTCTGGGTTTGGGGTGCTTCTCCTTTTGTCCATAAAAATAATCCATCACTCTCATTCAGGGTCTTAGAGTGCTAAGGAGGATAAGATCCAATTTATTACCAAATTCTTGCTTTGCTAATAAATTGATCATGTTCAGAACTTGTGCCTCATTTTACTTTAATTTCACTTGCAACTCCCCCCTCCCCCATTTTTTAGATAAGGAAACTAGCTCAGAGAAGGGGTATGCCATCCTAATGTCACCCAGTAGGACTGAGTAAGAATTAAAGTATATCTTTTTACTCCAGACACAGCGTAAACAGGGTTAGAAGAGTTTCAGATCATGAAATATGAGTCAGATGCCACTATGGTGGAAGTCCTTTTTATTGATTAGGTCCTAAAATGTACTTTCAGGCATTTGCCTCCTGGGGGTTCCTTTGTATATAGTCCCCAGAACTGAGTGGAGAAACTGAGATGAGGAAACCTGACCCCTCCACAGATATTGTTGCCTCTTAGAGTTTGTATATCTTTGTGGCCCTGTCCCTAGGTACCAACTTAGAAAACACAGAAACTCCACTTCTAAGTTATAAGAATTTTCTCTTCTTCCTCCCAAGACCCCTGGAAAAAGGTAGCAGGGAAGTGGAAAACTTATGCCAACATCTGACTCATCACCACCAGGAGAAGGAATGTCAGCCAAATCCTCATGGGTCCTAGAGAGAGAAAGAAATAGAAAGGCTGCAAGCCAGAAATGGAAGATCTAGAGGTGTAGGGGGCTTCCAACTCATAGAATGTTAGAAGTGAGAGGGACCTGAAGACACAATCTATGTTCAAACCATCTGTCAAAGCTGGTTTCAGAGAATCAACATTGTAAGTATGGAATGTAGGCACAGCTCAGCAACAATTCATGCAAAATGAGGTCTCGTTTTTATGGGTTAACGGGTGCAACAGGGCAACCAAAGGATCCAACCCAACTTGGGTACAGTAACCCAAGTGAACCAGTCAGATCATATTTGAAGTATTGCATGCCTGTTCTGGGTGCCACATTTTAGGAAGGTCATTGACAAGGGGGAGAGTGCCCAGGTTGGCAAGAGCACTGGAAACTGTGACATAAGAGTATCACTTCAAACTGGGGAGGTTTAGCTTGGAGAAGAGAATTTTAGCTATTTTCCCACATTTGGAGTGGGAGAAGATTGGGTGTCTTCGGACATAGAGAACTGGACTAACTTGGGACAATAAGCAGATCTTTAGAATCTGTATAAGGAAAACATTCCTACTAATTAGAGCTGTCTCAGAATCGATTAGGCTGCCTGAGGAGAGCCATTTGTTGGGGATATTGTAGAGCAAAGCTTCTTAAACTGTGGGTAGCGACCCCGTATGGGGTCACATAACTGAGTGTGGGGGGGTCTTGAAAAATTCAGCAACAATAGAAGATTATATATACCTATTTTATATGCCTATATGACTCTGGTTGCTTAAAAATTTTCTCAGGCAAAAAGGGGTCACAAGTGGAAAAAGTTTAAGAAGCCCTGTTATAGAGGGAACTCCTGGACTAATATGGGTTTCATTGTTATCCTCTAAAGTCCCTTCTGCCTCTAAGAGTCTGAGATCTGGGAAGTGACTTACCCAAAGTCACTCAGCTAGATGATAGCATAGTAAAACAAAAACCTGTATTCTAGCCCCATATAAGCCCTTTATCCTTTGTAATGGTTGCTAATGAGCTATGTTTTCATTCATTCTTTTTCATATAAGGAAGGAGAGGGAAGAGGAGGGTTACCAGAGGCTTCAGAACACTTGTATTGAATGCAGGCTATGCATATGTGGAGTGGGATTGAAGGAGTGATGCTCTAGTATTTCCTGCTCCCATCACCAGAACATTTTATTTTTATTTATTTATTATTTTTTGGTGAGGCAATTGGGGTTAAGTGAGCTGCCCAGGATCACACAGCTAGTAAGTGTCAAGTGTCTGAGGCTGAATTTGAACTTAGGTCCTCCTGAATTCAGGGCTGGTGCTCTATCCACTGTGCCACCTAGCTGCCCCAACCAGAACATTTTGTCTAGGAGTCCAACAACCCCATCCTTTCAGGTCCTCTCTCTCTAGGGATGGGGAAAAAAATAAGAGACTGTGGAAGAGAGAGGCAAGGAGGCTGAGGGCAAGGACAATATCCCTGGAGGATATCTACCTCTCCTCCTTCCTTCATTCCTGTCCCAGCTCACATACCTGTCTCTCCTCCCATCCAATGTTTTCTTATTATTTTCCTCATCAGAAAAACCTTGGCCATAGTCAGTAGAGAAAACAGAAACCCAGAGAGTCTGAATGACTTTCCCAGGGTTACACTGAGAGTCAAGAGAGAACTGGGACCAGGACCAAGTGAATCTGTCTCCTAAGTTGATATTCAAGCTGTAAGATCTTTGTTGCAACACCAGAATTGGACCATAGAAAATCCTTATTACTGACCTGCCGGGGCCCTGTTGTTGGAAGGGTCAGAACCTGAAAGCACAAGAATTGAGGCATTGATCATGTTCAGGCATCATGGGGTCTGCCCTCAAGCAGCTTACATTCTAGCCAGACTTGAAAAAATAATAGTCCAGGGACTGGGGAGCTCAGTGAGTCAAATTGAACTCATCATCTTCCCCAGCCACCAAAAACCAAAAACCCTGCCCCTCCTCCAAGCCCTCTTATTTCTGGTGATGACAGCACCATCCTTCCAGTCACCCAAGCTCAAAACCTGAGTCCCTGTTCTGCCTCTTTTTGCTCCCTCACTCCTCAAGACTGATGCCAAATCCTTTCAAATACGTCCCTTCCGCTTTTCTGACACTGCCATCTGCTTAGCCTCTAGCCCCGCACCAGCCCCCCTTTCTGGGCTTGTTTTTCCCTTACACTCTCTTCATTGCAGCTCTGCCACCCTTCCTAGATGTTCTGTAACCTTGTCCATTGCTCTCCTGAAGGAGAATCCCATTGGCTTGGCCTCACTGTGGAGCTGTCCAGCCTCAGCATCTATCTTTCTGCCTGGTGAGATTCTTCTCTCCTTTGGAAGCTAAGTCTTTCGTGAATCTTACTCAGATTCCCCCCAGAGGAAGGTGATCTCCTCCTTAGGTTTCTTATTGATGCCCTGTCTGCATTTCTCTTTTATTCTTTTCAAAGGCTATCTTGTATCATAGTTGCTTCTGTCCCTGTTGCCTTAAGCCCTGTGGGGGGTCTAATGTTTTGTCTACCTAGGGCCTTGCCCATAGAAGGTGCTTTGTACATATTTGTTGAATAGAATTGAAAGGATGGGGGGTCAGTGAGGTGTGGGTTTGGGGGCTCAAATAGAGGCACTGTATTGCAGGAGAGCTATGGGGCTTCAGGAATCCTTTTCTGCCGAGGATCTGCTATGGTCTGGGCACATCTATGCCATTGTCGAAGTGGGGATAATATCAGTTGCTCCTTGGACATGGGTCATGATGGCCACCAAAGGCCATTGTCTCCCTCAGTGCCGAGCACAGTGCCTGGTAAACGGGAGGTGCTTCCTGAATTGAATTGTTGAATTGATACCTTGGAACTGGACTGGCCCATATGTTAGCCAACCACTCTTGTCCTCATTCTGGTGTTCCAGGTTCCTCTGCTTCTGGCTCGTCCTAGTACAGGTCTGTGGGAGACATAAGAGATGAGAGATTGGAAAAAGTCCCCTCTTCCTTTCCCTGAGCCAGGTAGGCCCACCTCCCAGAGATATATGGACAAGACCCTGAGCAGCCCAGCCCCTTCTATCAATGTTTATGACCTCACTAGTACATGGGAACCCTGCCCCTCCGGGCCCCACCCCTTATTTTGCTCAATCATGACTAGTCCCTCAGAGGCCTGCCATTATGAACTCTTGGGTCTTGTCCCACCCATTGATGATGTGACCAATCCCTTGGAGAACTGTCCATGCAAGTCCCGCCCCTAGAAATTCTATTCCTTGTATCCCCTTGTGCTGAGCATCATCAAGTCCCACTATTTAAAGTCTGCCCAGCCCTACCCAGGGCTCCTCCTCCACCCCCATGTCCCCCGAGGCATAGATCAGCTCACAGGTTGGCAAGAGCTGTTTCCCTGCTTGTCACACAGTGTCACATGGCTGTGGTAGTACAAGACATCACTGGCGAAGAAACGGAAAGGCTGAAAGGCCAGCTTCACTTTCAAGGAGACCCCATTTATGCTTGTCTGTAACCTCTCGCTGACCGGGCAGCTGTGGGGAGAAGCAGCCCAGGATAGCACCAGGAGTCCTGGATTCTGGGCCCAGACCTGGGACAGACTTGATGTGTAACTGTGCTCAAGTCACTTCTCCTCTATGGGCCTCAATTTCCTCATCTATGAGGCGAGGTGTTTGGACCAAACGATCTCACAGATCCTTTGCTGCCTCAATCTATAATCTATGATAGCCTGAGCTTGCTTTCTTTCTTTCTCTTTCTTTCTCTCTCTCTCACTTTCTTTTTTTTTTTTTTTTTGGTGAGGCAATTGGTGTTAAGTGACTTGCCCAGGGTCACACAGCTAGTAAATGTTAATTGGATTTGAACTCAGGTCCTTCTGACTCTAGGGCCAGTGCTCTATCCACTACACCATCTAGCTGCCCCCTGAGCTTTCTCCTCTTAGGTACTGGCTGGTGTTCACTTGGACATGGAAAGAGCAGGCCATGCAGTAGGGATATAATCACAGGGTGATAGGATTTAAAAGGGACTTTAAAATCCCCTCATTTTATACAGGAAGAAACTGAGCCCTAGAGGAAGATCTAAGGCTCTTGTGGACCCCTATGGATTACAGAAGATGTAGGAACTAGGATTTTACAGCTGTAATTGCTCCTCTCTCCCCTCCCCTTCTGCCATTGTTCTCTTCTCCAAACGATCCAGTGTGACAGGGGCAAGAAGGGACCATTCCAGGGGAGCCCAAGTGTAACTCTCAGGTTTGCCCAAAGGCCACCATTGCCTAGCCCTCCATAAGGATGGAGGTCAAATGTCAGGTCAGCTTGATACCATTCTGATGGGCAACCCAGAGTGGGACCTGACCTCTCCATTTCACACATACATGTTGTGTAGAGTCATGGTCAGCATGACTAGTGACTATGTCATGCGCACACACACGTGCATACAGACACATGACACATGCATGTGAGTACAATGTTTGTGTGCGTAAACCTGTGTGCATACACACGTGCACACAACACACATGCATGAAAATACAGGGCACATAGAAACACACATGTGCACACGATGCACACCTGTGCATACAACACCTGTTCATGTACACACACGTGAACACCCATGGAGGGGGGCAGAGCAGAGATGGAACAATGCAGCTGGGGCACTACTATTTCTCCTGGGAAGCAGCAAGGTGTGATAGAGAGAATCCTGGATTTAAGACGGGGAAAACCTGCCTTTGAATCCTGCCTCTCTTGCTTATTCCTTGTCTGACTTCTTTGGACCTCTCCTTTGTAAAATGAAGGAGGTTGTACTAGATCAGCGATGTCAAACTCAAACAGAAACCAGGGTCACTAAACCGTATATAAGGATCCCTACAGGCTGCATAGAAAATCACATATTAACACTATCTATGTTCTGTTGGATTTGTATCTCTCTTTTTTATTAAATATTTCCCAATTAATTCTAACCTGGTTCCTGCCTTACTCCTGAGTGGTATGGGCCAAATGTAGCAGGTATTCAACAGCTCTGGTCTAGACAAACTTCACTGTCCCTTCTAGCTCTAAAGTCCAAGACTCCAAGTCTTCTTCTAAGGTTTTGTTTTTGTTTTGGGGTGGGGCAATGAGGGTTAAGTGACTTGCCCAGGGTCACACAGCTGGTACGTGTCAAGAGTCTGAGGCCAGATTTGAACTCAGGACCTCCTGAATCTAAGGCCAGTGTGTTATCCACTGCGCCACCTAGCAACCCCAAGTCTTAATCAGTCTCTGCCCTAGACACACTAACCAGTCCTTTTTGCATTCTCTGGCTCCTTTAAGTCCCCTGGTAGAAACATCCATGGGATCGGTTATCACTCTCCCTTTAGATAGCTCCAGGACAGCAGAGATCTCTTTAAGGGGAGGCTCCCTTCTGCTTTGGCCTGGGGCCATCCCTAATTTTCTCTTTTCTAACTCTTACCTAAGACCCTCAGGGTTCCTCCCTCCCAGTTCACAATCTCCTCATTCTCAGTTCAGTGCTCTCCACTATGCCATATTGTCCCTGAAGTTAGGAAGGGGACTTGAAGAAAGAAGAGGCCTTACCTATGTTTCACAAAGTAGTAGGTGGTCTCAGGGGCTAAAGCCCCAGAAGCGTTGGTGCTGGCAAAGAAAGCATTGACCACCAGAACAAACTGCTCTGGGTCAGTGTTGGTGGCTTCTAGGGCCACATATAATGGTGTACGGAAGGCCACAGGCTTGTCCACGATCAGGGAAGAGTACTGGGCATCAGTGAAAATGGACAAGGTGATAATGGAATCCCTGGTGCTTGTGACATGGATGTTGGTAGGTCTTGAGAAGTAATAGAAAGGAGAAGGGAGTAAGAAATGAGCACTGAATTCTGGACTGCTTTTACAGAGCAATTTCCAAGCTATAGGGGATAGGAAGGGAACAAGATAGAATTCTTCACCCTTAATCTTAGGAAAAACGGGGACCACACCATAGCACCCCAGTAATCCCTGGGGTTACTCCTAGCTTTTCATCACTACTGCTAAGCTTCACGGTTTCTTTTTAAGGAAAGTCCTTTTCTTACCTTCACAGTTTGGAAGTCTGTTCTGAGACCTGGGGCAGGGGCCAGCCACAAAGATAACATCCTTGAGGGGTTGATTCTTACTGCTCTGCCTTGGGAGCAACCAGGAATATGGGGGAGGGAGGGACACAGATACAGAATATTGGAGAGTTCTGGCGACAGAGGGCAAAACTTACAGAGAGTTGGCCACTTTGGGGGGCACCTGCTGGCTCACATTTACTACCAGTGGGTAGGCACAGCTGAAGTTGATATCAATGGAGCCACTGGAGAGCTTAGAACCAGGAGGGGCTGGAGGCAGCCGGGTGTTCAGAGAGTACAGGGCATGGCTTGTGTTGGTCTGGAACGAGACACAAGAGAGATCAGGGCTTAGTGATAGAAGGGACTTGAGAACTTAGAATATCAGAGCAGAGAGGGGTCTTAGGGTATTGAAAGCCAGGGTTAGAAGGGGCCTTAGAATATAAAATCAGAACTGAAAGGGGCCTGAAAACATGGGATGTTCGATTTGGCACAGGTCTGAGCATATAGAGCCAGAGCGGGAGGAGAGCTGAGCATGAAGAATTTTAGAATTGAAGGGGCCTCGCAACTAATAAACAAATAGCTGCCCTTATAAATAGTTTAGAAAAGAAAGTGGTAAAACCTACCCAATATTAGGACAAAATCAGAAGACTGAAAAAATAAAGAAAATATAAGCTATCTCCTACCAGAGATAATTGAGCCAGAAAAACAGGTCAAGGAGAGAGAATTTAAGAGCCATCGGATTCCCTGAAAATCATGACCCAAAAAGACTGGGATACTATATTTCAAGAAATCATAAGTAAAACCAGCCAGGATCTATTAGAAACAGCAGGCAAGATGAAGATGAAAGGAATACTGAAGAACTCCCAAAAGAAACCACAAAAAGATTGCCGAGCCATCCACCCAGAGAAAAATCTGAGGGCAGCAATAAGAAAAAACTGGGACCAAAGAGGTAAACCAAGGAAGGGGAGCATAGGCATGGGTTAAGCAGAAGCTAATCAGAGGAGTCAGACATTTATCAGCTGTTTGACTCTGGGCAAGGCATGAATCTCTCTGAGCCTCAGTTTCCTCATTCGTAAAAGTTGGGGACTGGATGAGCAACGATCCCCTGCAGGTCTAAGTCTGTGATCCAAGTACTGAGACGAGATCATTTCAAGTGTCTGAGGCTGGATTTGAACTTAGGTCCTCCTGAATCTAGGGCTGGTGCTCGATCCATTGCTCTGCCTAGCTGCCCCAAATGATCTTATATTTAAACAACACCAAGGCTAACTCCTTGGCAGTGAAGGGGTGGATCAAGACAATGGACAGAGGATGACTGTTTCATATTGACATATAAAAATTAAGTGAGTAGTTAGATGTAGAACTTCATCACAGTTTAGGGGTGATGTGATACAATCTTTGTACTTAGAGCAATATTATCCATTATGCTCTTTATTTTAAAATGTTTGGGTTTAATTTTTGTTTGTTTGTGAGCAATTATATTCTTTTAAAGAAAAACCCCAATGAGTGCCTTCGGTTTTCTGATGGTTTTTTCCCCACATTCCAAGCTTTTCATGGGCCTGCTCACCACAGTGCCTGCTGCTATATCACCCAGAGGACAGGCCCCACATCATAACTATAACTAATAAGCAGTAAGCATTGAAAGAAGGAGGGGTGGGAGACTCAGAGGGGATGAGATATATACAGCTTCTTCGGGAAGTCCTAAACCCTCCAACTATAATGCCAGGATCACATGCATCTGCCCAACTGAAAGTAGGACTGGGGTGGGGGTGGTATGTCTAATGCCCACTCTTCCCCTTCCCCTCATCCTCCCCAATCCCTGCCAAACCAGCTCTGGTCCTTCCCCTTATTTCCAGGGGAGAGGACGGCGTGGGGACTCACAGAAAGCCTAAGTCCGAATGCGCTTTCATTTCTCTTTACCACGAAGGTGATGGCTCTCCAACCTCGGACAATCTTGCTGACCCCAGAACACCCTGGAAAGAGGGCGTCTCCTTGGACCCAGCCGTGTGTCTCCAGGAAGCATTGGCTCAGGGACACTTCCATCCCCCAGGACCCGCAGGACAGGGCCACCGTCACATTATTCACCTCTGGAACAGGAAAGAGGGGAAGATCCCTGTGACCTGGGTAGGGGATGGTACTAGAAGCAGTCTTAGGGTTCTGAGTTCCACCCAGATGACTGTGCACATGCTCTCGTCAATGACACAAACTCCATGTCCCACTTAAGATTCTCTCAATATGGGGGCAGCTAAGTGGTACAGTGGATAAAGCACCAGACCTGGATTCAGGAGGACCTGAGTTCAAAGCTGGCCTCAGACACTTGACATTTCCTAGTTGTGTGACCCTGGGCAAGTCACTTAACCTTCATTGCCCTGCCCCCCCAAAAAAGATTCTCTCAATATAATTTGGTCTTTCTGGACAACACTTGTGTTCATGCAAAGACTGGACCCTAGATAAATAGATTATCATTCGTTCATTCAACAGACACAGCTAGATGGCAAAGTGAATGCCGCGCTGGACTTGGAGTCAGGAAGAGGAGTTCAAAATCAGCTTCAGACACTAACTTGCTGTGTGACCCTGGGCAAGTCACTTCACCTCTTTTAGTTTTCTCAACTGAGAGATCACAGCACCTACTTCAGAAGGTAGTTATAATGGTAAAATGAGATAGGATTTATAGGATTTACTATTATTATCATCACACAGCACTGGGGCAGATACAAGAATACAAAAACCTCCTGAAGCTTCCAGTGGACATCAGACAGGAAAAACACAAAGAACTCTTAATATACAACATTATTTGATAAGCACACTTAAAAAAAAAAATCTAGATCCCCGATGTCACCAATAAAGGGAACTCCCAATGAGAAAAAACCTCCTCCACTGATGCAACTCATCTGTTAATTTTGGTCTTAAGAGTGTTGACTTGCTCATATAGTCAATGTCAGAGGCTGGACTTGAACCCAGCTCTTTCTTTTCTTTTTTCTTTTTTTTGGGGGGCAGGGCAATGAGGGTTAAGTGACTTGCCCAGGGTCACACAGCTTGTAAGTGTCAAGGGTCTGAGGCCGAATTTGAACTCAGGTCCTCCTGAATCCAAGGCCAGTGCTTTATCCACTATGCCACCTAGCTGCCCTAACCCAGCTCTTTCTAATTCTATTGTCAGTGCTATACCACTAAGGTAGGCTACCTTAGGGACCTGGGACATGGTCTACAGGGCTATGGTGAGGATCTAGTTTCTTAGCCTGGTGCTAACACAGCGTTGCATGAAAACCCTCTGTCTGGTATGGTCTTTCTCCTCCCTACCCCAGCCACGATATTTGGAAATCGTGCTCTGAACAGAAAAACTGAAGGACCTAAAGAAGAGACAGTGATACATGCTTCTTCACCAAGTGGCAAAAGACTGGGGGACTACCAGGGCAGAATACTGAGTTGTCAAATTAGGTGTCTCAACAGGAGGTTTCTGCTTTACTTTCCTTTATCACAAAGGAGGCTTGGATGTGGGGGAGAGGGTGTTGGTGTTGGTTAATGACTAGGATGTAAAGACCTTTGAGGAAAAGATAGCAAGTGATTGAACAAGACCCAGCTTCTCCATGAAAAGCCTTCTCTAATTCTTAGCAGCCAAAAGTGGTTCATTAGGGTCCACACTACTCCTTTAATACATCTTATCTTGTACTATAGTTATGTGCATCCCTATCTCCCTCCCTCTCCCTTCTTCTAGACTTCATCCTATTCAGCATTTTTTTTCATCTCATGCAGCTGGCCCAGGGTCTTCTTATCCCTAGAAGCTAAAAAAAAATTTTTTTTTAAATAAATAAATAGTTGTTGTTCGGCCATGTCCCATTCTTCATGATCCCATTTGGGGTTTTCTTGGCAAAGAAAATCAAGTGGTTTGCCATTCTCTCTCCAACCCATTTTTTTGTTTGTTTGTTTGTTTGTTTTAGTGAGGCAATTAGGGTTAAGTAACTTGCCCAGGGTCACACAGCTAGTAAGTGTTAAGTGTCTGAGGCCAGATTTGAACTCAGGTACTCCTGACTCCAAGGCCGGTGCTCTATCCACTGCGCCATCTAGCTGCCCCTCTCCCACCCATTTTTAAAGATGAAGAAACTGAGGCAAGTAGGGTAAAGTGACTTACCCAGGGTCACATGGCTAGGAAGTATCTGAGGTCTTCCTAACTCTAGGCCTAATACTCTATCTACCATACCACCCAGCAGCCAGAAATATATAAGTACTTTCATATGGCAAGGTGCGGGAGAAAGAGCCTTAGATCTAGTTGGAGTCGAAGGACCTGAGTTCAAATCCAGTTTCTGATATTTACATCTGTATAACCTCGAGCAATTCCTATTGCTAATATGAATATTATGCAAACTTAAGGGTGTGCAAAGCATTTTTCATGATTAAGGAAGATGATGCTTACCACACAGCCCAGTATGGGGAAGGTACTACAGGTATTATTAGCCTGGCTTTTTTATGGACTGAAAAAAAACAAATCCTGCAGAAACTCAGAGATCACAGAGCTAGTGAGCATCCCAAGTAGAATTCAAACCCAGGTCTCTCCCAGCTCCAGACCCAGCACTTTTCCATGGTACCAAACTAGGCCAGGCCTAATCTCTGTTTATCTGTAAAACAGAGAGGTTGAACTATGCTCTCCAAAATCCCTTCCAACCTTCAATCCTACAACCCTACAGTGATCTTGGGATCAGCTCCAAAGGACAGATAAAAGTGGTTTCTTTTGAAACTGGTCAAAATTTTTCTGCTTGGTCACACATCTCAGAGCCCTCAATTCAGCCCTTCACTCCACTCATTACTCAGGGACAGTCTATGGAAAACTATGGCTTTGTTTGCCTTGATGTCATCCACAAGGGCCCTCCATCCATCTCTAATTGCTGTCAGTCTCTTTCATCCCTTGTTACAAAATCCCTCTGGAGTTAGTTGATACTTCTAGCCTGTCTTAGCTCCTCAGGAGGTATAGAGGAAAGATCACTGATTGGAGCCGGGTGGGGGATCCCGTTTTCTGCTTCCTTTTCCACTCCCAGCTTTGCCTGTTGAAAAGTCTTACCTATATTAAGGGCTCAACTTGGGTACCACATTCTTCATGATGCCTTTTCTAAACCCCAAGGTGGAAGTGACTGTTACCTCATCTGCCCTCATAGCACCTTATATTCCTTGTAGGTGTTCAAATTTATATTATATTCATGTTCATATCTTATCTCCCCTATTACCCAGTGTTCTACATACAGTGAGAGCTCAATAAATGTATTTGGAGTAAAGGGATGACGGAGTTAGGAGGTCTGGACTGGAAACCCAGGCTAACCATTTATTGAGCAAAGGTCACTCATGGTCACAAGGCTAACAAGCCTCAGTTTCTTCTATATAACAAGTGGTAACAATACCCACCTCTCAGGGTCAGAGTTCATCTGAGATAGATAATGCATGAAATCTCTTTGTAATTCCTGATTGTAAAGTGCCATATAAATTTGAATTGGTATTACTGACAACAGTAACACCCATAAGGTTGTGGTT
The DNA here is from genome assembly GCF_019393635.1 of Dromiciops gliroides. NCBI lineage: Eukaryota > Metazoa > Chordata > Mammalia > Microbiotheria > Microbiotheriidae > Dromiciops > Dromiciops gliroides. The sequence goes on from NC_057863.1 coordinate 606,486,692, forward strand.
TTTACCCCATACCCTGGAAAGCAAGATATGGCCATAGGCTCAGCTTAAATTTACTTCTTTCTGACTTGGAGAGCCCTCTAATTCTGTTTATCCTATTCCTCCCTCAGCTCCACCCCTTCAATCCCATTATCAGCACTGATCACATTTGTGATTTGAGCAATTTTTATTATCCCAGCCCTAAAATCTTTCAGCCTCGGATTCCCATTCAGTGGAAAAGAGAGCAGGAAGGAGATTGGAAATGGTAAGGTAGGACACACTAGATTCATGGACAAAATAGATAATTCACCTGTGGCCAATTTGAGAATTAGCCCCATCTTGTAGCCCAGTCTGCCCTGAGGCAACCTCCTGCCCCACCCCTTTTCCCACAGTATTCACATAGGCCTCCTATTTACCTGGGCGAGCATAGAGGCTGCTATTGCACATGCAGCCTCTCTCGAGGGTGGGGCTAGGGTATTCATCTGAGGCACAGGGTTTGCTCATCAAGGGCAAGGAGCTACCAGCCCCAGACGTAAGAGGGGATGTATTTATCCCAGAGGAGCTAGCCCCGAGTGCTGTTGGCAGTGTGGTGGTTGTCGTCCTTGGTGCCTCATGCGTTGTATCCGTACGGGCCGTCAGCTTCAAGGAACCTGTGGGAGGGTGTGGAGTGGTCTCTTCTTGGCTCTCAGACCTAGAGCTCATTGTGGCTACTGAAGAAATCGTGTCCTTCAGCGTGTCTGTTGTTGGGGCCTCGGTCATAGCTTTGGTTTCTGACACAGTTTTCATATTTGAGACTGTCCCAGCATCGGTGGTTGTAACGTCAGCTGTCACTTTGGGGGCCTCAGTTACTGTCATTGAAATCATGGGTGTACCATGAGTTGCCTCAAGTATAGAATTCTTTTGGGTATTTAATGGAACTGTGTTCTTCCTGGTTGTACTGATTGTTGTTAAGGTTACGGGTATAGGATTAGTCTCAGATATGATGGTCTTCATTGGTCCATTTGTCCCAGCATGGGTGGTTGTCCCCATAGAGTGGGGGGAGATACCTGCAGAGGTCCCTCCTGTGGTCTTAGACATAGTGACCATTAAAGATTCAGCTGCCTTAGCTGTGGAGGCAACTGCTGCTGTGGCTGTAGATGAAGTGGGATGTCCCTCTGGGTCTTGAAGCAAAGAGTTTATTGTAGCTGTTGGTTTAGTCAAGTCTTTTTCTGTTGTGGCAACTGTTGTTGAGGCTGTGGGTATAGCTTTGATAGTCCCGGTCACCATATCAGATGCCATTTTGGTTGTTGATAAATTTGTGTTCTTACCAGCTGTGGGAATCAATGTTGAGGTTATATTTGTAGCTTTTGTCTCAGGTTTAATATCCTTATCAGTTATTCCTCTCCCCATTGTGTTGGCTGCTTTCATGGGCTGTGTAGGTGTAGACTGAGTAGTCCCTATCTGGTCTTTAGATGTGGAGCTCATTCTAGTGGCTGATGGAGCCATGTCCTGCCTGGTTGTGATGACTGCAGTTGAGGGTGAGGTTGTAATACTCTCTTTTTGGTTATCAGCCATGAGGGCTGTCACACAAGTGGGTCTCCCAACTGTGGTCATCACTGTTGAGGCTGTTGCTAGAGTTGTATTCACCCCTGTAGTTGCAACAGTTGTGCCTGCCTCAGTGCTGCTGGTTTGCAGGACTGAGTTATGTGATGTTACAGGACTGGTAGTCGGGCTCTTGTGCTGATTGGCCTGACCTGGGGGAATAGAGAGAGGCAAATTTAACTTTACTCCATACCTTGGAGAATGGAGGAGAAAAGAAGGGAGAAGGAGGAGAAGAGGGAGGGGAGGAGGAGGAAGAAGAAAAGGGAGAGGGAGAGGGAGAAGAAGGGGGAGAAGAAGAAGAGTTACAGAGGGGGGAGAGGGGGGAGAGGAGAAAAAGATAGACACTCCTTAATTAATTCCTTTCCCCTTTGCCCTATTTTTGGTCATTCTTGAATGATCTATAGGATCATGAGATTTGGAGTTAAAACAGGTGAACTAGTTAGACTCTCATTTTACAGAGAAAGAAACTAGACAAATGAAAAAGAAATACTGACTTCTCTGGCATTTAAAGAGTTTCACAATCTTTCCAGAATTACCAGACGTTCCTCCCCCTTCCTGTGCTCTGCTCTGGAGGACCGAGGTGACTTCTCGTCTCTCAGCCCTGTGCCTTGGAATGCATTCTATTCACGTCTCCATCATAATCTCCGACTTCCTTCAAGTCTTAGCTCCAAGTACCGTCTTCAGTCCAAGGCTTCTGCATCCCCTCATTTGCTAGTATTCTCTTTCTCATCACCAAAAATCTCTGTGTTTACTTTGTATACATTTTCTCTTTATTATCTGTGTCCACATTGTTTTTCTCAACAGAATATAAGCCCTTTGAGGGCACAGCTTAAAGTCATATGATTAAGCAATCAAGAAGCTTACTCTGTGATTATGTGCTTACTTATGCTTACTATATTCCAGGCACTGTGCTAAGTGCTAAAAATGAAGCAGCTGCTGCCCTCAGAGAGCTTACATCCTATAGGGAAAAACATGTCCACATAGATACAGGGATGGACTTGGAGTCAGGAAGAGCCGGGTTCAAATCCTGCCTCAGATTGTTGTTCAGTTGCATCTGACTCTTGTAACCCCATGGACCCTAGCAAGCCAATGCCGCCCATGGGATTTTTTGGCAAAGATACTGGAACGGTTTGCCATTTCCTTCTCCACTGGATTGAAGCAAACAGATGTTATGTGACTTGCCCAGGGTCACATAGCTAGTAAGTGTCTGAGGCCAGATTTGAACTTGGAAAGATAACTCTTCCCGACTCCAGGCCTGTTGCTCTATGCACTATAGCACCACCTAGCCTGCCTCAAGTTGGGAGAAGCATCATGGTAATAATAGCTCAGGGCACCTGGGCTTTTGTCCTAGCTCTTTCCCAGCTGCCTGGCCCACCCCTGAGCCCAGACCAGTCAGAACCAGAGTTAGCCAGTCCATAACTCTCTACCACTTTGTGGCTTACAAAGTACTTTCCTCAAAACCACCCTGTGAGGTAGGCAAAACCAATGTGATTATCCCCATTTTATAGATGAGGGAACTGAGGTTGAGAGAATTTCAATAACTTGTCGAGTCAGTAACCTTTGTAGCTAAGACCTAAACTCTAGTCTTCTGTCCCCAAGGCAATTAATTCTGTGGAGATTTCAAAGAGAAAGAGCCCCAGTGGATACTCATTTTCCAAGTCCACGTGGAATGATGCCAAATATATATCCTCACTCCCCAAGGGCACATGATATTTTGCCACTTGTTTCTTTTTTTCTTTTTTGCAGGGCAATGAGGGTTAAGTGACTCACCCAGGGTCACACAGCTAGTAAGTGTCAAGTGTCTGAGGTCAGATTTGAACTCAGGTCCTCCTGAATCCAGGCTCGGTGCTTTATCCACTGTGCCACCTAGCTGCCCCCTGCAAATTATTTCAATTAGATAAGCCTTTATTAAATGCCTACTATGTGCCAGGCACTATAACAAGCACTAGACACTGCAAAGGCACTATTTCCATCCTTCTGCCCAGCCAGGGGCATTGGGGTTCATACCTGGGAAGAGGGGACAGAAATACCCTGTGAGAACTTCTCTAGAAGGAAGGAAAGGGAGTGCATCCGAGTTCCTGGACCCTCCTCTGACCCCTGCCTCTCCAGTGCTCTGGGAAAGAGGGTGTCCCAGCCCACTGAAATCCAAAATTCAATGAGTAAGTGAACATCCAGCTCGAAGGAGATGAGCAGAGTGCAACAGCCATCCAGATGTCAGGGAAGACGAGGGCAAACAGGCAGAGCCCTTCGGCTCTCTGGTCGTTCAGAGACTGTGGAGCCATCCCTTTGCCTGTGGTCAGATCAAGCCCCTCTGTAGGCCTCAGTTTCCTCCATGTGATATGAGGAGACTAAACAGATACCGGATCATGGTCTTAGAGCTAAAAGGGAAAGCTGAGGTCACTTAGCCCAACTCACTCATTTTGCCAGTGAAGAGATAGGCCCAGATTCACAGGAAGGGGCTTGCAACACCGTGGGGTAGGAAGTGAAGGATGACATACTCACCAGAAGTTGCAGAGGCTAGGGTCAGCGGCGGCAGCAGCAGCAGCAGCAGAGTGCCCAAGAGCTGTCTCTCCATGACTCGGCTCGATTGGTAAGGACAGCAGGGCCAACTCTGAGCCAGCAGGCCCAGACAGCTGGGTATAGAAGAGGAAACCACCGGACAAGAGGCACAGGGAACAGAGCTTTGCCCGTTCTCAACTTTAAGCTTCAACTGCCTGCCCAGCCCTACGCTCTCAATACCTCCTCCAGGCAGATCTCGTGATATTCTCAGGTCCAGGAATTGGAGGAAGGGATGGGCAAGGGGTGGCAGCTGGAGTTTCCTGTCAGTGGCAAACATCATGCACCTGGGGAGCCCCTTACCTGGTGACTGCATCCCCCAGGCAGCTGTAATTGGCAGCAGGAGCCACAGCTGTGCGATCAAGGAGGCCGACATCTGACCTTGGTTCTCCACCTCCTGGGGTACATCAGTGCCAGAGATGCAGGAGAGGCAGGGATCATAGATTTAGTGCTGGGGATCCCTTCAAAGATCTTGGATCCATTTGGCAATCCACTGAAGCCTAGAGACTTCTTCAGAATAATGCCTTTAAATGCGTAAGATAAAATATCATACTGGAATACATGTACCAAAATATTTTTTAAATGAAAATTCACAGACTCCAGGTTAAGAACCCCTGACCTATCCCAACCTTTTATTTACAGAGGATTCCTCCTTTTTCAACTGAAGTCTAGAAAGGAGAAGGGGTTAACAACCACTGAACCTCAGAACTCATCTAGTCTGGCCCCTACCCAAAAAGGTATCCCCTTATGCGCTAGGCTCTGGATGAGATATTATGGCTCCAAAGACAGAAATGAGACAATCCCTGTCCTCGGAGGACTTCTTGGGATAATACAATCCAGATAAGTAAATGCAAAATGATTTCCGAAGAGAGAAAGCCGGGATGACTAGGGCATCATGGGAGGCTTCCTTGAGAGGGGGCAGCTGAGCTAAAGCTAGGAGAAAGAAGAAGATTCTGAAAAAGAAGATGGAGAAGAGGAAAGGCATTCCATCATGAAGGATGTGTGTATGTCCAGAGCAGAGAGATAGAATGTCAATTCCAATTCAATGGGGAGCAGCCAGCTGTCTAGTTTGGAACACAAGGGTCGGAATTAAACATATATCCAAAAAGATAAATTAAAGCCAGATGATGGAGACCTTTAAAAATCAGACTGGGGCGGGGGGAGCTAGGTGGCGCAGTGGATAGAGCACCAGCCCTGGAGTCAGGAGTACCTGAGTTCAAATCCGGCCTCAGACACTTGACACTTACTAGCTGTGTGACCCTGGGCAAGTCACTTAACCCCAATTGCCTCACTTAAAAAAAAATTAAATTAAAATCAGACTGGGAAGTTTATCTTGGGAGGGGAAGGGGACAGGAGGAGAACAAGCATTTCTTTATCCTGCTATGTGTCCGGCACTATGCTAAGCACTTTACAAATATTATCTTGCCTGACCCTCACCACAACCCTGGAAGGTAGGTGCTACTATCATCCCCATTTTATGTTTGAGAAAACTGAGGCGAGTAGAAGACACATGACTTGTTCAGGGTCCCACAGCCAGTCAATATCTGAGGTCAAATTTGAACTCAGGTCTTCCTGACTCTAGACCCAATGCTCTATCTACTGTAACATCTAGGTGCCTAGGAGAAGAATTCTCAACTAGAAGTCTGTGAACTTTAAAGAAAATTATTTTTTTTGGATAAGTATAGTTTGATAGAATTGATTTCCTTCATAATCTTGCGGATTTTATTTGATGCATTTAAAACCATTTTTTTTTTTCTGAGAAGTGATCCATAGATCTCACTAGCCTGCCAAAGTGAATGTGACACAAGTGAACAATCCTGTCCTAGGGAAATGGGGAATTGTGGTGGGGAGTGCTAATGGGGTGTTTGAATCTGTCATTTAGGGATAGGAACTCTAACGAGAATGACTTTGCATCCATGGAGTATAGATGAGGCTAGACAGGGAAAGCAAACAAGGAGGGGGTAGATCCCTCTGACCCTCAATTTACCAAGCTACAGGAATTTGAGCTGAGTCTGTGGATCTTCTTTCCTCTGAATACTCTGGGCCCTCCCTCTGCTCTAGGATCTGGCTCGTCTTAGCTCTTCCAGTCTTGAATACTGGTAGAAAGCATCTCAACCTGCTGCTGCCACCACCCAGCAGCCACAAAGTCAACTGCTGCAGGAAGCCTCGGTCTGATTGTCACAGCTCCTCATTCCTAATGTAGTGACCAAGAAGCCTCTGCCTCAAGGGCAACCCAAGGAAAATGGACCTGTGCTCTAGGGTTGGGGAACAGTCCATGCAGACACACATGGCCAAGAGGTAGAATGCTGAATTGGGGGAACAGCAGGTGGGTTAGTTTAGCTGGAAAGTCATATTCATGAAGGGAAGTGAGAGTTCTGCAAATGTAGACTGAAGTCAGACTGTTAAGAACTTTAAACACCAAGCTAAGAAGTTTATCATAAAAGGCAATAGGGAGTCATTGAAGATTATAGTGAAGCTTATTTAGAAAGATTATTCTGGCAACTGTGTGGGTGAATTGGGGAGCAGAAAGAGGCCAGTGGTGTCAAACCCAAATAGAAACAAGAGCCACTGAACTATTCATAACGATCCCTGTGGGTGAATATCAACTTAGAAAATCACATATAATATTATTGATGTTTTATTATATTTTTATTAAGTTAAATGTTTTATTTTTTCCAATTACATGTAAAAACACTTTTCAACATTCCTTTTCCTCCTTTTTTTAATAAATAAAAGTATTTTATTATTTTCCAGTTACATATAAGGATAGTTTTAAACAATTGTTTTCATAGGACTTTTAGTTCCATATTTTTCTCCCTCCCTCCTCCCCAAGACAGAAAGCAGTCTGATATAGGTTATATATGTACAATCCCATTAAACATATTTCTGCATTAGTCATCTTGTGAAAGAAGAATCAGAGCACAAGGGAAAAACCTCAAAAAAGAAGGAAAAGGGCAGCTAGGTGGCACTGTGGATAGAGCACTGGCCCTGGAGTCAGGAGTACCTGAATTCAAATCCGGCCTCAGACACTTACTAGCTGTGTGAGCCTGGGAAAATCACTTAACCCTCATTGCCCCGCCCAAATAATTTTTTTAATTAAATTTTTAAAAAACACAGTCTTTGGGGCAGTTAGGTGTCACAGTGGATAAAGCACTGGCCTTGGATTCAGGAGGACCTGAATTCAAATCTGGCCTCAGACACTTGACACTTGCTAGCTGTGTGACCCTGGGCAAGTCACTTAACCCCACTGCCCTGCAAAAAAAAAAAAAAAAAGGAGGAAAAAAACAGCCCCAAAGTAGAAACAGTATAGTTCAATCTGCATTCAGAATCCACAATTCTTTTTTTCTGGATGTTGAGAACATTTTCTATCATGAGTTCTTTGAAACTGTTTTGGATTGTTGCACTGCTAAGAGCCAAGTCTATCCCCATTATTCATCACACAGTGTTGCTGTTACTGTGTACAATGTTCTCCTGGTTCTACTCCTCTCACTCAGCATCAGTTCATGTAAGACCTTTCAGGTTTCTCTGAACTCCTCCTGCTCATCGTTTCTTACAGCACAATAGTATTCCATTACATTCATATACCACAACCTGTTTAGCCATTCCCCAATTGATGGGCATTCCCTTGATTTCCAATTCTTTGCCACCACAAAGAGAGCTGGTATCAATATTTTTGTACATGTGGGTCCTTTTCCCTCCTCTATTATTTCTTTGGGATACAGACCTAGCAATGGTACCGCTGGATCAAAGGGTATGAACAGTCCCATAGCCCTTTGGACATAGTTCCAAATTGCTCTCTAGAATAGTTGGATCAGTTCACAGGTCCATCAACAATGCATTAGTGATCCAATTTTTCCACAGCTTTTCCAACATTTATTATTTTCCTTTTTTGTCATATTAGCCAATCTGATAGGTATGAGGTGGTGCCTCAGAGTTATTTTAATTTGCATTTCTCTGATCAATTGTGATTTAGAGCATTTTTTCATATGGCAATAGATAGCTTTGAATTCTTCATCAAAAAACTTCCTGTTCATATCCTTTGGCCATTTCTCAGTTGGGGAATGACTTATATTCTTATAAATTTGATTTAGCTTTCTATATATTTTAGAAATAAGGCCTTTATCATAAATACTGGCTGTAAAAATTATTTCCCAGTTTTCTGCCTCCCTTCTAATTTTAGCTGCATTGCTTCTGTTTGTACAAAACCTTTTTGATTTAATATAATCAAAGTCTTCCATCTTGAATTTCATAATATGCTCTATCTCTTATTTGGACTTTTTTTTGAGGGGGTGCAGGGCAATGAGGGTTAAGTGACTTGCCCAGGGTCACACAGCTAGTGTCAAGTGCTTGAGGTTGGATTTGAACTCAGGTCCTCTGTGCCACCTAGCTTCCCCTGGACTTTTTTTTTTCTTAATAGTATTTTATTTTGTTTTTTCCCAATTACATGTGAACATAGTTCTCAACATTCATTTTTGTTTTCGTTTTTATGTTTTTTGTTTTTTTGGCGTGAGGCAATTGGGGTTAAGTGACTTGCCTAGGGTCACACAGCTAGTAATTGTTAAGTGTCTGAGGCTAGATTTGAACTCAGGTCCTCCTGACTCCAGGGCCGGTGCTCTATCCACTGTGCCACCTAGCTGCTCCTCAACATTCATTTTTGTAAGATTTTGAGTTCCATGATGCTGAGTGAGAGGAGTAGAACCAGGAGAACATTGTACACAGTAACAGCAACATCGTGTGATGATCAGCTGTGATAGACTTGGCTCTTCTCAGCAGTGCAATGATCCAAAACAATCTTAAAGAACTCATGATAGAAAATGTTCTCCACATCTAGGAAAAATAACTGTTGAGTCTGAATGCAGATTGAACTATACTGTTTCTACTTTTGGGCTGTTTTTTCCTTCTTTTTTGAGGTTTTTCCCTTGTGCTCTGATTCTTCTTTCACAATATGACTAATGCAGAAATATATTTAATATGATTGTACATATATAACCTATATCAGATTGCTTTCTGTCTTGGGGAGGGGAGAGGGAAAGGAGGTTAGGAGATAAATTTAGAACTAAAATTCCTATGAAAACAAATGTTGGAAACTATTCTTTTTTTTTGAGGGGGCGGGGCAATGAGGGTTAAGTGACTTGCCCAGGGTCACACTGTTAATAAGTGTCAAGTGTCTGAGGTCAAATTTGAACTCAGGTCCTCCTAAATCCAGGGCCAGTGCTTTATCCACTGCACCACCTAGCTGCCCCGCAAAAACTATGCTTACATGTAAATGGAAAATAATAAAATACTTTTATAAAAAACAAACAAAAAAACGATTTTGAGTTCCAAATTTTTCTTCCTCTCTCCCTTCCGTCCCCTGTCCCAAAGCCAGCAAGCAATGATATAGGTTAGACATTACAATCATGTTGAACATATTTCCATATTAGCCATGTTGTGAGAGAAGAATGTCATGAAACACTATTATTGTGTTATAAGAAATGATGAGCAGGCAAATTCCAGAATTTCATGACATTCACCTAAACACTCCCTATGACCAGGAACATACCACAACTTGGTCAGCCATTTCCCAATCGATGGGCATCCCCTCAATTTCCTATTTTTTGCCACAAACAGAGCAGCTATAACATTCTTTTTTAAAACTTTGAGTTCCAAATTCTCTCCTCTGAGACAGCAAGCAATTTGATATAGTTTATACATGTGCAGTTGTGCAAAACATATTTCTATCCAATTACACTTCAATCTGTTCCTGGTCACAGGGAGTGTTTAGGTGTACATGAGGCCTACCGGCTATGTTTGACACCTCAGATTCAGGTGATGAGGGCCTGAACTAGTGTTAGCTCTCATGAATGGAGAAAATAGATTGGATGCATGAGATGAAATGGAGAAACAATTGCATTGGATCTCAACCAGAGATCAAGGCAATGATTCATATTCAGGTCATCTTCTGATTGTGCGTCATCTCCTACCCTCTCAGCTTGGGCAAAGGAAGTAGTACTGAATATTTGATCATTCAGGCCCCTGAGGAGCCAATCACCAGATATTTATTGACTCACACTACCAACTCCATCTTCCTTCTTCCTTGATAGAGAAAATTGATGGCCACCTTTCATCATCATTATGGGACCCTTCAGGTTGTGAAACCTAGTCAAATGCTATTCTTTTCCTCCAGCCATCCTAGCAAAGTCCCACCTCTTCCTCTCCTTAAACCTGGGATTCAAAGTCATTGGATGAAGAGTTCAGAGTCAGAGGGATGAAAACCTTCTTGTGTTACTCCCTGATCTCTCACTTCCAGCCACTTTAGTTTTACCACTATTCTACTCACTCCCTCTTTGGACATGTCTTCTGGACTCCCTGTTCTATCATGAATAAACTTCTTTTCATCTTCCAGAAGATCCTTGATCATCCTATCTTTTACTGGTGTATTATTTTTCAACTTATCTCTGCTTCCACCTTACTCACTTCTCCCCATATATAAATGCTGAGTGATGGGGTGTGTGTGTGTGTGTGTGTATACACACACACACACACACACATGCACCAAGCCAGTATTCCTTATTGCCTCTTCCAAATGCTCCCACTGCTTAATAAATGCTTTTTGGCTAACTCAAGTCCATCTCTAGCATTTTCCACTTTGACTTGTGCTCCATCCATCCATATCACCCTATCCAAATCCTTGTTGTTGTCTACTGGCCCCCTGACTATTTCCCCTCCTTTCTCGATGTAACTTGTGCCTGTGTCATGCCCTCTTTTAAATTCCTGTTTATCTCAAGGTCTGGGATGATAATGATGATTTGGGGGAAAAGAGATCCTGGATACCTCACCTCAGGCTTAAGGAGGAAGTACTTACAGTAAGCAAGAATCCACGTGATAAGATAGTGGGGACAAGAATTAGTTGTTTCTGTTTCCCTCTGTTGTCTCTGAGATTAGGGTTGTCCAGTCACCTTGCAGAGTACCAGCAGTAAGCTGATACAGTAACCAGACAGACTCTGGAATCTAGATTGTCGGCCTGTAGCTACCATAAAGTGCTGAGGCCTGAACTTCACCTGCCAATGATCAGGAGCAGAAGGCTAAGAACCAATTCTGTGAATAGCACACCTTTAAAGGATCCCCAGATATTTACATGTCACCAAGGTAACCAATAAAACTCAACAAACATAAACACCATAAAACAAAAGGATAAAGTAATACAATGATGATAATCAATATTAAATAACATCAGTTGCATCCTAGTAATGTCCACTTAGTCATTTCATCTTGCCTTGAATCCCATATGTCCCATGTAGTCATCTGGTCCTTGGTGATATCTCCTCTTGAATATTCTGGAATAGGCCTCATTCTCAGGGCACATCTGAAGGGGGTTCTTGTAGAGTCGCTTGTAGATATTCCTAGGTAATTTTGCTAAAACCTACTAGTAACAAGACATTACAATTTAGTACAACTTCCTAAATTTGATTTTTTATGAAAACCAGCTGAAGCCTTATGATACTATTAACAACAGAGCTATAAGAAAAACATCTCATTAGGAAACATAATTCACCTGAAACTTCAGAGAATTTCAGTTTTTACATATTCCCTGTTGTTTCTATTTCAACTTAAACTACGTATCTACTATGGCCAATGCGATCAACAGGCTAAAGGAGGAATGATTTTTAAAAATCAAGGGTCTAATTTGTAGAATGAACCCTTTTGTCTTTTCAAATTATCAGGAGATACTTTAAAATGGAAAAAGAATTTTGATTTCTTTAAATTATCAATGCAATTTTTTATGTAAAATACTTAATCCAATTTTGAAAACTTATTACTAAAATAGAATCAAAGCCTGAATTCCCATAACATACATTTGGAAGTCATAGTATATATATATATATATATATATATATATTTATACACACACACACACATATATATGTGTATGTATGTATGTGTGTATATATGCATATGTATGTATATATATATATAGTATGTAGAGAAAGCAATCTAATCCTGTTGCTTTCTCAAAATCTACTATTCCATTTAATTAGAAAACTTTTACATTACATCTTTGTTTTATTATTTTGTCTAATCCCTCAGCCCCTTAGGAAGATATCACTCCTATATAATAATCTGACCACAAATGCAGATTAAAATGGTAAGATTTTTCATATGTACATCCTATTATGATAACTCAGAGATGTTCCAGTATAAATCTATTAATTAATAGATTTGGCATTGTACTTACAAAATGTCTACTGCTCACCTGCCTTGATTATAGAAATTTGCTATGAAAGGAAAAGGAGGGACATGGTTATAACAATATTAAGACTCATCCCTTCAAGGGCACAGACTGAACTGACATATATCATAACAGGGTTTCTCAAGTAAATTTCATCAAGGTAGACTGAGCTACAGACTCTGAGCAAGATGGATTTATTGACAGTGGTGTGTATAACTATCAACAAAACGAGTCACATTGGCAACCTTAGGAAAGCCAGTGACCTCCAGAGAAGGAAGGGACCCTCTTTCCAGCTATGTGGGGCTAGGTTCAAACAATGCAATAAAATTTTCTCGCAATTCCCACAAATGACTAAAGTTTTCTCACAAGACAGAAATTGGACTAGATCCACAATTGAATGAAAAAAGGAACTGAACTAGCTCCAGAATTGACTCACAAGATGGAGTCAGTGTGGTTCATACAATTCCCACAATTTCCACAACACTTCAGAACACCTCTATATCATCCCTCATTCTCTCCTTCTGCTTCAATCTCTGACATAGAGGTAGCCAACCTTCAACTTTACCAATGCCAAGTTTTCTACTTGTGCCCTTGATTCCATACCTCTACATCCAATAACTTGACCCTTTGTTTACTCCCTCCACCTCTTTCTCTCTCTTTCTCTCTCTCTCTGTCTCCCCTCCATTCTAAAAAAATCCTTCCCACCGCTAAACTCACATAAAAGGTTATTTGCTTCCTTAGCTCTCATTCACTTCTTGCAATTTGTTTTCTGACCTCTTAGTGAAACTGTTACCTTTGATCTCTTCATTGCTAAATTTCATGATCTTTCTCCAACCTTCAGGCCTCGACCTCTTTGCAGCTTTTGATAGTATTAGTCTCCCTCTTTTCTCCTCTCATCCCTCAGGTTTCATCATGCTACTTTCTCCTGGTTCTCCTCCTACCTGTCTGACCACTCCTTCTCAGTTTCTTCAAGGGATTATTCAACCATCTCTCACCTCGTAGTCATAGGTGTCCCCAAGGATCTATTGTGGATTCTAATTCTATTTTCTCTGTCAAACCTCACTTGGTTAAGCTCATTGGATCCCACAGGTTCAAATATCTTCTCCATGCAGATGATTTCTAAACCGATACATCTAGTTCTAATTTTTTTCCTGAGCTACAGTCCCATGTCACAAAATTCCTTCTGGAAATATATACCTGGAGAGGCCCATGGCATCCCAAGCTCAGTATATCCAAGCCAGAACTTCTCTCCCCCTCTGAACCCCTTCTACAAAATTTCCCATTTCTGTTGACAAAACCATCTTTCCAGTCTCAAACTCTTTCCCACCTTCCTGTCCACTCCCCCACCATACCCATCAAGTTGTCAAGTCTCGATTCCTAAACAAGTATGGATTAGACTAGATAGCCTTTCAGAGCCCTGGTTTTGAGATTCTGGGTTGAGAAGGAAGTCAGTGCTAAGTGTAGACTGCAAGTGTAGAAAGTTCTTCAAGTTTGGTAACGAAAAAAGGAAACAGAAGATGAGCCATTAAAGGGATGACAGGATCAAGGGATGGTATTTTTTTGTTTTGTTTTTGGTGAGGCAGTTGGGGTTAAGTGACTTGCCCAGGGTCACACAGCCAGTAAGTGTTAAGTGTCTGAGGCCAGATTAACTCAGGTCCTCCTGACTCCAGGGCTGGTGCTCTATCCACTGCGCCACCTAGCTGCCCAGTAAGGGATGGTATTTTAAGGGTAACCCTTGAGTCAGACTCCCTTCCCCAAAGGGACTGTGCAAACTTTGAGTTTAAACTTCATAGGGCTGCATCCACCCGGATGAAGCCTGGAAGGGCATAAGGGCAGACATTAATTCCTCCTACAAGCACATAGGCAGACAAAGCATCAAATACAGGTTTTATATAACATAGCAGAGAGTCATAGAAAGGTCTTATACCTAAGCCCACTGGAAAGACAGAAAACATCCTTTCATTTTTCTGAAAGTTCTCCACCATCCCAAGTTACTATATAGTGCTCAAGACTTGGAGTAATGCTCTTAGAATAATACTTCTTTGAGGGGAGGTCACCATCAACAAGGTGGAAGACCTTGGCATTGCTAGAAAGACAAGCAATCATCCATCCTTTTATGGGGACCTGCACAGCCCTTAATGATGTCTCCTGCAAGGGGAAAGAATTAAGGTCCCCTAGAGAATCAAGAGAGTCCATCCTCTTTCTAGTAGGACCTGGTTCCCAGGAACCTGAACTTTTGTAGAATTATAGTCTAGAGAATCAGAAATTTGGAAGTGGAAGGGATTTTAATTTCAATCTGTATTCATTTTTTTTTTAGTGAGGCAATTGGGGTTAAGTGACTTGCCCAGGGTCACACAGCTAGTAAGTGTTATGTGTCTGAGGCTGGATTTGAACTCAGGTACTCCTGACTCCAGGGCCGGTGCTCTAACCACTGCATCACCTAGCTGCCCCTGTATTCATTTTTTTTTTTTTGCAGGCAATAGGGGGTTAAGTGACTTGCCCGGGGTCACACAGCTAGTAAGTGTCAAGTGTCTGAGGCCGGATTTGAACTCAGGTACTCCTGAATCCAGGGCCGGTGCTTTAACCACTGCGCCATCTAGCTGCCCCACCCCCCATTCATTTTTTAAAATGTTCCATTGCTGAAAAAAAAAGTTCCATTGCTTTAAAAAAAAATCTGTTACTTCCCAATAACATCTACCCCTCCATAGAACCTTCCTTTGGGTTCTAACAAATAAAAGCTATTAAGTAAACCAAGTCATCTTGCCCAGAACTACACCACCACACCTCTTCTTTTGGCCATTTCCAAATTATGCCCATATGGCCTTTACTACCCCTCACTGCTTTCTCCCTTTAAACACCAATTCCTTTAAATGGGTTTTCTTCCCTCATTAGCATGTAAACTCCCTAAAGGCAGGGACTGTGTCACCTTTGTATTTGTAGCCCATGGGTTTAGGAGCTAGGAAGCAGAGTAAGCTTTTTCATCCATTCATCCATTCATCCATTCCTAGACCAACCCTTCTACTTTTGCCCTGACCCCCTTCTCTCATTTTTCTCAAAATGACAGCTGCAAGAAGAGACACAACAGTGAGCAACCTGGAGCCACAGTGGAAAATATCTGCTGGAGAAGAATGAATAGCAGTGAGACAGACCCTGATTCAAGGAATCACAGGCTTAGAGTTAGAGGGGACCTAGTCCAACCCCCTTATTTAACAGCTCTAATCCAACCCCTCCATTTTACAAATGAAGAGACTGAGTCCAATAGAGGTTAAGTGACTTGCCCAAAATCCCACAGGCAGTAAGTAGCAAAGCTGGGACTTGTACCTTTTTTTCCTCGATGTGTGTCCCTCCCATCTCAGGCCAGGGCTTACCCCACAGGTCAGTGAAGGAGAACAGAGCAGACAGACACTCACCTCAAAAACACTCTACTTTATTCTTAATCCTATGCACCCTGGAAATTTTTAGAATTTAACTATGATGTGCCCCATTCAGCAGTGAATATTCACACTTCCTGGAGCCAGGTCCATCCCATATCTCCCCCCATCTCCATCCTAAGACAGCCATTCTCACCAGCCCTACAGACCAGACTGTTCTCTCCAGACCCAAGGCCTCACCCAGGGTCCAGGCTTCCTCATGGAACCTTCTCCTTGGCACCTGGTGGAGTGGGGGAGTAGGTGTGGGGCCCAGGTATCCTGCCCTCCCCATGTCCAGGCCTCTGTGCCCATTGGGAGCTCTGAGGAAGAAATTGACTATTGGAGCAGTGACTGCAATCCCAGGGTGGGGAGAGCTGGGGGGTTGGAAGAGCAGGAGGGACTTTCCTCGGTCATGCCCGGGCTTCAGGCAGATCCAGTAGGCTGGGTGGGTGCAGCTGTTCTTGTCCTGGGTCCTGCCCTTTCATCGATTCATCATAAGCTTCCCATAAAGAATGCTGTTGTTTTCCAGACCCTGAAGAGGCAGAAGAGTGTGTGTGTGTGGGGGGGGGGTTATCTCACTCGTCCACTACAACTCCCCCCATAGCACTCCTGCCATCGCCCTGGCTATAACAAGAGCCACCTACCTTGTCCTTGCTCATGAGCCTGGAGAGGATGTCCTGGCTGTGCACCGAGGTTGCGCTCTCCTCAGAAAAGCTCCGGTTCCACTTCCGATGTAGCATCTCTTCTTCTTGCTCCTGGTTGAAGCGGATGGAGCGAACCTCCTCTACAATCCTGAAGGGATAGGGATGGGGACCGAGGTGAGGACGGGAGAAGAAAAGGCGAGGGAGACAGAAACTGAGGAGAGAGAGGGGCCCGGCCCAGCACACTGCTCACCTAAGATAGGAGGTTTGGGGAGGAGAGAACCAGATCTAATGGGGCTTGCTCAGACCCAAGGCTTCGTAAACTAAAAGGGCCCCTCCTCCCACCCAGTCGTCGGTACACGCCCATCCCGGCTGCCTGACTTGAAGGATGCTCCCTCTCTTCAGCCCTCCCACTCCCTCCAGGGGTCTCCACCCCCTACAGACTTGCCTCCCTTCTCCTAGGTTACCCCCCTCCACCATCCCCTCTCGCAAAGTCCTCTCCACCACCACCACCACCCCTTTTCCAAGCCTCCCCTTTCCCTCCCAGAGCCTTATTCCTCTCTGGGTAGCTCTCCATGGTAGAAGTCAGAAAGCTCTCCACCCAGCCGGAATTCTGGCCAACAGATCCCTGGTTTCCCACCCCTCTCCCACCCCCCGCCCTATGCAGGCCCCTTCCAATCCTCCCCCACCCCTTCTGGCTCCTCCCCACCCCTTCCAGGTCCCCTTCCCCCGCCCATTTCAGTTTCCGCTGCCTCCAACTCCCGGCTTACTTGTTGAGCTCTTCCCGGATCTCCTTGTAGGCCTGTAGGTTCTCCTGGACAGCTTCGAGCACCAGGCAGAAGTTGTCACAGGTATTCTCGTTCAGATTCTGCATTATCCCCCCAGCAAACGGCTCCTGCTTCGATACCCCGCTCCAATCCCCGAGGCATTCCTTACAGTGCACGAGCTGAAGTTCTGGTTTCTCGTCGCTCGTGTAGTCCTCTTTGCTCATCTAAGCACAACACAATCCCAGCTCTTTTCTTTTTTTCTTTTTCTTTTCTTTCTTTCTTTTTTTTTTTTTTGCTGGGCAATAGGGGTTAAGTGACTTGCCCAGGGTCACACAGCTAGTAAGTGTCAAGTGTCTGAGGCAGGATTTGAACTCAGGTCCTCCTGACTCCAGGGCTAATGCTTTATCCACTGCTCCACCTAGCTGCCCCTACCAGCTCACATTTCTATAGTAGCCCTTTCCCCCCCAAAGCCCTGTGAACTAGGCAGGGCAGCCGTGATTTATCCCCATCTTAGAGACGTGGAAACTGAGGTGTAAGGAGAAAAATAAATTTGCCTGAGGCTGGAAGGAACCTTAGGAGAGGTCACTTCATACAGCCTTTACTATAATCAGGAATCTTCCCGGTATCCTAGATGTGTGGTCATCCAGCCTCAGCTGGAGCCTCCAGGGAAAAGGGGTCTCAATACTACCCTGCGTCACTTTAGGATAATTGTTAGGAAGTTTTTCCTTCTATTAAGTCAAATTTAACCTCTGTTACGTTTGACTTGCTAATCCTACTTCTGCAAAGCTAATCCCTTTTCAAAATGGTGACACTTCAAATAGATGAATACAATTATTGTGTCTGTAATAAATTTTCTCTAGATTATACCTCTATTCCCAGTCCTTTCGACCTCTCCCAGTAATAAGAATGATAATAATGATCATAAGAATAGCTAGTATTTATGTAGTACCCTAAGGTTTGCAAAATACTTCATAGATATTATCTAATTTGATCCTCACATAAACTCTGAGGTAGGTGTGATTTCCCCCCCCCTCATTTTACAGATGGAGAAACTGAGGCATACAGAGGTTAAGTGACTTGCCCAGAGTCAAATAGCTAACAATGTCTGAGGCAAGATTTCAACTCAGGTGTTCCTGTCTCCCTCCATAAGTGCTATGTCCACTGGGATACCTAACCCGCTCTAGAATATATATCTCTTTACGGCATGATTGCTACATCAGATATCCTGGCTGCCCTCTGGATAAATACTCCTTCCTTAACGTCTTTCCTAAAATGTAGTACCCAGAAGTAAACATGGTACTCCAGCTGTGGTCTAAGCTGAGCAGAAGACAAATATTACCACCTGTCTTCTACACTTTTGCCTCTATTAATATGTACTGCGATTGATTACATGAACTTTTCTGCCTCATTTGCTATGGCATCCTGTTGACTAATATTGAGCTTGTAGCCTACTAAAACCTCTAGATCTTTTTCGGATGTGCTATCTAGCCACTACTCTCTCATTATATTTGTGAACTTGAGTTTTTGAACCCAAGTATAAGACTTTACTTTTATCCTTATTAAACTCAACTGGATTAAATTTGACTCAACTTTCTAGCCTTTTCAAATGCCAGTCCTATTGCCCAATCTATTGGCTATATCTCCTAGTTTTGCATCATCTACCCCTTTTTTTGTTTGCTTGTTTGTTTTTGCAGGGCAGTGAGGGTTAAGTGACTTGCCCAGGGTCACACAGCTAGTAAGTGTCCAGTGTCTGAGGCCAGATTTGAACTCAGGTCGTCCTGAATCCAGAGCTGGCGCTCTATCCACTGTGCCACCTAGCTGCCCCTATCCCTTTTATAAACCTATCGTTTATGTCCTCATCCAAATCAGTGATAAAAATGTTGAAGAAGGGGCAGCTAGATGGCTCAGTGGATAGAGCACTGGCCCTGGATTCAGGAGTACCTGAGTTCAAATCCGGCCTCAGACACTTAACACTTACTAGCTGTGTGACCCTGGGCAAGTCACTTAACCCCAATTGCCTTACTAAAAAAAAAAAATAATAAAAAAAAATAATGAAAAAAAAAAGAAAGAAAAAAATGTTGAAGAGCTGAGGGCTAAGGATAGAAACACCTCCCCATCCCCTCACCCCCTTACCCACCCTGAGTCCAGAGTCCAGGATTGGTGATTGGCTTAAGGTGCCCTTCCCCAGTGAGCCCTAATCTCCAGATCAGGGCACATCGCTTACCTCCAGGGTGGCAAAAGTAGCCACCTCCTGCTGCTGCTCTCTCTCCCGCTCTTTCATCATCTCTTCCAGGTTCGTGGTTACAACAACCACCAGCAGGTTAATGCCGATGAAAGCACCGAGGGTGATGAAGATGACAAAGTAAACAGCACCCCCGATCTCCAGCCCATATTCCCTATTTTCCATCCTGGAGACAGCAGGGATCCCTTGTTACCTTGTGCCCCTTCCCTAAGTAAGAGACTGGAGATTCTGATGTGCCTAAACTTGGGGAGGGCTAAAAGAACTCAGGAGGCTTGTCTAAATTGAATGAAATGGGGGAGAGGGAGTATTGAAAATACCCTGGGCTTATACCATATACCTCAGTAAACACCAAAATGGATTAATGTGACCTAAAGGTCACACCATAAAAAAAACTAGAGGAGAATAAATGGAGGTACCTTGCACAAATATGGCTAGTGAAAAACTTTCTATTGCCTAAACAGGCAATAGATATAATCATAGAAGATAAAATGGACAATTTTGATTATATAAAATTGAAATATTTTCATGAGAACAAAAGCAATTCAACTGTAATTAGAAGAAAAGCAGTTGATTAGGAAAATTCTGATATATAAGATATATGGTGAATTGATTTTTTTAAGTATTGTATGCAAATAAGAGCCATTCTCCAATAAGTGGTCAAAGGATTCAGTTTTCAAAAGAAGAAAGTTGAACTACTGATAAAAGAATGCTCCAAATCGCTATTTAGAGAAATAAGAAAGTACTCTGAGCTCTCACCCTAATACAGGGTGAGCCAAAAGTCCCAAAGGGGTCTGATGTTTTAATAACTCTTTGAAAATTGTTTTTGCTTTATTTCCTATATATATATTATATAGTATATATTGCTATATTGTGAATTAAAAACAAAAAATTAAGGACTTATTAAATATTGAAACATCTTCATAACTTTTGGCCCACCCTGTACGTGTCATCCTGGAAAAGATGACAAAAATAGGAAAAAGGTAAATGTTGGAAGAGTTATAGGGAGCAGGCACACTAATGTGATAGAACTATGAAAAAGTTCAAGTATTTGGGAGGAGGTTAAAAACACCTTAGAATTATACTAAAAAAGTCACAAACGTGTATGTACCCATTGACCCAGCAGTACCATTATTAGGCATATACCCCAAGGAGGTCAAAAATAGAGGGAAAGGTCTTGTGTGTACAAAAATATTAATAGCTGCACTTTTTTTATAGTAACAAAGCACTGGAAGAAAAGTGTGCACCCATCAAGTCGGAAATGGCTGAACAAATTGTGGTCTATAAATGTAATGGAATATATTACTATGTTGTCAGAAATAATGAACATGGAGAATTCAGAGAAACCTGGGAAAGCTTTATGAACTGATACATAACAAGGTAAGCACCACCTGGAGAATAATTTACATGATGATCTTAATGAAGTAAAAAGGGAAACAATATTGAAACACCTCTGAGCAGTGCAGTGTACTCTCATGACCTTGATTAAATTTCTTGACCTCTCTGGGCCTCAATTTCCTTATCTGTAAAGTAAGGGGGTTAGACTTCATAACCGCTAGGATTCCTTTCAACTCAAATCTATGTAC
Organism: Dromiciops gliroides; assembly: GCF_019393635.1. Taxonomy (NCBI): domain Eukaryota; kingdom Metazoa; phylum Chordata; class Mammalia; order Microbiotheria; family Microbiotheriidae; genus Dromiciops; species Dromiciops gliroides. The sequence continues at coordinate 606,507,657 of NC_057863.1, forward strand.
CCATGATTCTTGAGAAACTTATGGTGAGGCCTGCTTCCTATCTGAGCAGAGAGAGAGGTGGTTGCATAGAGATATATTCTAGCTATGGCCAATGTGCTGATTTGTTTTATTTGATGGTGTTTATTTGTTACAAGGAGAGGTTCTTTTTTGGGGGGGGGGGGCGGGCAGGAAAAAGCGTGTGTGTGTGTGTGTGTGTGTGTGTGTGTGTGTGTGTGTGTGTGTGTGTGAGAAAGAGAGAGAGAGAAAGAGAGAGAGATAGAGAGAACATGGGGAAGTGGTGGTAATGTAAAAAGCATTAATAAAACATTTGAAAAATAAAATAGTTTAGACATTAGGGTCAATTGTAGACAGTGTACTAAAGATAAATTGGTCCATATACCAACAGAAATTATGCAATGGAATGAAAACAAAATAACTAGCAGGAGTGAAAAAGAAATTAGGTAAAAAAATTTTTTTTTTAAAAAGCTGTGGGCCTGGAAGGAATTGAACAAGCTTCCTTCATTCCTTGGAAACCAGACATTTAAGTGACAAATGAGGGAAGTCTCAGTTCTGCTTTTCCTTCAGGCTTTATTCCCTTGGCCTGGAGGATTCTTCAGTCTTAATCTATGGTCCTACCATTCCTCCACTATCCATGATGTGGCAGAACCCCTGGAATCATGTTGGGAATCAACTCTAGCCCCCCCAATCAAAACCCTCTCATCTTTCATGAGAAATGCCTTATTCCCCCCTCCCATATTGGACGTCCCCAATTCTCCATATCAGCAGCCCCTCTTTCCCTCCATGAAAAGTCCCCTGTCTCTCCCCATTTGGAGCTTTCATATCTGACTTCCCATAAGATGCTCCTTTGCCCCTAATCAAAGGTCCCTCGACATCCCTCCACCCCATTAGGAGCTCTTCATCTTAGCTTGTAGGATATTTCTTTTCTCAGGGAAGAGGTCCTGGGCAAGACCCATACCCCTCCCATATCTCAGGGGGAGCCCATTATTTTACTCACTGAAAGTCTTCATAGATGTCGACCCAGCCATCTTGGGTGATGCAGATAAAGAGGGTATAAAGAGCTACTTTCATGTTCTGAAAGTGTTCAGGGACCATAGAGCCGAAGAGGGTGACCCCAAAAACAGAGAAAACCTGCAAACGTGAAAGGATTTGAAGCTGGAAGGTACTCAGAGGTCATCTGCTCCAAACCTTCCTTTTAGAGGAAGAAGCCAAAGCCTAGAGATGGTTACAATAACATATTGGTGTGGTGCTTTGGCAGCTACCAAGCGTGATCCTCACAAAAACCCTAGGAGATGGGTAGTATGAGCATCACGGCTTCCATTTTGTAGATAGCTCCAGGAACTAACAGGATTTGTCTTACGTCATGCTAATGTCGTATCAGGGATTTGAACCCAGGTCTCGACCCCAAGGGTGGTGCTGTCTCCAGGGGCTTGGGCCAGAAATGGTTTAGAAAGGAGGGTAGGGAAAGAGCTCTAGGATGGGAGAGAGCTCCCCCAGAAGGGACTGACCAGCATGAAGAAGAGGATGAGAGCCATGATGTTGGCCATGTCGGGCACAGATTGCATAATGACGCGGAGAATCCGGGCCAGGGGCTCCACTGCCATGCATACATGCACCAATCTCAATACCCTGAAGAATGGAGAGGGGGGGATTGCTCAGCTTCCTCCATCTTCTCCTTGCCCCCTCCCAGGAGAGGGTGCCCACTCCTTCCATTCCATTCTCCCTGGAGATGCCAAACAAGCAGGTGATCCTCAACCCCTCAACTCCACCTCCCATCTGTTCTCTCCCCCAGATATATCCTATCTTCACCTCACCTGGAGGTGCCCCCCATCACCTAGGTGTGCCATCACCTGGAGGTGCCCCCCATCTTCTTCCTTCCTCTGAAGCCCTACTTCTCAGTCTGTAGAGAGGCAACCCTGACTCAGGGAGACAGGCCTGTCCTTTCACCCCACCTACCTCAGGGTATACACGATGGCAATGGCATTGAATATTTCAAAGAAGAGTCCCAAGACCAACACCAAGACGATCACAAAGTTGAGTATGTTCCATCCATCCTGGAAGGGGCGTGGGGAAGGAGTCAGTGGTCAGAGGCAATCACCTGAGGCCCAGCTTCCCTGCTACTCAACAGATGTATTATCATTGGCCCAGTGCTCTTTACCACCCCCACCCCCCACCTGTGTACCACGCTGCCATGATCCTCAATCTCAAGTCGCAGGGGGCTTGGAGAGAGCTCTGATAACCACTGAGAAAGATCAGTTACTCCCAGACATTCATTCAGAACCAGAATCAGGAAAAAGAGTTGGGGTCAGAGAAAGAGGCTGTGTTGTAGCCTGAAAGTAGTGAGTATAACCCCATCATCACTTCCTTATGGGTTGCTTCCACCCAGCACCACAGAGACAGATGGAAGGGTGAAGAATGAACATGGGAAATTCCAATCCATTATCTGCTCAACTGTCAGAATGATCTTCTCAAAGTGCAATCATCCACCTATAAATTCTCTATCACCTCCAGGATGGAAAGCCTTTTAAAACCCTTCATTATCTAACCTGTACTCTATCTTTCCACTCTTCCCATACCTTACTTGCTCCCCGCTCCCCCCCCCACACTGTGATCCAGTAATAGTGGCTTCCTTGCTGTTTATCAAACAATATACTCCATGACTCCATGCATTTTCTCTTCTTCAAACTTAGAATTCTCTTGCTCTGCATCTACAACTTCTGGTCTTCTTGGCTTCCTTCAAATCCCAGCTAAAATTCCATTTTCCACATAAAGCCTTTCCCAATCAATCCCCCTTAAGCTAGGTAGCACAGTGGCCCTGGATTCAGGAGGACCTGAGTTCAAATCTGACCTCAGACACTTGACACTTACTAGCTGTGTGACCCTGGGCAAGTCACTTAACCCTCATTGCCTCACCCCCCAAAAAAGCTGTGTTGACCAACCAATCCCCCTTAATGATAGTTCTCTCTCTTCCTCCCTCTCGATGTCTCTCTCACTCTTCTCTGTGTCTCCTCCCCCTCTTTGGATCTCTCTTTTCCTCCCTCACTCTCTCTCCTCTTCTCTCTCCCTCTCTTTCTTCCTCTTCCTCTCCCTCTCCCCCCTCCTCATTTCCAATTAACCCTTGTTTGTACACAGTTGTTTGCATGTCATCTCCCCCTTTAGACTGAATTCCTTGAGAACAGGAATTGTTGCTCTGCCTTTCATTATATTCTCGGCTCTTAGCACAGTGCCTGACACATAGTAGACACTTAAATATTTGTTGGCTAGAAACCAATTTGACTTTCCAGAGAATGATGGAGAAAGTAGTTGGAAATATGAACTATCCAGAAGTGTTAGAGTACCTTGATTATACTAGTGACTTTGGGAAAATGCCGGAAGAACATGAAGACTGATGAAAATGTTGAAATAGCTAGAAGAAAATCATCTGGATTTAAAAAAATTTTTTTTAATTGTCTGAAATTTCAATTGACAAATGGCAGTTTTTAGAGCCTCTGTTTAATATGTGGGTTGCATTGATTTTCTTTTTCTTTTTTTTGGTGGGGCAATGAGGGTTAAGTGACTTGCCCAGGGTCACACAGCTAGTAAGTGTCAAGTGTCTGAGGTTGAATTTGAACTCAGGTCCTCCTGAATCCACGGCTGGTACTTTATCCACTGCGCCACATAGCTGCCTCCATTTGCATAAATTTTCAACAAAATGTGACCACTAACACAGAGCCAACAAAGGCATTCCTGACTAGGGAACATCTACAGAACATCTTCAAAATCTATGGGCTTTTCTAGAATTTGGTGGCTATTATCTTAATTTTTTTTAAAATGCTATTTTAAAATCAAATCTATTTAATCAATAACATATAATATAAAAATAAATCAAAAATCTATGCTGCTATTGATGAACCAACAAGTGAAAAGACCCAGGAGCAGAAAGACAAGAGATGCCAAGTATAACCTCCAAAGTCCTTTGGAGACCCATGGAATAAAGAGGTGAACAAGCTTTCAAAGGCTTGGCCAACTGTCTCACACAGGTACCAGTGTTGGCTTTGGCACATCCAAGCAAACCTCTTGTCTTGCATACAGATGCCAGTTGGAGGGCTTGAGAGCAGTCTTGTGCCAAGAGAATAAAGATTACCACAGTCCAGTGGCATTTGCAAAAAAGGAGTGGGCCATAGTAAGTCTTGTTACTTTATACACAAACTGGACTTCTTGATATTTTTATTTACTTTTTTTTTTTTGGCGGGGCAATGGGGGTTAAGTAACTTGCCCAGGGTCACACAGCTAGTAAATGTCAAGTGTCTGAGGCCAGATTTGAACTCAGGTAATCCTGAATCCAGGGCCAGTGCTTTATCCACTGCACCACCTAGCCACCCCATGGACTTCTTGATATTTTAATGAGCTGTCACTGAGACATTCAAAGACTAGGTTATGGAGCAAGGTTGTAAGTGTAGTATAACAACAAATCAGTGGCATATTCTGGCCAGTGCTCAGTTGGAGGCTGCATGCCAGAGATGAGCAGGGCAACTAGAGATTCAGCATACAATGCCAGTCAGATGCCCTCTCCCAAAGGTTCCATGATGCCATAGTTACTGTGATACTGAAAGAGCAAAGACTAGAGGAGACACTCAGAGAGCAAGGCTACAGGCATATCGAAGTACAGCTAAAAGTTTGAGATTCCCACCAGACGGCATGGCAGCCACCCCTCTCTGCCTCAGTTTTCTATATGTCTAGATGACTAGTGAAGAAAGCTGAAGGGGTTTATGGAAGATCATAAGGGAAACAAGCCAGGATGCAAGGCAGTGATGCCAAAGGCTTCAAGCTGAAGCCCCTTACTCTGTTTTTTTTCAGGGCAATGAGGGTTAAGTGATTTGCCCAGGGTCACTCACCTAGTAAGTGTCAAGTGTCTGAGTCTGGATTTGAACTTAGGTCCTCCTGACTCCAGGGCTGGTGCTCTATCCACTGCGCTACCTAGCTGCCCCTAGCCTTTCTGACAAGGACGATGATCATCAGTCCATATCCTTAACCAATCCAGGCATAGGGGCTTATAAGTCAACAGGTCATAGAAGAGCTAGGGTCTATTCAATCAGTGACCAGATTAAGATGTTATTAATAGGGAAACCTGGAGAAGTGTTTAGACACATAGCCAGGTCGAAGTGCGACTGCTTGTCCATGTACTATATGCCTTGCATATGCTCATGGATGCATGTGCCAATTGTTGCATATGTTAGGTATGTTTCTGTTTTTACAATGTCTTTTTTTTTTTTTTTTGGTGAGGCAATTGGGGTTAAGTGATTTTCCCAGGGGCAGCTAGGTGGCACAGTAGATAGAGCACCGGCCCTGGATTCAGGAGGACCTGAGTTCAAATCTGACCTCAGACACTTGACACTTACTAGCTGTGTGACCCGGGCAAGTCATTTAACCCTCACTGCCTCTGAGAGAGAAGAGAGAGAAAATAGATTTTTAGCTAATTGAAAAAGAGAAAAATCAAAAAGAAGGGAAAGGAAACAAACATTTATTAAGTGCCTACTATATGCCAGGTACTATGCCAAACACTTTACAAATACTATCTCATTTAATCCTCACTACAACCCTGGCAAGTAGGATGTTACTATTGTCCCCATTTTACAGTTAGGGAAACTGAGGCAGTCAGAGGTTAGTGTTTTGTCCAGTGTCACACAGCTAGTGAGTGTTGAGGGCTGGATTTGAACTCAAGTCTTCCTGACTCCAGGCCTGGCATTCTATCCACTGCGCCACCTAGCTGTAAATAAATAAAAATATGGCATTCAGAACAGACCACAATAGTCTAGATTTGGTCTGACAAGGCCAAAGTCATCCTTTCCCTTGATGGGACACTAGATTTCTCTTAATGCAAAGAAGGAGTGACCAAATAGGTTGGAGAAGAACTAGGAGAGGATATCTGCAGAGGGCAAGGCAGTAGAGAATTTCTAGAAATGGAGGTGGCAACCATGTCAGATGCTTCAAAGATATTGGGGAAGGCAGGACTGAGAAAAGGCCCCTGGATCTGATGATTCAGAGGTTGTCTGAGGAGCGGTTTTCCTCAGGGGAGTGGGGATGGTCCCAGATACACAAGCCTATAAACAGAGGCATTTAACTGGATGCCCACATGCTGCTGACAGATCTATACACCTACATGGGCATTCCCCATCCCCAACAGTCATACATAGACACATTAGCTCATTTGTATCTATCTCCTCACAGACATACCCAGACACACAGCCAGGGTTATAGTGCCCCCTCATCCTGCAAAGCAGACAGACATAGAGATACATAGACCCCAGGTACTCAGAGACATGCCAACAATCATGGTCCACTGACTGTGATCCACAAAGACAGTCCCAGAGAACAAATCTCCAGGCACTCCCTTCCCCACAGATGGGCACACAGAAATACTGATGTATGTTTCCTCAGACAACACCCACACAGGTGCATGTGTAAATTTCCCCCATATAGACATGTGCAGAGATATAAAGGCACCAACAGATAGTTCCCCCATCTTACAGGGGGAACAAACAAAAAGATATAGTTATACACTCATACTTTCACACACACACACACACACACACAAACTGCATTCCCTCCACAGACAACTATATCCACACAGAGTTAGTTATACAGACACACATATCCCCAAAATGGACACAGACACCGCCCCCCCCCCCCGCCCCGATAAATCTACAGACAATCCCATCCCCATAGAGAGCCAGACACACACACACAGAGGCACATACCATTCTGACAGAGACAGACACACCCCTCCCCACCAGACAGACATGTCCAAACATACACAAGCACACATATATAGCCACACACACAATCCCAGCTCTCCATAAGCAGGCAGGTGCGAAGAGGCAGGAAGGTCATTTGAAAGGCATTTTCCTGAAACATGGTTTGGCTCAAAACAGTCTTGGGACAACTGACAAACAGGGTGTTTTGCTTGCAGTCCACTGAGGTCAGTGTCCAACGATCTCTACCTGCTCATCAGAGAGTCCAACCACAGACATTTAAATACACACCCCTCAGACAAACAGAAGCCCTACCAACAGAAAGACATAAACATGCATAAACTGACTCTCTCTCTCTGTCTCCCTTCTTTCTCCCTTCCTCTCTTCCCCTCTATCTCTGCCTCTCGCTCTGTCTCTCTCACTGTCTCTGTCTCCGTTTCTCTCCCTCCCTCTCTCTCTCTCTCCCTCTCTCCTTCTCTCTCTCTCTCTCTCTCTCTCTCTCTCTCTCTCTCTCTCTCTCTCACACACACACACACACACACACACACACACACTACACTCCAATGACAGATATTTATACACAGACAATTGACACACATACACATCAGCAAACAGCCCCACCCCAACCCCAATCTCCCCCCATGGAGAGATAGATGTACACACATAGATATAGTCTCCTCTCGACAGACACACACACAGATACCTAAAGATACCCTTCAGGGGCAGCTAGGTGGCACAGTGGATAAAGCACTGGTCTTGGATTCAGGAGGACCTGAGTTCAAATCTGGCCTCAGACACTTGACACTTGCTAGCTGTGTGACCCTGGACAAGTCACTTAACCCCATTGCCCCACCCAAAAATATTTGTTTTTAAAAAAAGATATCCTTGTGGATAGAGTACCAGCCCTGGAGTCAGGAGGACCTGAGTTCAAATGTGACCTCAGACACTTGATACTTACTAGCTGTGTGACCCTGGGCAAGTCACTTAACCCCAATTGCCACACACACACACACACACACACACACACACACACACACACAAAGATACCCTTCAAATAAACACGGAGACTTACATCAGACATTCACACCCATAACACCCCAGAGGTAGATATCTACCCACAGACACACAACCACCCCTTTGAGAGACATACAGACATACCCCAGCCCACCAGAGATGGACACACATCCATCCCAAACCCTAGAGCAGACACCTGCTCACACCGATGTCGGTGCACTCAGTCTCACACAGAGGCCTTCGGTGGAATTCGAGCCATATGGGACCAGAAGCCTGATGGAGCAGGAAGGGTGTTTGGGGGATGGAGGGACAGGACTGAAATCACCTTCCAGAAGATCCAGAAGCCATTAAACCAGCCGAGCAGAACCTCACACAAGAGAATTGTAAGGACGATGTCATCTATGGCAGAGAATAACTCATAGTGTTGCTACGTGGGAGGGAGAGAAAAAAAAAGAGGGGGTGTCAGTCAGACAGGACTGGGAGTAAGGTGTTCAAGGGCAGGGGATGACAGGAATGGGGATAATAAGAATCCTAGGTCTGGGTTGGGCGGAATTGGAGAGAAGAGGGGAGATGTCCCTCGTCCTCCCCTCCTCCCTCCACTCCATGTTTCTTAAGGCTTAACCCCAGGCAGTATAGTACAGGACAAAGAAGGATGAACTTGGATTCAAAAGACCTGGGTTCAAATCCTAGCTCTTCTACTTCCTATCTCCGAGTTAGGTCCCTTAATTTCTCTGAGCCTCGGTTTCTTTATCTCTAAAATGGTTGGACTAGGGGCAGCTAGGTGGTACAGTGGATGAAGCACCGGCCCTGGATTCAGGAGGACCTGAGTTCAAATCCGGCCTCAGACACTTGACACTTACTAGCTGTGTGACCCTGGGCAAGTCACTTAACCCCAATTGCCTCACAAAAAAAAAAAAAAAGAATTAAGAATTAAAATGGTTGGACTAGACAGGTTTCTCTTTCCAATTCTCTATCTATGGATGTGCTACAAGAGAACTCAGAGCTTATCGGGTTCCATTTAACAGAGGAGGGAAAAGAGGCCAGATGGACTAAGGGATTTGCCCATGGTCACACAGCTAGGAAAGAACAGAGACCAGGTTGGAACCCAGATCTCCTGTCCCCCCCCCCATACAGTGGTTCCCCGCTCTGCTCACTTTTCCTTGATACTGGCTTTCATCTACTCTCTTGGCTTCAAGTGTTACCTCCGATCGGGCAATTCCCAAACCTGTCCCAGACCTGACTCTTCTCTGAGCTCCAGATAGATCTGCATCTCCAGTGCTCCACAAGACCCCTCCGCCTCTCAACCCAGCTTCATCCGAAGCTGAACTTACCTTCCCCTACCCTGCCCCAAACCTAACTTTCCAGTTTCGCTCTATGCCACTATTACCCCAGTCTCCCGGGCTAGAAACCCACCTTTTGGCCCCCCTTTCCTACTTGCCACGCCCTCCTCCCACCAAGCTTGACCATTGGAAGGCCATCTTTTGTCTTTCTCATAGTGTCATTCTGTCTACTCCTCCTTGATGCACATCAAACCTTTGAGCCAGGCATGCCCTGGTAAATGTTTTTGACAACCAGCTTTCTGGAGGAAGGAAAAAAACCAAAATAAACATTTAAAAGTTCAGTATGAATTATTAACATTTTCTCCATCACTTTCTTAATTCTACCCAACCAACAAAACAAGAAATCAAGCCCTAATTTGTTGTGATTTCTTAGGTGTAAATGTTCACACTGAAATTTGAAGAATGGGTCTCTGTTGGAGCTGGCTCCAGCTCAGCCCTACCTCCAAACCAGGTTCTCTGTTCTTCCCCATTACCAAGGGAGGAAACTTGTTGGGAATTTGCTGGGAAAAGTTAACTCCAAAAAAGCCATTAGGGATTGAAAACCAAGGGACCCCACATCAGGGTAACCAGGGGATAAACTTGGGGTATTGACAAATGCTGCAGAACAAACAGAACCACTCCCCAACTGGAGCTTGGACTGGCTATGGGCTGGACTGTGCTAATTAATTAACACATGCTAATGATATTATAATGAGTGCAGACAATGGAGATGGAAGTCTGAGAGCTGAGAGATTAAGGTCTGTGAGCTCTGTGGGTGTGGGAGGAGAGTGGAATGTGGTTTACTGTCTATGAGATGGTGCCTAAGCAGGGCAGTGAGACTCACACTATGGACAAGCCTTGAATTCTGTGTTGGAAGCTTCTACCCAGAGCCCTGTGGGCTCAGTAAAGTGTTTTTCTAAATAATAGGAACATAGATTCAGAACTATAAGGGACCTTGAAAGTGCATCAAATCCACTCCCCTCACTTTCTATATAATGAAACTTTGGTCTGGGGAAGTTAAATGACTTGCCCAGGGTCATACATCGAGTTAGTATCTGAGAGCACAATTCAAACCCAGGTCTTCCTAAGTCGCACGCCAACACTTTCTTCATAATTCCAAACTTTCTCTATAGTTATGTGCATTCCAGCACTTTTCTTCCCACAACGGACATCTTCTCCTTCATGGTAAAGATTTGGAACTGGATCCTCAGAAGCCATCTGGTCTAAGGCCATTATTTTTACACTTGAGGAAGCTGATGCCCAGAGAGGTTCAATAATTTGCCCAATATCACACAGGTAGAAAATAGAGCCAAGATCTGAACCCAGGTCTTCTGAGTCCAAACCCACTTCTTATTCCACCATACCGCCTCCTCTTGGTCTCTCCAAATCCTACCTAATCCTTAAGGTTCACCTCAAAGCCTGTGTTTTCCAGGCAGCCTTCTCTGTCTTCCCCAGTCTGTCTCTGCTTCTTGCCCTACAGTTTTGGATAACAGTGAAGGCGTGGGCCTTAGCACCCAGTGCCTAGGAGGGTGCATACGCCTCAATTTTGTCTCTCTTGTGGGATAGGGAATTCCCTGTAAGTAAGGACAGATGTAGTATTCTCTTTGCTCTTCTTTCTTTTCTTCTCTTTCTCAATCTTGAGGTTTAGCCAAGGACAGGAAATCCTCAGTGAAGTCTTCTTGGTAGGTGGAAGGTTGGGAGATGGGTAGATATAAAGATTTATCCATGAATGAATGGATATGGGAAGGGGAGATGAATACAAAGAAATATAAATGGAGAATGGTAGATGGAGGAAAGAACAGAGGGAGGGATAGATGAAAAGATGGATTGGAAGGAAGGAATTGGGGAGGATTGGATTCATGGTTGAATGAATAAGAGGTGGTGATAGGATGGTGATGGGAGAAATAGATGATAATATGGTTGGGGAAAGGATGGGTAGAAAGATGGACAGATAAAAAATAGATTATAGAGATGGATGGATGACTAGATGATGCTATGGATGGGGGAGAGATGAGTGGGAAGGATAAATGGAGGAATGAGTAGATGATGGGAGAGAAGGATGGATGGAGAGATGATGGTATGAATGGGACCAATGGATGGGGATGTAAAGAGGAAGAAATAGTAGAAGAGCTATGAGTAGAACAACTATGGAGGGTAATGGTATGGATTATGGAATGGATTTTTTTTTTTTTGGTGAGGCAATTGGGGTTAAGTGACTTGCCCAGGGTCACACAGCTAGTAACTGTCAAGTGTCTGAGGCCAGATTTGAACTCAGGTCCTCCTGAATCCAGGGCTGGTGCTCTATCCACTGCGACACCTAGCTGCCCCATGGAATGGAATTATTAAAGCCTACTATGTGCCAGGCACTGTAGTATTTTGTTTTTGTTTTTGTTTGTTTTTATTTTTTGTCTTTGTTTGTTGGTTTTTTTGTTTGGTTTTGGTTTTTTCAAATATTATCTCTCACTTTATTCTCACAATGACTCTGGAAGATAAGTACTATTATCATTCCCATTTTACAGATGAAGAAACTGAGGCAAACAGGGGTGAAGTGACTTGTCTAGGGTCATACATCTCTATAGTATATATCTGAGGCAGAATTTGAACTCTCATCTTCCTGACTCCAAGCCCAGTGTTCTATCCACTATGCCACCTGGGTGCCTCATCAGGAAAGGGACAGATAGGAAGATGTTGGGTGGGGGAAAGTCAAAAGTGGGGCCCTTGGTCCCACCTGGCCAAGGTAAGTGTTAGTGCGCGCAGCGATGGTAATGGAATTAGCCACTAGAAGCGAGGCCAGGAGCAGCTGGAAGGCTGGATGTCGAAGGAGTTGCTTGATGTACATATAAGTGATGAACTCCTGCATGTCCCAGGCATCCTGGCGAGAGGGAGAACAGGGACATCCCTGTGAGAGGGGAGGGACGGCCACCCCGCCATGGAGGGGACACGGGGGAGGGGGAGGGTGTTGCCAGGGGCAGAGTCCTTGAATGGAGATGTCACTACAGAAGAAAGGGGGTAGGAGAATCACTGGCAAAGGGTGGGAGGGGAGATGTCATCGCAGGGGGCCCATAGTCTTACTCTGGTAATTGTGACTTCGTGACGATTGATGAGCACTTTTTCCTCTGGCCTTCCATAGGATTCCCGCAATCCACTCTAAAGGTAGAAGAGAGGAGGCTTCACTCAGCACCCAGACTATGCCAGGGGAGGCAGCCTTCCCATGGAGAGGTTCTCCATTGTTCTCTCCTCCTCTTTCATTTCTCATTCCCTCCTTTAATCTCTCCCTCTCCCTCTCCCTCCCACCCCTACCCAGGACACCCAGCCTGAGGTGTCAGGACCACGTACCCTGAGGAAGTTCACCGGCCTTCCTGGGTCTGTGTCCCAATGTGTCCATTCAGGTCTACTCTGGTTCATCGTGCCAGCCTGGCCCAACGCCCAACCTTCAAAGAATGCCGATTCCAAGAATTCTAAGCCAGCCTCTCTAAGACTGCCTCACAAAGGGGCCCCTGTGAGCATCTGCATTCTGAACTCTCCAAGACCCCCTCCTGACCTACAGGCCTGTCTGGAGGGACACCCAGATCAACACAACTCAGAATGCAAAATGACTTGTTACTCACCTACTGGGGCTGGAGCCCCAGTGAAAGAAAACAGAGGGCATCCTTTCCTGAATCTTATAAAGCTCAGAGAATAAACACAGGATCCTATCTAGAGCTAGAGATAGGATCTTCTACCTAGAGACAGGAGTCACTTTAGAGGTCATGTCGACCAATGGTCTAATTTTTTTAAATGAGGAAAGTGATGCCTAGACAGAGAAAGTGATTCGTCCTAAATCGTCTGAATAAGTAGATTCAAACTAGGATTCAAAGCCACTTAGGACTTCAAAACTTGTGCGTTCTTTCCACTCTATCTTGGTGCCTCTAACAGGACAGATCCATGGCCAACTCGCTCACCCTCAAACCCTAGCCAATTTCTGTTAAAAAGAGAGAATAAAATGAATTTCAACACCTCCCTCTTCCCCATATCCCATCTGCTATCAAATCTTGTTACTTCTTGTTGTCCAGTCATTTCAGTTGTGCCTGACTCTTTGTGACCCCATTTGGGGTTATCTTGGCAGAGATACTGGAGTAGTTTGCCATTTCCTTCTCCAGCTCATTTTACAGATGAGGAAACTGAGGCAAAGAGGGTAAAGTGACTTACCCTAGGGCACACAGCTGGTCTGAGGCTGGATTTGAGCTCGGGTCTTCCTGATACCAGGCCCAGCTCTCTCTGTACTACACCACTTTGTCATTTCTACCTTTCTCTGTTCACATCTCTCACATATGCCACCTTCTTTAACACTACCACCACCATGATACAGGCCCTCAGCACCTCAAGCCTGGACTACTCGCAGGCAGAGAGTATAGATTGCAGTCTCCCTGATTCAAGTTCACATCTAGGCTGTTAAGGAAGACAGGGCCTCAGGGGACCCAAAGAGGCTTTGGCTCCAATGCAGCTCATTCCCAGCCATGGCCTTTTCAGTCCCTACTCCACCTCCCAAAGGACAGGCACACCATAATTCAATTCACATCAGGAAACATTTATTAAGTGCCTGCTGTGTGCCGGGCATGTGCTGGAGATACAAATAAGAAAAAACAAGCCATTCCCTGCCCTCAAGGAGCTTACAATCTAATGAGGAACAAAAGGAAGCTGAAAAGTGTCGGGGAGAGGCCCGTCAGGGGGGCACCTGTCAGGGGCATGATATTCTGTGGAGTTGAAACCAAGCAGAGCTGCTGATGGAAAAGGGAGAGTTACCATAGACTCTTCTCTTGGGAGACTATGACTGCTTCACCTGAAGATGGGAAGGAGTGAGGAAAAACATGCTCCTGGCTTTCAAATATCTGAAACACTGACTATGGGTCAGGCACTGGGCTAAATGCTAAGGATACAAAGAAAGACAAAAATATCTTTGCGTTCAAGAAGCTCATATTCTAATAGGAGGAGAAAGCATGTAATCACCTCTATCATAATATATTATATATTGTTATATATTAATAAATTATGTATGGTTATATTTGTATTGATATACTGTATATAATTTTATAGTATATTAATAAATTGTGTGTGGTTCTATTAATGTAATATAGTGTTACGTAATATTCTATATTACTATATAGGGTAAATGGGAGGTAATCTCAGGAGGGAAGTACTAGCAGGGGGTAGAGGGGAGGGGACTTGGAAAAGCATCTTACAAAAACTAAATTTTAACAAAGTCTTCAAGGAAACCTGGAGGTGGAGGTGAGAAGGGAAAGTATCCCAGGCATGGGCAATAACTTGTGAAAAGGAACTGATCTGAGACAGCTAGGTGGCATAGTGGATAGAGCACAGGTCCTGGAATCATGAGGACCTAAGTTCAAATCCAGCCTTAGACACTTGTGACCCTAGGCAAGTCACTTAACACTGATTGCCTCCAAAAAAGAAAAAAACCCCAAGTCCCTCCCAAAATCGAAAGTAAATGTAACAAAATTATAAAGATCAAATAGGGCTCAGAATGAAGAGATATGAGGAGATACCAGCAACCCACCTCTTCGAGGAGATAGAAGGTCCACAGGTGTTACACATTGCACCTGTTTTTAGACTTTTTCAATATATCCTGTGCTGATCATGCTGATTTTTTTCCTCTCCAAAAATGTTCTTTGTCATATAGGATGCCTGTCTAGGAAGGGAAGGGGAAGGGGAAGGGAAGGGGAAGGGGAAGGGAAGGGGAAGGGGAAGGGAAGGGGAAGGGAAGGCAAGGGAAGAGAAGGCAAGGGAAGGGAAGGGAAGGGATATATGGGATTCTGTGGTGATGTAAGAAACAGAAGGTAACAACAAAAACTTATTAAAAGAAAAGAAAAGAAAGGCACTAAGTCAAGAGATTGAGTGTCATGTTTAAGGAACAAGATGAAGGCCAGCTTGGCTGGAGGGTAAAGTATGGGAAGGGGTGTAAAACACAAGAAGACAGAAAACATAGGAAGGGGCCAGATTGTAAAGGACTTTAAAAGCCCAAAATAGGGTTTTCTATTTGATCCTAGAGGTCATAGGGAGCCTCCGGACACTATTGATTAGGGAGGGAGGCACTTTAGGAGGATCGTTTTAGCAGCCAAGTGGAGGGTAGACTGGAGTGGGGAAGGACAAGGCAGGGAAAATGAGGACCCACGCCTGAAAGGCAGCTGTGTCACAGGAGGGAAGGGGGCATATACAAAAGATTTGAAGGTAATAAGATTTGGCAACAGATTGGATGTAGGGAGTAAGTGCAAGTGAGGAAATGAGATTGTGAGCCTGGGTGACTTGGAAGATGGTGGTGACCTCCCAGAGAGCTGGCTAGCTGCTTGTCAGGGATCCTGTAGAGAGAAATTTATGTATTTCTTACACTGAGCACTGAGTAGACTGGATGGCCTAAAAGGACCTGAGTTCTTTTCTTTTCTTTTTTTTTTCTTTTTTTGTGGGGCAGTGAGGGTTAAGTGACTTGCCCAGGGTCACACAGCTAGTAAGCGTCAAGTGTCTGAGGCCAGATTTGAACTCAGGTCCTCCTGAACCCAGGGCCGGTGCTTTGTCCACTGCACCACCTAGCTGCCCCCAGGGCCTGAGTTCTAAGGCTATACAAGTCTATCCATGCCACATCAGGACAGACCAGCTAAGATGGGATGAGAGGATGTGCACAACGGTGCTTTGGGCAGCTGTGGCGCTGTACCCACCATCACTTTGCCCAGTCTTCTTTCATTTGTAATCACCTGGGTTATTCCTAGGATGGTTGGATTTTGAGAGATGGAGAAACCTTAGGATTCACCTCATCTGTCGATGAGCAAGCTGAGACCTAGAGAGGGGAAGTCATTTGGCCGAAGTTATCCCTCAGGTGGTAAATAACATCATTGGGATGGAGCCCCAGCTCTTCTGCATCCAGATCCTTTCTTATCATTGACCCAGGCTGCTCCCCCTGGTGGAGAGTGCTGGTACTGTTCCCCATATCTCCCTGCCGGGAAAGACCTCAGGAAAGGAGAGTAAGTAGTTGGGTAGACCAGACAGGAAACAGAATTACATTCCAAATCCTGTTGTTGGTCCTCAAAACCAGAGGTGTACTGAAGCAAGCTCGGACTGGCTCAGTTGTTAAATTTTCAGTGTTAGTATTTACACCTTTTTGTTGTTGTTGAATCATGTCCAACTCTTTGTGACCCCATTTGGGGTTTTCTTGGCAATGATACTAGAGGGGTTTGCCATTTCCTTCTCTGGCTCATTTTATAGATGAGGAAACTGAGGCAAACAGTGTTAAGTGACTTGCCCAGGGTCACACAGCTAAAGTGTTGGAGACCGGATTTGAACTCAAATCTTCCTGACTCCAGGCCCAGCATTCTATCTATTGTGCCACCTAGCTGTGCTAGATTTATACCTTGGAAGTGAGTAAATGCTACAAAACAGAGTTTTATTTATTGTTTTGTTCATTTCTAGACTTAAGAAAGTAATGGGGAAAATGTTCATAATGCAGGTAAAACTTAAAATGTGTCACAAATTTTTCTTTTTTAAAAAAATTATTACACTTTTTAAAAAAGTGAGGCAATTGGGGTTAAGTGACTTGCCCAGGGTCACACAGCTAATACGTGTTAAGTGTCTGAGGCCGGATTTGAACTCAGGTACTCCTGACTCCAGGGCTGGTGCTCTATCACTGCGCCACCTAGCTGCCCCAGTTACACTTTATTTTAACAATAATCTTTAAAATTTTTGAGTTCCCAATTCTCTCTCTCCCCGTAGCCCCTCCCCACCCATTGAGAATGCAAGCAATACATATACATTTTCCCAGAAAGCCTATTGTTAAACATTTACCTGCACACTGTTGTTCCAAGCTGTGTGCATGTACACGAGATGGCCAGTCAGAGAGACACAGACATAAAGGCATCCTTCAGCCTCCTGGGGCAGGCTTGCAGAGAGAGGTGGATATATGCTCAATTGCTTAGTAAATTTCAGACTTGGCATGGTGCTGGGAAGGGCATTTCGGTGCTATCACAGAATTAGCCCTTCTGATACTTTTATTTCCCAAATGTTTTCAGCAAACACTGCCTACTCCTGGTGGATTGCTAGCAATTATGAAGTTTGGGGAAAGGAACTGAAGATTTTAGAAGAACAGGTGATGTTTTCATGTTGGCTGGCAATTGAAGTTAGGGCCTTGAGGAAAGAAAGGCTGGCTGACTTGGGAAGTGAGCAGCTGATTAAGAGGGTGGTGTTTGAGCATAACAGTATAAGAATTTACCATGGCTTAAAACATAGGAGTTTTGTCCATATAGATGTGGATACATGTATGTGCGTATATATGTGTATATACACATGAATTGTGCATGTGTGTATACACGCATATGTGTGCTTGTGTGCATGTTTATGTATATGTGGTATGTGCGTGTGTATGCATGATATGCATGTGTGTACATGACACATATATGTATGTATGTCTGGGTACATGTGTATGTGTGTATAGATATAGCTATAGATGAGGATGTGGGTATGGATCTAGAATAGATATAGATATAGATTGGATATGCACATAGACACAGACACAGGCACAGACACAGACACAGACACAGACAGACATAGACATAGATATATCAGCCCCTTTGCCAGGTATGGAGTACAGTGGAGATGTTAAACTTATAGTCATGAAATTGGAATTGAATTATAGATCTACCACTTCTTGTCTGTGTGATCTTGGGAGAGTCATACCTCAGCTCTGGGCATTTTCTCTGGCTGTTCCCCCATGCCTGGAATACCCTCCCTTCTCCCCTCTGAACCCTGACCTCCCTGTCTTCTTTTAGGTCTTAACTAAATCCTACCTTCTACAGGAAGCCTTCTCTAACCCTCTTAATTCTATTTTCCCTCTTTTAATTATTTTCCATTTATTAAGCATACAGCTTGCTTTGTATGTATTTGTTAGCATGTTGTCTCCCCCAGTAACCTCCTTGAGGGCAAGGACTGTCTTTTGCTTCTTTTTGCATCCCCACCACTTAGCATAGTGCCTGACACAGAATTGGTGCTTAATAAAAGTTTATTGATTGGTAAACAGAAAATGAAAAGTTTAGAAATAGAGGTGGTACAAAATACAATTGGTGTTAAATCATTTTTTAATTTTTTTTTTTTTGCAGGGCAATGAGGGTTAAGTGACTTGCCCAGGGTCACAGGGCTAGTAAATGTCAAGTGTCTGAGGTCAAATTTGAACTCAGGTCCTTCTAAATCCAGGGCTGGTGCTTTATCCACTGCGCCACCTAGCTGCCCCCATTTAAAAAGTTTAATCAAGATTTCAAGTTGTCTGTTGCAGGAAGGATTTCTCCTTATTCCCAAACAAATTTGTGCTACTGATATTAACTCATTCCATATTTGCCACCTAATCAAGATTCTGGGAACTGTTATCTAGGACACTCCTTTTTTTCTTCAAGAAGTTCAGTCCCTGGTTCAGACTTTCTCTTTTTTCTGGAAGGCTTCAACATGCATTTTTTTTTAAGCAACAAACATTTATTTTATTTTTTCCAGTTACATGTAAGGGTAGTTTTCAAAATTAATTTTCCTAAGATTTAGAGTTCCAAATTTTTCTCCCTCCCTCCCTCCCTTTCCTGCCCCCTCCACAAGATCACAACCAGGTTATATATGTACAATCCACAAGTGTTCTTTTTAACAGTTCTTTCTATGGGGGTGCATAGTAAGCTTCCTCATTAGTTCTTTGGGATTGTCTTGGATCATTGCATTGCTGAGAGTAGTTATGTCATTCACAATTGCTCATTGAACAATACTGCTGTCACTATGCACAATGTCCTCCCAGCTCTGCTCACTTCACTATACATCAACGTTCATTAGTCTTTCCAGGTTTTTCGAGTATCATACTGTTTGTCATTTCCTGTAGCACAGCTTTTTCCATCATTCCTCAATTGATGGACATTCTCTTGATTCTCAATTCTTAGCCTCCACCAAGAGTTACTATATTTTTTTTGTACAATTTTCCCCCCTTTTCTCTTTTTCATGATTACTATTGTTAACTGTTTTCCTTCCATCCTATTCCCTTCCCCATGATATTTATTCTATTATCCATCTTCTTTCATCCTATCACTCTTCAAAAGGGATTTGCTTCTGTCTGTCCCCTCCCCCATTCTGCCCTTCCTTCTTTTGCCCCTCTCTCTTTATCCCCTTCCCCTCCTATTTTCCTGCAGGGTTAGAGAGATTACTCCACCCAACTGAGTGTGTACATTATTACCTCCTTGAGCCAATTACAATGAGATTGAGGTCTTTGAGCCAATTCTGATGAGTGTTAGGATCATATACTGCCCAGATTAAATAGATTACTCCACCCAGTTGGGTGTGTGTGTTAGTCCCTCCTTGAGGCAGCTCTGATAAGATTAAGGTCTTTGAGCCTTTTCTGATGTGAGTAAAATTCATTTACTGCCCTGTTCCTCTCCCATCTCTTCCCCCACTCCATAAGCCATTTCCTGTTTCTTTCATGTAGGATTTCACCTCTGCCCTTCCCCCTCCCCCAGTGCATTCCCTTCACCCCTCAATTTAACCCTAAAGATTCCATCACCTAGCTAGGTGACACAGTGGACAAATCATCACCCCTGGACCCAGGGGGATCCCAGCCAAAACCCGGCCTCAGACACAAGACAGTCACCGACTGTACAACCCCAGGTATATCCTCCAGCTCCAATTTTTTATGGTTCTCTAGGGTCTTGTATGTGAAAGTCAAATTTGCCATTCAGTTCAGGTCTTTTCATCACAAATATCTGAAAGTCTTCTTTTTCATTAAAGTCCCATTTTTTCCGCTGAAAGATGATGCAGAGTTTTGCTGGGTAGGTGATTCTTGGTTGTAATCCCATTTCCTTTGCCCTTTGGAATATCACATTCCATGCCCTCCAGTCCTTTAATGTAGAAGCTGCTAGATCTTGTGCTATCCTGACTGGGGCTCCACAGTACTTGAATTCTTTCTTTTTGGCAGCTTGCAATATTTTCTCCTTGACCTGAGAGCTCTGGAATTTGGCTATAATATTCCTACGAGTTTTCCTTTTGGGATCTCTTTCTGGAGGTGATCGGTGGATTCTTTCAATTTCTATTTTAGCTTCTTCTTCTAGAATTTCAGGGCAATTTTTCCTGAGAATATCTTGGAAGATGGTGTCTAAGCTCTTTCCTTGATCATGGTTTTCAGGTAGACCAATAATTTTCAAATTATCTCTCCTAGACCTATTTTCAAGGTCAGCAGTTTTTCCCAGAAGATATTTCACATTGCCCTCTATTTTTTATTCATTTGGATTTGCTTTATTGTGTCTTCTCATAAAGTCACTGGCTTCCATTTGTTCAATCCTCATTCTTAGGCAATTATTTTCATCAGAGAGCTTTTGTACCTCCTTTTCCATTTGGCCAATTTGACTTTTCAAGCTGTTGACTTTTTTCTCATGTCTTTCCTGCATCACCCTCATTTCTCTTTCCATTTTTTCCTCTACCTCTCTAACTTTATCTTCAAAGTCCTTTTTGAGCACCTCTATGGCCTGAGACCAATTCATATTTTTCTTGGAAGCTTTAGATATAGGGGCCCTGATGTTGACATCTTCCTCTGAGGGTGCACCTTGGTCTTCCTTGTTACTGAAGAAACTTTCTATGGTCCTCACCTTTCTCTGTCGGCTCATCTTGCCTTTCTTTTACTTGACTTTTAGCTCCTTAAAGTGGGGCACTGTTTCCAGGCTGCAGTATCCCAAGCTTAAGAAGTCCCAGGTGTTATGATTTAAGGAGGAGCAGGTTCTTCACTCACCTGGCCTGTTCCCTGGTCCGTAGATGACCCCAGACCAACTTGCTAATCAACCAGCTTTGTGTGTTGTGGTTGTTAGCTCCAATGAGCCTGTGCCCCTCCTCCACCTGAGCCACTGCTACTCAAGCCTACCTCCTGGTTCCCAGCAGGGGTGAAAAATCCAAGTTCTGCCTCAGCAGCTGCATAGACCCCTGTTAAGGGCTAAAATTCTAGCTAGTCTGTCTAAAATATCTAATGAGTTGTCACCAATAAATTGCAAGCTTTAGCAAGAGTTAGACTTTTAAGCATTTATTAAGGAGAATAAGAATTTGGTAAAAAGAGAGAGAAAGGCCTAGATTCCTATCTATTAAAGGGAGAGCACATTTCTAGCTCCCTTCTCCACCAGTAACCTCAGGAAAGAGAGTGAGTCAGAGCGCCCGGCTCCCCCTTTTTCCTCCCACCAGCAAACGTCACTTCCTGACACCAAAGAAAAGACCCATGGTCTTGCCCTCAGAGATGTTCTCCTCATGGTGCAGCTTTTCTACAGTAAGTCTCCAGCAGGTGGCGTCATTCCAATCATTACACCCCTGTAGTCTCCCCCCTGCCCAGGGCTCAGCCCTCTCACCAGACTGTGAGCTTAGTTCCAGACAACACTGGCACTTCAGCTGATTCAGAGGCTCTGGGGGGTCTGTTTTTCTAGTGAGGCCTTCCTGGGACTGGATCTGTGTCAGGGTGACTGTGGGGTTGGGCTCGACTCCTGTATCAGAACAGCAGCTCCCTCCTTCTGACCTTCCAAGCCATTCTTGGTTAGGAGATGATTTCAGCACATTTTTCTGTGAGTTTTGCTGCTCTGGGCATTTTCCTATGGCATTATTTGGATGTTTTTTGGAGTGATCGTGTCATGAGTTCGAGAGCTTACTGCCTTTCCTCCGCCATCTTGGCTCCGCCCCCACCTGTTGGACCTCAACATGCATATTGATTTGTTATTGTTGTTCAGTCATTCAGTCGTGGCCAACTCTTCATAACCCCATGGGCCATAGCACATCAGGCCCTTCCATCCTCTGTAATCTCCCAAAGTCTGTCCAAGCTCACATTGGTTGCATCTATGACACTCTCCATCCATCTCCCCCTCTGTCAGCCCCTTTTCCTTTTGCCTTCAGTCTTTCCCAACAACAGGGTCTTTTCCAATGCATCCCATCTTCTCATTATACAGCCAAAGTATTTAAGATTCAGCTTCTGAATTTGACCTTCCAGTGAATAGTCTGAACTAATTTCTTTAAGCCTTGACTGATTTTGTCTCCTTACTATCCAAGGGACTCTCAAAACTTCCCTCCGGCTCCACAATTTGAAAGCGTTGATTCTGCGGGTGCTCAGCTTTCCTTATAGTCATTGGTAGCTACTGGAAAAACCATAGCTTTGCCTATACAGACCTTTGTGGCCTATGTGCTATCTGTGGTTTTTTAGCACGCTGCACAGATTTGCTATAGTTTTCCCTCCAAGGAGCAAGCATCTGCAGTGATCTTTGAGCCCCAAAATGTAAAAAAAAAAAATCTGACACTGCTTCCATTTCTTTTCCTTCTATTTGCCAGGAATTGATGGGACCGGTTGCCAAGATCTTAGGTTTTCTTTTGGTTTTGTTCTTTTGGTTTTTTTGATGTTCAGTTTCAAGCCAACTTTTACACTCTCTTTTCACCCTAATCAAGAGGGTTCTTAATTCCTCTTCACTTTCTGCCATCAGAATATCATTTGATACAGTCTCCCATACCCTAACCTCCTAAGTTCATCAACTTGCTCATTTCCTATAACCAGTTCCTATATCCTGCCACAACCAAACACAGAGAAATACATCCACTTCTTCTCCGCTTGCTCTCTTAATTGTCTGTAGTCTGACCTCTGGCCTCATCATCAAACTGCAACTGCTCTCCTCAGTTACCAAGGGTTTTGTTTTGCTTTGCTTTGTTTTTGAGGGAGGGGTATTTAAAAATATTTTGGCTACATTTGAATTCCAAGTTGCTTCCCAACCCCATACTAGAGAAGGCTACCACTGGACACAGATAGAGATAAGTCCTTTGTAGTTGATTTGAATATTTATCATACTCAGAATAAACTTGGTGGTTCTCAGTTATTCTTCAAACAATATTGCTGTTACTGTATACGACATTCTCTTAGTTCTGCTCATTTCACTCTTCATTATTTCATGCAAGTCTTTCCATGTTTTCCTAAAATTAATGTGCTCATCATTTCTTATAGCACAATAGTATTCCATCACCACCATATACCATAACTTATTCAGCCATTTCCTCAATCGATGGGAATCCCCTCAATCATTCCAATATCTTTGCCAAGAAAACCCCAAACGAGATCACAAAGAGTCAGACACAACTGAAATGACTGAACAACACTAAAAAAACAGCAAAGACAGAGATATAAATATATCTCCAAACTAGGAACTTAACTCTACCCTCTCCACAACTTGATCCTTGGAGAAAATGGGCTCAAACTTAAAAACAATTCATCTGAGACATGCCTTCCATCAATCTCACTTCTGGGTGTGGCACAGCTGTTGCATGCATCATCACTCCCTAGCTTGCAGGACACACAGCTGTTGGAATGATTCACCCCTGGACAGGGTCAAAGTAGATTACTCCTCCAAAGTAGATTACAACTTCCTAGGGCTAGCTCCTGTCCAGAATCAGCTCCTGCTACGACCAGCTCTAGCTAGATGCTGAGCATCTTTGAGGGCTCTTCTGACATTTCAAGGTTCACAAGTTTGTGATCAGGTCCATTCTATCTCTAATGTTCATCTCCCTAAGATCAGGGAAGAAAAAACAGAGAGACAAAAGAAAAAATGGGGCCACGCGTTCACAGTCATATGTTGGTCAATCAAGGAGAAAAATCAGCTGATGTTGAGCCTCAGGGCACACCTCCACACCTGGAGGTCCATGCTGTTTCTTCCTCCTCACGTGATATTTTATGTATGCCCATTTCCCTCGCAGGGTTATTATTATAAAGCTCAAGTGAGAGATAATGAATGTCAAATGCTTTGCAAACCTTAAGATCCATATGAATACTAGCTATATAATGACCAAGTTTGGATCTGGAGAAGAGTTGAAAAAATGAACCTCATTCCTTTTGTTGCTGAAGTAGGACTATGGGTGTTTAAACCAGATATAGCTGGTTTAGCTTGTTGATTTTGCCAGCATATTTTTTCTTCTTTATTTTTTAATCTTTGATAGAGGGTGTGTTTTTTTGGGTAAAGGTGTGGGGAAGACTATATTCAAAAATGAATTTAATAGCTTTTTGTTGTAGCAAAGGATTGGAAACAAAGGGGATATCTATCAATTGGGTGATGAATAGTATTGTACCATAAGAAATGACAAATGGATGGTTTCAGAGAATCCTGTATGAATTCGAAGACTTGTATGAATTGATGAAGAATTAAGTGAGCAGAATCAGGAAAGGACATTGTAAAGAAAAGCAGCTTCAAAACTTAAGAAAAAAAAAGAAATGATGTCATAAAAGTCATACATTTTTTAAAAAATTAAAGTAATTTATCATCTCTGATTTTGGTTAAAGGAGATCTCCAATAGCTTTTCAGATAACTGCATTTCCCCATTACTACTACATTATACCTCTATGCCAAATTTGTGACTTATTTCCTTCCTCCTCCAGTCCAGGGAGTCTTTAATATACCTCCTACAACATCATTTTTGCTTCCCTCTCCATTGATATTCACCTCAATAATTGTCTTTGTCCTTACTTAAATGATTGGATTGGATTTCCCTACATGACAATATCTTATTCACATAAAATGCTACCAAAACCTCCTTTCATTTATATTGTTTCTTTGAAAAAGGCATATTCTTTTATAGCCATATTCTAGTCATAAATCCCAACTCCTGCCCTGAAACTAGGGGGCTTCAACATACCTACTGACACCTTCAAATACTCTAATCATTCAGTCCCCCAATTCTTAACTTCAATGAGCCACTTCAGCCAAAGGTGGTCATAGCTTTGATCTGGCCATCACCCACATGTTCAAGAATTCTAAAATTCCCTTATTTGACCATAATCTATTGGCTTCCCACCTCTTCCTCTGCCTTCCCTTGCAAAACTCTACTCTTCACCCATACTATGACCTACAATCTCTTGACCCCTCAATTCTCTCCCAATTCAACTCTATGTTGTCCTGATCTCTTGAGTACCTAACCTCCTTATCATTTTGCTGATTTTGCCTTTCCAAGTCTCAGCCTTGGATCATTTCTACCATCTGCCCTTCTTTTCAGTACATGTGCTGCTAAATGAAGGTGGAGAAGAATCACACTACTGTTCTGACTGAGGCCACTACAAGTTAATGTTGTGTAACCTCAGTTGGGCCCTCACTGCTGCTAGGCAGTCCTACTTACTATACCTCCTCTATCAATTCACTCTCCCACTCTCCCACTCCCACTCTGCACAGCGACTCTTCCAAACCTTTTCATCCCTCCTCAAACCTCTCATGGCTCACCCTGTCCCCACCCTCTCAAGGCCATTCTTTGTAAACTTCCTCTTTTCCCAACTTCATTTATCTTATTTCATTCAGCTTTCTACATGCGCTGCCTTCAGCACATCCTTGGCATATCTTGGTCAGATAGGATCACCAACACAGAAGAAAACACGTGGAGTTCAGAAAAATAGGAAATCCTATCTACCTTAGAGGAGAGATAAGAGTTCAACCTGGCCTGGTTCTTCTCCCACATCTCCTGCCACCACCTCGGAGTTCCAGGCACAAAGAGAAAGTTCCTATGCCTGTGAGAGCGGAAGCTCTCTGTGGGTCCAGAAATGGAGGGTCTTGTTTGTAAAATAGCCAGGGGGCCCATGTGACTGCATCACAAAGCACAGTTTGGGGAGTAAGGTGTAAAGAAGATTGGGAAGGGGGGTAGCTAGGTGGCGCAGTGGATAAAGCACCTGCCTTGGATTCAGGAGGACCTGAGTTCAAATCTGACCTCAGACACTTGACACTTACTAGCTGTGTGACCTTGGGCAAGTCACTTAACCCTCATTGCCTCGCAAAAAAAAAAAAAAAAAAAAAGATTGGGAAGGTGGGAGGGGGCTGGCTTAGGAAGGGCTTTGAATGCCAAACAGAGCATTTTGCATTTGATCCTGGAAGCCATAGGGAACCACTGGAGTTTATTGAGTGGGGGGGGGGGGGGTGACATGGTCAGACCTGACCTTGCTTTGGCAACATGACAATATAGGGAGGGGGGCAGGTTGAGAGATAGTGAGGAGTCCGGGATGACGCCTAGGATGTGATCTTATAGCCCAAGAGGGATGAGAAGGTATAAGAATAAAATTCTAAAGGATAACAGAGGAAGTTCCAAAGAGACTTTGGTGGAAGCACAGGAAATCGACTTCATTGTTACTTCAGGCTAGTTCCCTTGATAGATTTGATAACCTTACCTCTCTCCCTTTAAAGCAGGGTCTTAGGGGCAGCTAGGTGGTGCAGTAGATAAAGCACCAGCCCTGGATTCAGGAGGACCTGAGTTCAAATTCAACCTCAGACACTTGACACTTGCTAGCTGTGTAACCCCGGGCAAGTCATTTAACCCTCATTGCCCTGGGGGAAAAAAAAAAAAAGCAGGGTCTTAAAGATTGGAGGCGAGGCAGGGAGGCATCACAGACTCCTTAGGCAGTCTGGTAAAGCTTAAGGACCCCTTCTCTGAAGAGTGTTTTTAAATGTATACAATAAAGGCTAATGCAGAAATGTTTTGCATGACTTCCTATGTATAAGGGTATATAACAGGAATCACATTTCTTGCTTTCTCAATGGACAGGGGAGGGGCTGGAGGGAATTTGGAAGCGAAAGTTGAAATTTTTTAAAACACATACAATAAAATATATCATATTAGTAAGGAAATGCAGTTATCAAAATGTTAGGAAAACAAATTCATTGGGACAGCTAGATGGTGCAGTGGATAGAGCACTGGCCCTGGAGTCAGGAGGACCTGAGTTCAAATCTGGCCTCAGACACCTAACAATTACTAGCTGTGTGACCCTGGGCAAGTCACTTAACCCCAATTGCCTCACCAAAAACAAACAAAAAGTTCATTGACCCCAGGTTATGAACATGCCCATTGAACCTTGTTAAGGTGACAAAAGACAACCCATGATTGCTTCTCATGACTAGGGCTTCATTAAGATGAACTAGCTAGTCTGGTTTCTCCTGGGGGATGGGTCTGTCACAAGGCAGATTTGGTTAACTAGGTCTCAGGATGATGGGTTCATGTTGGACATCACACGTCTGTTAACATCTATAAAAGTGAGTAAACAAATTTGCTCATCTCTTCTGGACCCCATTTTCACCTCTTCCCCTTGTACTTTTTTTCTAGCAGTATGGGGGGGGGGTTAGGGGAAGAAGAGTTGACTCCTGCTTCTTGACCAAGGAGCAGAGGATGGAGATTTGCAGCAGCATAAGCAAATTGAACATGTTTTGCCCAGGTAACCTGAGTGGGTAATTATTGGACCTCAAGTTCCTAGTCTCTCTGAGCACAGATAAGAGACTGGAGAACTAAGAATAAACCTTCCAAACCAGCCCAAGAATTGGCAATGGCTGGTATGGTGTTGGAACCAAGGATTCCTGCATAAGTCTATACCAGAGGTAGCCATGTTCTAGTCCATGGGGTTTAAGGGCATTTATGAACAATGTTCCTGAATCCCAACATCCTGAGAGGGGAAGAGGGAGGGGTACTTTGACCTCCTAGGCAGCATGATGTCAGAGTATATAGTCTTCCAGCCAGAGAAGAGAGATTTCTTGAACAGTACTATCCTTAGGGGTTGCTTCAGGAATAACCCCAAGTCCAGTGGTTCCTGGGCAGTGTGCTTCTTGGGGATAAGGATTACATACATAACCCTTGAAGTTCTCAATGTGGTGGGACAAAAGATTTGGAACTTAACACTTCCCACTACTATAGCAGACCATTTAGACAGTACATTTTTCATGGTGAAGGGGATGCCCATGAAGCAACTCGAGCGTGTTTGCCTTTTGGGGCTCTGGGATTGAAATTACAGGAGATACTACAAGTCCAGGAGGGACCAAAAAGATCTCTGTGGGGAAGATTACCCCACTGGCAACCCTGAGTTTCATTCTTTCCAAGGGGAACAATTTCAAATGCTTCATGTGC
This sequence comes from Dromiciops gliroides, assembly GCF_019393635.1. Classification (NCBI taxonomy): domain Eukaryota; kingdom Metazoa; phylum Chordata; class Mammalia; order Microbiotheria; family Microbiotheriidae; genus Dromiciops; species Dromiciops gliroides. Next base: position 606,535,627 of record NC_057863.1, read on the forward strand.
CCAATATATCTTTTTATGGAGTTCAGAGTACTTTGTATGCCTCATATTTTTATTTCATTTATGTATAGGTCCCTTTGCATATTCATTTTCTGTGGCGGCTGTCCTATGGCTGATATGCTTATGTTAACACAAGTGCTTATATAGCAATCAGAGGCCATGCCCCTCCTCCTTTTTACCAACATCTGTGGAAACCCAAGACATGAGTTATAGAGTAAATTCAAGGGGAGTGGGGCATAATGAACCAAAAGACAATATGAACCTTTCCAGGATGTTTTGCCCCACTCCAAACCCATTCCCAAGGTGACACAACTACTAGTGTCTGAGGCAGGATTTGAACTCAAATCTTTCTAATTCTAAGTCCAGCACTTTAACCACCATACCATTTAGAGTCCATGTAAGGGGGTAGCTAGGTGGCGCAATGGATAGAGCACCAGCCCTGGATTCAGGAGGACCTGAGTTCAAATCTGGCCTCAGACACTTGACACTTACTAGCTGTGTGACCCTGGGCAAGTCACTTAACCCTCATTGTCTCACCAAAAAAAAAAAAAAGAGAGAGAATAGATTCCATATAAAGAAAACTTCCCAACAACCAGTAATCTAAAAGCGGACTAGGTTGTTCTCTGAGAGTGATGGGCTTCCCCACTTTAGAAACCTTAGATAAAAAGCTGAACACCAGGAATGGTGTCCCCTTTAGGACACACTATGGCCCCTGAGGTCTCTTCTCCAAACTCAAGATTATGTGATTTGGGGATACTGGGGCCTTGTTTCCCCTGCGAGCTCACATCAGGTTGTAGACCATCAGTCTGAGGAACACTTCAGAGTAAATCTCTTTTAATGTGCTGAAATGCGGTCATTCTGTAAAATGAGGTACGCGTGTGCTGATAGAGCAAGGCAGGGAGGGGGACAAGTAGGGATTGAGCAGTGCTAGACTCCCTGGTCACCTGGCTACATGACCAGAATAGGGGACTGGGTCCCTTGGCTTCCCCACCATGCTCCACTTCTGGAACCTCCTTCCAAAAGCACATTTTTGTCCATCTGTTCTCTCATTTTCCGTCTTTGGGGTAACTGATGATAAGATCTAAAATGATGCTAGGCTCTGTTCTCCTCGTCCTTGATTCTGGTCAGAGGGAAGGCGGCACGTCACGGGCTTTGAGTTGCAGGAAAACAGGTTGGACCATTTGGGGGTACCAAGGGAAGGAGAATAGGGGAAGGGGCATGAGCAGAAGTCTGTGAAGCAGGAAATAGAGACTTGCCACCTGTCCCAATAGCCTAGGGGACAGCTGGAGGCACAGTGATGGGGTTCTCAGCCCTAGTCAGAGCCCAGAGAGAACCTCGACCAGCCCGTGCTGGACAAAGCAGGGGGGTGGCCTCACAGGTCAGGTGGTGGATAGATAACTCTACCTGTCTAACAGTTGGGAACTCCCTGGGTAGGAGAGATTAGAAAGCCAATGTCCTCTTATCCCCAGAGTCAGAGGTCAGGTGGTCTTGGGCTTTGGGGGTCAGGAGGCAGGTGCCGGTTGGGGTCAGAGGCTGCACCATCTTCAGCTTCAGGGGTTGGGTGGTAGGAGGCCCCTTCAGCCCCTGTCCCAGCCCAGCCCCCAGCTCGGTCTGAGTACAATTCCTGGTTCTTCTCTTTCCACTTCTGGAACTTTTCAGAAGTCAACGTGGGGTCATTCAGCACCTCATCCAGGACCTGCAGCTCCTGAAGCTTCGCCTGGGGACCAGGGGAACAAGGGGCACGGATGCTGAGCAACGGCATCTCCCCAGCCCCCCCCCCCATCACCCAGCCCAGGGATTCTCTCTCCTCCTTCCCAAGGCCACGGCCAGGACTAACCTTGAGTGTGCTCTGCAAGCAACGCACGTGATGGGCCCGCTCGTTGAGCTGGGGGTCACGGGCCCGGCGCAGAAAAGAGCGGCGACATTGTTCTTGGGTCAAGAGCTGTGGACGGCCCAGAAGGGACACTCCCCCCTGCTGTAGGCCGCGGACGAGGTGCTCCAACGCCCCCTCACTGCTGCTATCCGAGGCTGGGGATATATGTGACCCAGGAACAAGACCCCCAGGGTCATGGCCCACCCCTCCAAATTCCCCACACCCTCTGATGTCCTGACCCCTCTTGAAAGTCCCCACATCCTCCTCCCCCATTTTGTCCACCCAGCACCCACACGACGCCAGCCTCTCTGCATCGTCCAGTTTCTCCCCATTGGCAGTGAATACCTGTTGAAGGGCTATGTGACACCCGGGGACTGCCCTGGGGGGTTGTGGCTGAGGGGGAGGCATCCCCATGGGGAGAACTCCAGGCTCCTACTGGGCTGGGCTGAGAGACAGGAACAATGTTAGCCCAGGCTTCTTCCAGGATACCCCTCCCCCCCAAATCCTCATCCCTTCCCTCCCTCCCCCAGACACTCACTGAGGCTGAGCGGGACCCAGCCTCCTCATCGGGGTCCTCTGCTTCTGTTTCACTGTAACAGTCTGGGTGGGAGAGGAAGGCACAGTTTGAGGCTCGGGGAGGTCTAGGCCAGGGAAGGGGGCTGAGAACTCTAGGCCACCCTTTCTCATGTCCTAGGAGATCATATGGGAGCACAGAGATATTGGGAGGAGGGGGTGAGTTCCTCCCTGGAGAATAGTACCCCACCCCTGACCTTGGTAGCTTGTGGGGGAGAATCTCTGGGGAAGAAAAGGGCCCATGCTGCAGGGACCACCCTCACCTTCCTCTCTGGGTGCAGGAATTTGGCTCTGAGGCTGGTACTTGGAAATGCAGGTCACCAGGTGGCTCACCCACCTGTCAAAAAGGGGAAGGGGTAAGTGGTCATGGGCGAAGGGGAGGGCAGTGGGCATGGAGGGAGACCATGTACCTTTGACTTCAATCTAGTCAGTGCAAAAGAGGATGGGGGAGGGGAGAGGGAGGAGGGTGTCCCTGATTCAGTGGGGTAGAGAGGGGAAGGGTTGGGAGAAAGAGGGGAATGAGAATAGGGATGAGAAAAGGATGGAGGTGAGAATGGGGATACAGATGGGAATGAGGATGGGAGGGAAACGAATAAGAATCAACCCTCACATGCTCAAGTCAGCCAGGGTGTCTGCAGCAAAGATGAAAGGCTTGTATATCTCATGGGTAAGCTGGAACACACTGGGTCGGGGGAAGGGGAGAAAGGCAAGGTCGGTCTCAGACCAGTCCCTGACCCAGAAACCACTGAAAGGCTATCATTCTCCTCTATAACAGAGTAACACTCCCCAGCCTGACTCTGTCTTCCCATCTCCTCCCCAAGTCTGACCCCATCTCCCCCTCTCTCCCACCTTGGCTGACCCCATTCCCCCCAATTTCCTCCTATCCCAAATTTGACCCAATTCTCCCACCCCCCAGAGTGACCCATTTCCCCCAATCCCCTCCCTCTTCCCCAGATCTGACCCCCTCTCCATCTCCCGCCCAGTCTAGCCCGAGCCTCCCATGTGTCCCTCTCTCACTATTTCTTCTTCTGGTCCCGACCACTCTCCAGACTATAGTTGGAGACATTGATGAGCCCTTCAGCCTTCTCATCCTGGGGGGACAGATTCAGGAAGGAGAGAAGACTCTCAGCTGGCTCAGATAAAAGTCTCCTCCGGGATGTGAGGTAAGAATATCTCCTTGAGGATGCCTAGGTTTGGGGCGGGGCGGGAGGGATATGGGTGCCAAGGGTGGCCCTACAGCCCAAGGAAGAGACAGAAGCATGGGAAGGGGCTGGGCAGATGGAAGAACAGATGGAGAAGAGGAAGAACAGGAAGAGGCGTGCCCCCCAGGTGGATGGGGTGGCCGGCCCAGCGGCTGGGGGATGCTCGTATGCTGCCTCCCCGCAGCCCTCACCTGGGGCTGCCGGTACCAGTAGAGGGTGTGGCCCTTCAGCACCATCCAGCACCGGCGCCAGCGGGGGCCCATGAAGCCTCCAGGCACCTTCCGAAGCAGAAGCCACCCATCGCAGTCTGGCCGGCCTAGCTCCCGGCACGACACCCGCCGCCTGCTCAGCCGTGTCGCCACCCCTGTGTGGGACAAGGGGAGCAAAACCATCAGCTTTCCCTCCATTCTGTCCCAAACCCCACTTCCCCAGGGTCTGAGTCATCCACTTTATAAAGCCTAAGAGCCATAAGGGTCCTTTCATGGATGTTGTTTGGTCACGTCCAACTTTTCAGGACCCCATTTGGGGTTTACTTGGCAGAGATAATGGAGCGGTTTGCCATTTCCTTCTCCAACTCGTTTTACAGATAAGGAAACTGAGGCAGGCAGAGGTTAAGTGACTTGCCCAGGGTCACACAGCTAGGAAGTATCTGAGACCAGATTTGAACTCAGATCTTCCTGACTCCAGGCCTGGTGCCCTATGCATTATGGTGCCATCCAGCAGCTCTTAGAGATCACCTGGTCCAGGGCTTCTTAAACTTTTCCCACTCACAGACCCTTTTCAGCAAAGAAATTTTTATGTGGGTGTATAGCTATATAAAATAGATATATATAACTTTTTACTGTTGCCAAAGAAGCTAGGATCTAGTCCAACCTCCCTCATTTTTTTTTACAAAGGAGAAAGGATCAGAGGGGGCAGGGGACTTAACCAAGAACACAAGCAAATCCGCATCTTTGTACTACACCCCCACATCCACCAGAGGGAGCCATTTAGAGGAGGGAGCATCCCCCATTGCCCCCCACCCCTTCAATCCCTAATGTCTGGCAGGCCCCGGTACCTTTGGATTTTGATTTCCTCCGACTGCAGGAAGGACTCTGAGGGTACAGAGATTAAAGAATGTCAAGAACTAGAAGAGACCTGGAGGTTATCTAGCCTGAGCCACGCCTGAAAAGAAATCCCTTCTTACGACTGATTCCTCTGGTGATGGGGAACCCTTGACCACCTCTGGAGACCTCCTGCCTTCTCCCTATGCTGGGCTAAAAGCTTTCCCCACTGCAATTTCCCAAGCCCTCTGGGGCCAAGCACAAGGAGCCACTGTGTGCACTCCCCAGCCTCAAGAGGCCCGGTTCCTTCACCCTGTCATTGCCTGCCCAGTCTCCAGCCCCTGCTCCAACTGTATTCTCAGCTTCTGGATCCATGTCTAAGACCAGACCCCATGGCTCCTTCTTCTCAGCTCCCAGCCTACCTTGTCCAAGGGCTCTGGGGATGCGTGATTCTCTGAGGTTTCCTCTGTGGCTAGCTGGGCTGCCGGCTGGGGATCTGCCACTACAGGGGAGCTGGGTACCCTGTCAGACTCCCAGATATTGCCAAAGCCTAAAGGTGTGGCTGGGCCTAGGAAGAGAGCAGCCCTCTCAATGCATGCTATGTTCTGGGCCCACAGAGAACCAGGCATGGAGGGATGCCTGGGAAGGGTCTGTGGTCTGGAGATGTTTAGACATATATGCTGATAACACTGCTCTTCTTGTATGATGGGGCTGTCCAGGGCATTCTCTCACTCTGTGGAAGTGTTGGGATGGGGGCCAGGGGCTGTTATAGGAGGACATACTAATGTATTACTAATAGAATCAGAAGAATTGGAAAGAGCCTTAGAACACAGGGTGTCAGAGCTAGGAAGAACTTTAGAACACAGGATGTCAGAGCTGGGAGGGCCCTTAGAACACAGGATGTCAGAGCTAGGAGGGACTTTAGAACATAAAATGTTAGGACATAGAATTCCAGAACTTGGTATGTTAGAACATTGATGGTTGAAACACAATACCAGGGCTGATAGGTTATCTAGCCCAAACCCCAGAGGAATAAACTGGACCTTCATTTTTCTCCTACTGAGGCTCCAAGAAGGGAAGGACTTGTCCAGGTTCATACAGCTGGCCATAGCAGAGCTGGGCCTAGAACCCGAGTCTAGAATTCCCAATCCAGTGCTCTTTCCCTGACCCCACACTGCTTCTGCCTTCCTACCTGCCTCAGGGGAGCTGGGGGATCTTGCATCTGGGATCTGGTCAAAGACGAAGGCAGCTTCTCTGTCTTCTGTGGCTCTGTGAGGAACAGAGAAAGCAGGGACAAAATGGTCACTCCTCCCCATGTGCCATCTCCAACCCACAACGGGCTCTGCTGGTAGTCCATTACCTGGGAGATGCGGACGCCAAGCCTGGTGATTGGTTCCTTGAGGAGGAAATGTCTGAGGGGCTCTAAGGAATAAGGAAGGGGAAATCATGAGTGAAGAACAAGAGGGTGGACAGCAGGGATGGGGAAGGGGCCAGGAACCCACCTGAGGGTCAGTCGTGGGCACAGGAACAGTCTTCAGCACCAGTCTGAGTAGGGCTGGGTCCTGGAGCAGCTGCCTGTCCAGGCTCGCCCGCGGCCAGCCCACCTCAAGGACCAAGACAGGGAGGGCAGAGACTTAATCAGAAGCACCTGGTCTCAGTAGGGACTGAGGGTGGGGGCTGCCAATGAATCGCCCCCACCTCCACTCCCGCCACAGTTCCCCGCTATATGGGGGAGAGGCTCTGCTCCAGCTGGACAAACCTGCTCCCCCTGCCACCATCCCCTTCCCCAGTTTGAGTACCATAGCCTGCTTTCTCATCCAGGAAGTCTTCTCGCTAACCCCACCCAACTCATTAACTATTCCCCAATTCTCCCCACCCATGTCTAAGCCTAGGCTCCTGGACAATGTGGGAGCATCCCCTAGGGATGCTCCTGTGGTCTCGCCCCCCCCCCAGCAGAGGACATCAAAGGGGCAGGGAGTGAGCCCCCCAGGGGTGGGAGCTTCATTTCCAGACCTAGGCCCTCTTCTCTCCCAGGTGTCTAGAGATGCCATCACTCCTTCCCTGCCCGGAGGACTCACCACCACCTGCCCGTTGACCTGGACGATCTCGTCCCCAAGCAAGATCCGGGAACAGCCGTCAGCAGGAGACTGTGCAGGGAAAAGGGAGAGACAAGGGGGGCGACTGAGCTCTCCCCCCACCCGCCTTGGAGCCTCGATCAGCCCGAGCAGCTGAAGAGCTCCGGAGAGCAGGAGGGACTTGCAGACGATCCTCCCCAGGGTGGAAGGATGGGGCAAAGCTGGGGCAGGAGCAGGGCCTCTTACCTCTGGGGCTGTCCCAGACACAAAGTGGTGGCGGCTGCTGGTGCTTAAGATTTCCAGGCCCTGAATACACAGAAGACACACCCAGACACATACACCAAGCCCAGTGAGGATGGGGAAGTGAGCCGCACCAAGGTGCCTTCAGTCATCAGGGCTTACCCTGAATGAGTCAGGCACTGTGCTCAATGCAAGGAATGCAAAGTAAGGCAAGGATGTGCTCCCAAGGAGCTCATGGGGCAAGGGGGGGTGAGGGGGCTAGAACCCAGGATGTCAGAGCTGGGAGGGGCCTTAGAACACAGGATGTCAGAGCTAGGTGGGCCTTAGAACACAGGATGTCAGAGCTAGGTGGGCCTTAGAACACAGGATGTCAGAGTTTTGGACCAGGAGTCAGAGAACCTGAAGTCTAGTCGCAGCTCTTTCATTAATTGGCTGTATAAACTTGGGGACATTGTTTAGCTGATCTAGGGTTCAGTTTTGTTCTCTTAAAAAGGAGAATGGTTCAGGGGAAGGAACAACTGGATATTTGATCCCAAAGGCCCCTCCCAGCTCTGCTCCTTCATGCTCTAGTTTCCAACTCTTTGCAGAGTTCTCTGACTGCAGGATCCAGGATCTCAATAGCTCATACTTAAATCCAGCTCTCCATCCACTGTGTCATGCAATTCTACTGACGCTGTGAGGGAAAGTCAAAGCCAGGGGCTGTGCCTCTCTCTACTACTCTGTGCTGCCTCTATTCCCTGGCCAAGGTTTGGAGAAGGGTCTAGGGAAGGCTCACCAGGGGTTCCTCCGGATGCCTGGCTCTCAGCTCCACCAGCTCCAGCACCGCCAGCTGATCCAGCAAATCAGCAGGGCTGAAGCTCAGAATGGCATCGCAGATGCTCAAAATGCTGTCACCCTGGGTTGCAAGGGGCAAGGCAGATGTGGAGAGGGGGAAAGGGTAGGCAGACCCTGCAGGCTTCCCATCTCCTCCCTGCACCACCCCTCCTACCCCCACAATACTCACAAGTCTCAGAATCTGGGCCTCCTTTTTTGCCACTGGATAATCCTAAAAGAAGAGACAGGAGGTCCAGGTGGACTTCCAAACTGAACAGGGGGACCTGACTAGCCTCTCCTGGAAGGGTGGCTACAGGTGAGACCACCGCCCCTCTTAAAACCAAGTAGATCCGGCCTCAGACACTTAACACTTACTAGCTGTGTGACCCTGGGCAAGTCACTTAAGCCCAATTGCCTCACTAAAAAAACACAAAACAAAACAAAACAAAACAAAACAAAAAAAACTCCAGAAAACCAAGTAGACACCAAGGATCAATCAGTAGCCTGTTCTCCAGCCCCCATCTGGTCTTTCTTCTTACCTTGACCTCGGGTCCCTACATCATGTTTGCAGGCATGCAGACATGCCTGCAGTCCCTGCTCTCTCCAGGGGACCCACACTCCACCCTAGGTAGACATGTCTTTCTGAAGGCACAGTTGTCCCAACCTCAGTGAGCCACACCTGCCCCTTCTCCCTCTCCTCTCTTCCACTCCCTCCTCTCCTCTCCTCTCTCCTCCCCTCCCCATCCCCCCTCTCCCTCCTTTCCTCTCCTCTCTCCTTTCCTCCCCACCTCCTCTCTCTCTCTCCTCCTCCTCCCTACCTCCTCTCCTCCCCTCCCCCCTCTGGCTGTCTCTGTCACCCCCTCTCCCTCCATCTCCTCTCCTCCCCCCCTCCTCTCTCTCCTCTGCTTCCCCCCTCCACCGTCTCTCTGTGACCCCGTCTTTCTCTGTCTCTCCCTCCCTCCCCCCCTCCCTCCCAGGGCCGTACTCAGCTTCCTATCCCCAAACCCAACCCCCCAGAGCCAGGCCTCCCCCACTGTGTGACCTTCTCAGCCTGGGTCCCAGGTCCCCATACTCTTCTTCCTGCCTCAGCTCATTCCAGCTATTCCTGGAACTGCCCCTCACCTGCCAAATAAAACCACTGGGGCCTCTCTCTGGCGGCTCTGTCCCCCATGTCCCACAGAGGGGGCTATTAGGGCCACAGCCACAGCTCCCTCCTCCCTCCACCCAAGCTCCAATCCCAACCCTGCCCCTGGCCCAGATATATGAAAGTCAAGGGCAAGAAAGGACGAGGTGGAGGTGGGATATCCGAGTCCCCGGAAGGAGGGCTTGGTGGGGGAGGGGGGTAAAGAACAGGGGAACCCATTCTCATGCCAACTCCAGATCCCTCCTCAAATTAGACTGCTATATCTGTTCCCCTGCAGTACCTGAAGCCTCCGGCCTTCCTGAAGTGGCTGGTCACCCCTCTGCTGGCCGGCGGGCCCCCACACCCCATCCCTGGCTGATTCACGGGTTATAAAAAGCATCTGCTGGGATCCGATTGCTCCCGCCCCACCCCCTGGGCTGAGCCCAGTACCACCTCTAGGCTCAGCCTTGGGGTGGGAGTGAAGGGTCACTCACCTCCTGCAGGGCCTGGGCCAGCTCCCTGCACAAATCCCCGATCTCCTGGCAGGCGGAGAAGTCATTGATTTGAGAAAAAAGGTACCTGGGAGACAGGGAAGGTTTCGGGTCAGAGTTATCCTGGGGCAAAGGCCTTTACATGCCTCCTCGGCAAAGGCTGAAATTCTGGGCATCAGGGAGGTCCAAGGTCTGCCCAAGTCAAACTTGATCTCACAGCTTGAACCCCTCGTCTTCCTTCTCTCCCCAGGAGTGTCTCCACCCCAGGTGCCCAGCGGGTAGGGGCAGGGGTGATAGAATAGAAAGAACAAAGGACTAGAAATCAAGAGGGTGACGTTTCAAGGCATGGTTCTGCTGTCAGTTCATTGGATAACCTTGGGTAAGCCATTTAACTTCCAGAAGCCTCAGTTTTCTCAGCTGCACAATGGGGCCAATGACCCCTATTTCATCTAACCCTTCTGAGGATTGCCCAGGATGTGGAACTGGTAAGAGGCCCTTTGCATATAGTCCAAGAGTTAAGCAAACACGAGGGGTTATTATTGAGAATTTTCAGAACAATTCATTAGCCACATTACCTGTTGAGCCAGCAGAGAAGGGCCCACGCTGCTCTGACCAGCTCAATGGCTCCAGTAAGTAGGTCTGGGGCAGGCTCCCCACTGGGCCCGAGGCAGCTGGGGACAAGACTGCAGAACTTGTGGGTTAGGGTCTGCAGCTGCTCTGTTAGCTTCCGGAGATTTTCTGTCTCTAGCCCAGAGCTCTGTAGCCAGTGAAAGGAACAAAAGGGGTCACTCACCACCCCATGACCATCTCCCACACTCCCCTCTTCCAAGCCCTCCCAATGGGAAGAAGGGATTAGGAGGGAGAGGTCTTGGGTTTAAACCCCAACTCTGTTCTTTGCCACCTGTGTAACTTTGGGCAGGTAGGTGGCTCAGTGAATAGAATGCTGGACCTGCAGTCAGAAAGGCCTGAGTTCAATCTGATCTCAGATGCTTGCTAGCTGTGTCAGCTTGGGCAAGTCACTTGACCTCTGTTTGCCTTAACCCATGGGAGAAAGAAATGGCAAACCACTCCAGTATCTTTGCCAAGAAAACCCCACGGATGGTGAGGTCCACAGGGGTCACAAAGAATCTAACACAACTGAACCACAAACTTTGGGTAAGCCCCGTAAGTTCCCTGGGCCTCAGTTTCCTCACCTGTAAAATGAGAGGACTGGCCTTGATGACTACTTCCAAGGTCCCTTCCAACTCTAGGTCCTATGAACCCATGTCTCAGCCCCAGCAAATGAGACTGTAGAAAGGACAAGAACCTGGGACCAATGCCCATCAGAAGACCCGGTCTCTAGGCTTGATCCAGCCATACCTTCTCTGTAGAACCTTAGGTACATCACCTGTCCTCTATAAGCCTACCCACCCCAGGTAGTGATCCCGGTGAAGGGCCCTCCAGGAGATGAGAGCCCAGTGTCCCTGGTGCCTACTCACCAGAGTCCGGAGTTGTTCCACCCCATCTAGGATGAGCTCCTGGTGGCCAACGTGCCAGACCCCGAGGGCCTCCAGGCTCCGAGGACAGAGATGAAGCAGATCATTCCCCACCAGGGTCCACTCCTCAAAGGGGTACTCTTGTACCAGGTCATCCAGTCCTGGAGGAGAGATCCAGGACAGCATGAGGTTACAGGACAACCCCCTCCTCACTTCTTCTTCTTGGTACAGCCCAGAGAGGGGGGCTACCATCATTGGCTCTCACAGCTGAGCCCCAGACCGCCCCCCTCTACATATGTTTCCTCATGCTTCCAGATCTGGTCCCCAGTCTCTTTCATCAGCCCTTCACTGGCCTGCAGGGCCCCTGGGTAACCCCAACTTTCATGGTGTAGATATGGACAAAAAGGCATCTCAACGGGCAGTGGACAGTGTTAGATTTGCAAGTCAGAAATGCTGGAGTTCAGATCCCAAGGCAGATGCTTACTAGCTGGTTGACCCTAGACAAATCACTTAGCTTCTCTGCCTCAGTTTCCTCATATGTAAAACAGGGATGATAATAGTACCCAAGTTTGTTGTGACCTCAGCAAAAGCTACAAATCAGGGTTTGATTTACTGGTCTATCATTATCTATGTTAAACTTTATTACATATTATTTGATTATTCTATTTGATTGTTTTTATTGTCTAGACAATAAAATATTAATAATTAAAATATTATATAATGATATTATTAAAATGTTATACTTTAAGGAATGTCCTGAGTACTTGCTTTTTTGGACAGCCAGTTGTTAAACATTTACCAACACAAACGCTGGAAGAAGGGATTTTTGTTTTTATTGTTGAAGCTTAGACCAAGACTTCTGGGGAAATCCAGAAACCCCAGAGGTTTGGGAGGGAATGATAACAATTATATCAGAGACGACCCTCACCCTTGAAGCAAACTGTAGAATAATAAGACCCTTCTGGAGAGGGCTGTGGGGTTCGGTTACCATCTCCCCCATTTAGGTCACATGCTGTTTTTCTGCAGAGCCCCAGGGGAGGGATAACATGGGACTATACTCCATATCTCCCGCTTGGTGGGGCTGGGGGATCAGGGCTCTTGAGTTCTTCACACAGCATGCTGAGTGACCTTGTGTAAGTTGTCCCCCCTCTCTGGATCTCAATTTCCTTCTCTGTAAATGCAAAGGTCAGATTAGATCAGGGATTTTTTTTTTTGGTGAGGCAATTGGGGTTAAGTGACTTGCCCAGGGTCACACAGCTAGTAAATGTTAAGTGTCTGAGGCTGGATTTGAACTCAAGTCCTCTTGACTCCAGAGCTGGTGCTCTATCCACTGCGCCACCTAGCTGCCCCTAGATCAGGGATTTTTAACCTTTTGAGGGAGGTCATAGACTTGTTAGGCATACTGGTGAAACCTATGAACCCCTTCTCAGAACAATGTTGTTTTAAAAAAAACATAAAATAAATACATGGGCATATAAAGGAAACTAGTTGTAGTGAAATATAGCTATCAAAATGTTTGAAACACACACACACACAAATTCATAGATCCCAAGTGAATTATCTGTGAATTAGATGGTTCACATGAACCAACAGGTCACCTAGTCCAACCTTCTCATTTTGCAGATGTGTAAACTGAGGCCCAGGGAAGTTAAGTGATTAACTTCACAGAAAGTAAATGGAAGGGAGAAGCATTTCTGTAATACCTACCATATGCCAGGCAACCCTACAAGGCAGGTGCTATGCCCATTTTACAGTTAAGGAAACTGAGGCAAAATGACTTGTTCTGGGTCATTCAGCTAGGAAAATGTCTAAGGTCTTCCTGACTCCAGCCCTAGCATTCTATCCATTGAACCACCAGCTAGCTGCCTTTAAGATAGGAAGCATCACTGTTGGGGGCTTAAATCCTGATCCTGTCTTTTAAGGTAGCGTTCTTCCCACAATTTCTAAATTCCTTTCTAGCACTTAAAAAAAAATTCTATGTTTCTCTTAGATTCATCTCCTCAATTAAGGCCCTATCTCCACCTGCTTCTCCGTTTCCCCCACTTGTCTTTGGAGGGCTCCCTTCCCACTCACCCATTTGGCCTTTCCAAGATGGTACCTGTGTCTTGCTGGTTGAAACCACACCAATTAATGGAAAGAGCAATGACTCGTGTCCCTGTGTGACCTTAGGCAAATCAGTCCTTCCCTCTCTGTCTATAAAATGACAGGATTGGTCTGGGTGGCCTGTAATTTCCTTCCTAGATCCAAATTTATGACTCTGTGACCATTAAGCCCATACAAAGGCGGTTTCTGTGGCCCTTCCCAAAACCTGTTCCTGCTTCTCCTCCTCCAGGAAGCCTTTCCTGATTCACTCTACCTGGTTTCAGCTTTCTACTCCCTCCCCATTCTTCCCAGTTCTGGTTTCTAGAACTTTCTACAATTGGGAGAATTAAATTTGTTGATCTTTGTCCTGAATATACCTTCCCTTTCAGAGACCAGTACTCTCTGAGGGCAGGATTTCCTCCCTCCTAGGACCGGGGTGGGGGTGGGGGTGGGGTGTTTTAATCTGGGCTCCATAAACTGCTTCATTTTTTAAAATAGTATTTTATTGTTTTCCAATTACATGTAAAGATAGTTTTCAACATTCATTTTTGTAAGATTGTTCATTTTTTAAAAAATATATCTTTATAGTTCTATTTCAACATAATTTGTTTCCCTTGTAATACACAGGTATTTTATTTTATGCACTTAAAACCAAGACGCTGAGAAGGGGGTATAGTCTGGCTTTTGTCCACGACAAAAAAAAAAGTTATGCTTCTCTAGAAGCTTTTTCTCTAACCCTAATAATAGCAGCCACTAAGAACTAGTAGCATTTATATAGTGCATTAAAGTTTACAAAGCATGTTCCAAATATTATCTCATTTTTATCCTTACAACAACCTTGGGAAGTAGGTAATAGTATTTATTGTCATTTTACAGTTGAGGAAACTGAGGCAGACTTGGTAAAGGACCTGCAGCTAGTATCTGAGGCTAGATTTGAACTTGGGCCTAATAGTGGTGTCAAAGATGATGGGCAAATTGCCTGGTCCTTCTCCCACGGGCTCTATGTAAGCTAGTCACTTCCTACCTTCTCAAGTCTCTCCAACTGAGAAATGGGTCTAATAATAGCTTCCTCCAGATCCCAGTGGCCTTTTGCAGATGGAGATATGATTATATCTATATGTTATATAGACTAGGATTATAGCTCAGTTTCCTTCCCCAAGCCCTCAGTCCCTGAGGTTCTGAACCTTCCCTCCCCCCCTCCCCTCCCAGTGTGGGGAGCAAGGAGAGTGTAAGACGGTTGGGAGTCTGGGAAGTCTTAACCTGGGGGTGTCACTTAATTAGTCAAAATGTCAACAGCACTGATTAAGCACCTACTGGTTTCCCACTAGGAGCGGACATTCCCGAGGCAGACCATAAGAACACATGTAAATATAATATGTAAATTTATGTAAATAAATATGGACAGAATACGGACAAGGTACATTTCAGGCAGAGATATTAACAGTTGTAGGGGATCAGGAAAGACCTCCCATAGGAGGGGGACACGGCACTAAGCTTTGAAGGAAATGAGACAGAGATGAAAATGTGGTGCTAACTTCATCTGCAAAGGAGCGCACAAAAATACCTACACTGTCCACCCCACAGGGTGGTTGTGAGGGAAGTGCTTCGCAAACCTTATATCGCTCTAGAAACGAATTATTTTAGAAGAATATCTTGCTGTCTCTTTAAGAAGGGAAGGAGTGTGGGGTGGGATGGGCCAGTAATTCTGAAACTGGAAGGACCCCAAGAAGGGGTCATAGCGTCCATCCCCGGCCTCCAAACAGGGTGGAGGATGCTCTTCCCCTTTTATCTCACTCCCCCTACGGACCCTTCTTCCCAAGGAAGCTTGGAGCTCAGGGTGCCGGAATTCACAACTTCAAGGCTTCCCAGTTTTGGGAGGGCAGTGTAGACAAGGCACTCTCCCGCAGTGTCAGTATAAATAACTCTTCCATGCTCAGGCCAGTGTAGACCAAGAGCCCCACCCCCCCCACTCCCCGATTCCTAGATCACGACTAGGGCAGAGTCCCTCCTCCCTTCCCCTAGGCCCCCAAGACCCTGGACGATGTAGACCCCACCTCCCAGCCCAAGACACCCCCTACCCACCTCTCAGCCAGGCCACCACCGACCCAGGACCCCAGGATGCCACCGGTTCCATTGCGAACTCCGGACCGTCCCGCCCGGAAAATTTCCGCCCCCGAAACCCAGAGTCCTCCCTTGGGCTCGGGGCGGGCGGGGCTGGGCCGGGGGCGGAGCCGGCCACATACCTGCGCCCACGTGGCCCGGGCCAGGTGAACATCTCGGCGCACCTATTGGCCGGGCCGCTTTGCCCGTCAGCCCGACGACCCGTCCCCTCCTCGGCCCCACCCCACTCCCAACTCTAGCCTCGGGGGCCGGACGCGGTTGGGGCGAAACTCTAGGAGCGCTCCGACAACCCCGGGGCTTGCTGAGCCTTTGGACTCCCGACCCCTCCGGCTGCACTTGTGCCCGCTTCGCTTCGTGGGCTGCTGCTCCTGGGCAGAGTGGGGGTGGGGGCAGAGTCGGGGTCACTGACCCACTAGGAGAGCGTCTTCTGGTTACAAAACCCTTTACAGCCGTCACATGATCTAACCCTAAGAGGGAGGAAACCGAGGGTCTTCCAAGAGGAAGGGTTTGGCCCTGGGGCTTATGGCCAGCTAAGTAACCGAGGGGTGTCAGTAACAGCCAGGCGCTGACCACTCCCTGGGGCTGCCCATGGGGTGCCCACACATTTCCTTAAGACGCCACCCCACACCGAGCCCTGACCGGACCAAATCCAGAGGGTGTGAGTGTCACAGGGCTGAGAGAGGGGTCCCAGCCTCCCCCTCCCCCAAACCCGCCCGCCCCCACCCCCTAAGGTCAGTCAGGATCAGGAACTCAGTTAATCAAGCCACAAGCATCTCTTGAATGCCTGCTATGTGGCAGGCCAGAGGAGGTGGTGACTGAAGAGCTGACTTCAGGATCACGAAAGCCTGTATTTAAGCATCACCTCTGACACAGACAGGCTGTGTGACACCATGAAGTCAGGAGCACTCAGGACCAGCAGGCACCTAAGACCTGTAAAAATGCAAAGAATGGGGGGCTCTGCATAAGTGGAAGAAGCTCCCCCCACCAAGGGGAGGTGGTTCTCAGCCCCCCCCCCAAGGAAATCACGGGCCTTATTGGAAACAAAAATGGTCCCTGAGCCACAGAATCCATGACAAAAAAAGTCCCCCAAGGCAGGGGTTCAGTGAAATTTAAAATAGATGCATTTTGTGAAATGTGGTTCTAGACAACGGGTTTATGCTATTAAACACAATCTGGTTCTCCAGGATGTCAAAGGTCCATGACTCACAAAAAGGCTGATTCCCTGGTTATGGTGGATGTGCCATCAACACAGCCCAGGAGAAGTAAATCCCAGATCTTGCTACAGTGGAAGGAGCCTTAAGCTTCTGGGTCCAAACCATCCTTGATTCTGTCCACCTGTGTGCACTCTCTGGGCTTCATCTAGAAAATGGGGGGGGGGGTTACATGGCTTCTGAGAGTCCTTCCAGGTATCTGAATTTCATATACAAAATGGGGGGAGGAGACTAAAAACTGTCTTTTCAAGGAGCAGGCACTTGAGTTGACCCTTAAAAGAGCCAACTTGTTTTTTTTGGTGGGGGGGTGGGGTGGGGGTGGCAATGAGGGTTAAATGACTTGCCCAGGGTCACACAGCTAGTATTAAGTGTATGAGGCTGCATTTGAACTCAGGTCCTCCTGAATCCAGGGCTAGTGCTTTATCCACTCTGCCAACTTTTCAAGAGTGCCTGCTGTTCCCTCCCATGGTAGTGGGGGCCGCGGGGAGACATGGACAGACAAAAAAAGGCTTTTGGATTACTGAACAATCCAGGTGAATGTCAGGCATGCAGGCAGAAGACCTGGGTCATATATAATCCTGCCTCTGCCCCCTGGCAAATGATGTCACTTTGGGGGGGGTCCCGTTTCCTCCTTCACAGAATGGGTATGTTTCTGTAGTTACTACAGCATGGGATGAGTGTTAGAGGAGGGTTCCTAACCCTAAAAGCACAACAGAAATGGGACTATAGCCTCACCCTGGACAGGAAAGGGAGTTTTCTCTGCTCTCCAAAGCTAGGGCTGCTCTGTAGTCACTAACCTAGTCAGGAAGGAATTCAACATTATTAAGGGAGAGGAGCTGTGATATAAGCAAAGACCTCGATGTGGAGTCTGAGGACCCAAGTTCAATTCCTCAGGTGGTCCTGGGTAACTAACTCCCCTTCTCTGGGTTTATTTCCTTTTCTGTAAAATGAAGTTGAATTAAATCTGAATTAAACAATTTAACCCTAAACCAAATTAAACAAATCTGAAAATCAGCATTTACTAAGTGCCAGGAATGCTGGAGTTACCAAGGTTAAAAATAAAAATAACAAATAAACTAACCTCACAATGCAAATTCTTAAGTAGTGTACACTCTAATGAGGCAGACAGCATGAAAGTTACATATAGAATAGATGGAATGTAATCTGAAAGATAGAGCATTAGCAGCCAGGGGAACCAGGAAAGGGATCTGAGAGAAGGTGAGATTTGGACCTACTCTTGATGGAAGACAGAGAGAGTAAGAAGTTGAGTTGAGGGGTCGGAACATATCAGGTTGGGGGGAGGGGGCAGCAAAGCCAATGCAAAGGCCAAGGAGTGGGAGATGGAGTAGTGTTCAAGAGCTAACAACAGGCCCCTGGTCTGTAGCGGGGGAAGAGGGAGAAAGAGTAAGGTGTGAGGAAGCTGGAAAGGTAGAAATGGGCCAGGTTATAGGGTATTAGCAGGGAGGCACAGGAGCTCATTGTTCCGTGGGGTTGTAACACGGCCAGACCTTTGCTTTAGAAAAATGTTGGGGGGCAGCTAGGTGGCGAAGTGGATAGAGCACCAGCCCTGGAGTCAGGAGGACCTGAGTTCAAATCTGGCCTCAGACACTTGACACTAGCTGTGTGACCCTGGGCAAGTCACTTAACCCCAATTGCCTCACCAAAAATTAAAAAAAAGAAGAAAAATGTTAGGAAATGAAAAGAGAATGACCAATCTGAAGGCTATTTCGGGAGTCTGGGCGAGAGGTGCTGAGGGCCTGGACTCAGGCTAGGGTTGTGGCCATTTGAGTGGAAAGAAGACATATTCAAGAGATGGAGTGAAGGCAGAAACAAGATTTGGTAACTAAATGGTACATAGAGTGAGAAGCAGAGAATACAATGGAGATTTCTGGCCTCAGTGACAGGGAGGATGGTGCTGCCCACAATATCAAAAGGGAAATTTAGAAGGGGGGAAGGCTCATGGGGAAGACAATGAGTCCTTCTGGACACGTGGAGTTTGAATGCGGCTCATCAGAGATCAGAGCTGTGCATAAATCTGGGAATCAGCTCCATCAGACGGAAGGAAGGAGGTCACCAAGAGAGAGCTTAGAGTGAAAAGAGGACTAGGGACAAAACCTCGTGGCCAGCCACAGTTAGAGGGCACGAAGGGAAGGAGGAACCAGCAAAGGAGACTGAGGAGCCGTTGGCTATGTAGAAGAACCAGGACACAACAGCGTCATGGAAGCCCAGAGGAGCCAGCATCCATGAGGAGGTGATCACCAGTATCAAAGGCAGCAGTAGAGTTAAGGTGGACAGGGAGTGAGAAAAGGCCCTTGGATGTGGCAAGATTACTGCTAACGATGGAGCAAGCAGCTTCCGTTGAATGAAGGTGAGGCCAGAAGGCAGACTGCAGAAGGTTTAGAAGAGGAAGTGGAGGCACTGATTGGGGACGGCCTTCTCATGGAGGTGAGGGGATGGAGAAATACAAGCTATGTAGTAGAGAGGGTCTACATCATGCACAGGTAGGATTTGAATCTGGGCCCTCTGATTCCAAATCCTGTGCTTCCTTCTACTGCTCGCTGCCTCTTGGGAGCTTGGAAGTCCCGCTGCCCCACCCAAAGAGGGCCCAGAGCACTTGTCCAGGAAGGATCTGGGGACCTCTGTCACCAGTAGCCTGGATGAGGTGCACCCTGCTGGTGCGAGGCCTCCTTCCTCCTCATATCCGGGCACCCGCCTCCATGGCAGGAAGTGGGGTGGGCACAAAGGCCAGACTCCCTCCTGATGCTGATATCTCTTGACAGCTGCCGCCCGGGCTGGCCCAGCAAAGGGAGGGGACCTGATTTAAAGGACCCGCTGCCATCCCAGCTGCCTGTGAGTCGTGGGCAGACAGCCGCAGGTGAGCATCCTCTCTGGGCGCCCATGCCTTTGGGATGGGGGGAGATAAAGGGAACTTTCCTGGTGTGGGGGTGAGGGGTACAGAGACGGGTTTGGGGGCTGCAGGATACAGAGCTGAGCACCCAGTAACAAGGAGAAGGAAGTGGGGGAGACTGTGTGTGAGCACGTTGCGGGGGGTGTTATGTGAGTGGTGGGGACATAGCAAGATGCAGCCCGATGCATTCCTGCCCCCTCCCCTTGACCCAATTCCTATTCAGTGGCATTGGAAATGCCAACTGTGTTCGCTCCCCTCCTGTCCTCACCAGACGGCCACCAAGAAGACAAAGCCACCCCCTTGCCCCAGGCCAATCATGCGCTTTAGACGACTGACCCCCGGCTATTTTCGGATGCTAGAGGTAACCCCCCCCCAACCCATAACATCCCAGGCTCCCTTCTTCTCTACCTTCAACCCGCTGCACTAGGAGCCGGCCAGGCACGTTGCATGCCGCCTGAGCAGCTGGGGCCCAAATGCTAGCCCTGCAGCATTGATGCGAGAGAGCATTGGGATGGAATGTCCCTGGGAGGGAAGCCATCCTCCTGCCCTTCCTGAGCCCGAGGAAAAAGGGGTGGGGTTACTGCCATCTCCCCCCCCAGCCCCACCCCTTCTCTGTGGCACCCCTCCCCTCCCAACCTCCCTGGTCTGGATCCCTAAGGCCTAGAGGGAACACCCAAGGATCCTGATGGACTCCCTGGCTGTCTCCCCCCTCCCAACACTGCTCCCTTTCTACCCCATTACCCAGATGCAAGTGGCTGGGGAGCTGGAGGCAGAGCCCCGGAACCAACTGGTGGGTGCCCTGGCCACACTGCTGGCTGTGTTCGGCCTAGGTCTCTCCTTCTACAGTGTACGGCAGCTGGTGGATCAAGGAAAGTCCCCGAAGACCCCATGATGGGACAGGGGACCCCTGGAAACCTGGGGGACGGCATCCATTTCACCTAATATCCAGAGGAAGAACTCTTCCCGTCTCTCTTTCCACCACCCTCCCTTCCCCAACCCCATCACATGGTGGCTCCAGCAGGCTGGGAGGCCAAGGGGAAGAGAATGGGCTTTGGGAGGCATCCATGCCTACCTAGGGTGGAGAGGTGGGAGCCCTGGCTGGAATAAACCTGGAAAACTGCAAAGTGCAAACACAGAAGACATGCCACGACTCAGGCTCCATCTGGTGACATGCGTCCAAAGCACAGTAACAGGGAGGGAGGGGGGTCTCATTCCCTTGACCTGAAGGTCCAGCATGCGGCCAAGAGTCCCATGGCACAGCCCATGGGTAAGCACAGCAGTCTTGCGCACTAGGGATATGGGAGCTCCTGGGGGAATGTGGATGCGGAGGACATCAGAAACACGATGGAGACCTAGCAGCTCAGCTCCTTTATTGGGAAAGACTAAGAAGATTCTGCTCTGGCTGTTGGGGGAGAGATACAGTCCAGCCAGCCCAGCCTGGCCAGCATCACTGTCCAATGTAGGCTTCCTCCGTCTTTGGGCAGCCTCAGCCGGCCACCTCCATGGCAGATGTCTCAGTGGATACATCTGTGGGCACTGCCAACAACTTGGGGGGCACGTAAGAGCCCATGCCTGCTGCCCGCTCAGCTTCTTCCTGAGTGTAGGGTTCTACTGTCAGCTGCTTCAGCCTGTGGGGGGAAGGGGGCCAGGGTTAAAGAAGGGGCAAGGGGCAAGGCTGGGAAGAAATGGGGAAGGAGAAGATCAGAGAGGGGACCTAAGGAAAGAAGTTAGAGGCTAGAGAGAAAAAGAGATGCTGTGAGGGAGGGGAAGAGGTGAAGGTGAGAAGAAATGGAGGGCCAGGAGAAGGGAAGATAAGGTGGGTCTACAATAGCTAGAGGGGGCCGCCCCCAACCTCCCACCTTTTCTTGTGATCTTTGGACTTCAAATGATTCTTGAGGCTGGTAGGATCGATGAAGTATCTCCTGGAGAGGGGAAGAGGTGAGGTGTGGGTAGAGGGTCCTCTTCCTCCCTCTTCACCGCCCTCCACACACACCCACACCCACACACCCACACACACCCACCCACCCACACCCACACACCCACACACACCCACCCACACACACCCACACACACTCACCCACCCTCCCTCCCCACCCCCCCCCCCCCCCCCCACACACACACACACACACACGGGCTAGGAAATGAGGCATCCAGACAAGTCACCGCCCAGCTTCCTCTCCTTCCTGACCTGGGCCCCAGGCCATCCCCTGCCCAGCCTCCATCCCCAGGTGCTTCCCAATTGCACAGCTCCACCTTCCGAAGCCTCCATCCTCCAGGTCCCCAGTAACCATCCGCACCTAACCCTTTTAGTGCCCAGGTCCCTATGCCCCTGTAAGCCTTCACCCCCTAGCTCCCCACCTCCAAACCCCCCAAAGCCTCCATTCTCCCAAGTTTCCACTTCCCCTGCCCCCCATAGGCCTCCACCCCTGGGTTCCCACTTCCCAGCTCTCTCCCCCATCCCCCCCCCCCGCCGTGAACCTCCTCCCCCCTGGTCCCCTCTTCCCCGCCCTCTCCGTGAGCCTCCACGGCCCTGGTCCCCACTTCCCAGGCTCTCCGCCAGCCTCCTCCACCTATGCCCCGCCCCCACTCCCCAGCCCGGCCCCCGGATGCCCCACCTCCGCCCCGCCCCTCCCGGAGCTCACGCGCAGGCCAAGCAGCGGTGATGGCCACCTCCGGGGAGGTCGGGGTCCTGCTCGTCCTCGGGCTGGGGCCGGCGAGCGGCGCTGTCGGGCCGCAGGTCCCGATGGATCTCGTCCAGGTCCGGCCGCCGCCGCTTGGCCTTCAGCTGGCGGGCCAGGGAGTGCGCGCGGTGCGCGCCGGTGCGCCGGGAGCGGGCCATAGCCTCGATTCCGGGTTGAGGCTCGGGGATCGGGGGCCGCTGGGGCCCACGTGAGCTCGGCTTCCGGGCCGGCTCGTGACGTCACGGGGCGGGGCCTAGAGGGACGCTCTGCCCGAGTGCCCCCTGGTGGACGGGGGTGGGGCGCCGCGGCGGGGCGGGATCTTGCTCCCCGCCCCCAACCTCCCTACGCTCAGGTGAGATACACACGCCACTGAATGGAGTGAAGCCTGTCTCGATGTACCCCACATGCTCCGGCTGTGCCTCGTTCTGCCCCGGAGGCCTAGCGGAACGAAGCCGACCCTGCTCTAACCACTTGGAGCCTTTTCTCTGGACTGCCCGTCACACGCCCCAAGGGTTTTCTCTTCCAGCGCCTCCAAACACGCTACATGTCTCCCGATTTATCAACAAGCGCGCTTTTAGGGAGCTCCGGACACTGGGCTTGGCTGGGAGGTTACAGACAAAATAAGAGATAGTCCCTCCCTTCAATCAATCAATCAATCAATCATCAATCAATCAGTCAACATTTATGAAGCCTACTATGTGCTAGGCATTGTATTTGGTGCTAGGGATACAAAGTTTAAGGAAAGGAACCAGCCCGGCCTTCAAACAGTCAATATTTTACGTGCCAGGCAGCTAAGTGAGTGGTACACTGGATAGAGGTCTAGGCCAGGAATCAGGAAGACTCGTCTTCCTGAGTTCAAGTCTGGCTTCAGACACTTGCTAGCTGTGTGACCCTGGGCAAGTCACTTCACCCTGTTTGCTTTAGTTTTCTCATCTGTAAAATGAGCTGGAGAAGGAAATGGCAAAGCAATCCAGGATATTTGCCAAGAAAACCCCAAATGGCCTCACTAAGAGTTGGACAGACTGAATAACTACTGTATGAAGGCAACTGTGTTTAGTTCTGGGAATACAAAGAGAAAAAAGAAACAATCAACATTTATTAAGCACCTACTATGTGCCAGGCACTTTGCTAAGTACGGTGAATACAAAAAGAGGCAAAGGATGGTCCCTGCCTCTCAAAAAGCTTACACTCTAATGAGGAAAACCACATACAAACATATATATAAAGCAAACTATATACAGGATGAAGAGGAGATAATTAACTGGAGGAAGGCACTAGAATTAAGAGGGACTGGGGAAGGCTTCCTGTAGAAGGTGGCATTTTCGGGGACTTAAAGGAAGCCAAGGAGATCTGTAGTAGGAGTGGAGGAGAGAGATCATTCCAGGCATGGGGATAGCCAGAGAGAAGGCCTGGAGTTGAGTGGAATATGTGGTGGGCAGGAAGAAACCTGGGGGGGGGGGGTTGGAGGGGGCTAGGTTAGGAAGGGCTTTGAATGCCAAATAGAGCATTTTGTATTTGATCCTGGAGGTGATTGGGAGCCACTGGAGTTTACTGAGTAGGGAAGTGATGTGATCAGACCTGAGCTTTAGGAAAATCAGCTAGTGGCTGGATGGAGAGTGGACTTGGACTTGAAGCAGGAATACTTCAAGGAGCATAGTTCCTTTCAAGGAAACAACAGGGACAGGTAAAAAATAGATATGATGAAGGGGGAAAGGGAAAGGTAGCAAGGACCAGACCTGTGGTTTTGTTAGCTAGGTGGCCCATTGGATAGGGCCTGGACTTGGAGTCAGAAAAACCTGAGTTCAGATATGATCTCAGATCCCAGCTAGACATTTCACTGCCATCTGCTACAATTTCCTCATCTGTAAAAGGGGCGTGATAAGAGCACCTGCCTCCTAGCAACATTAAGTGAATCAAATGAGATAAGAGTAGTAAAGCACCTTTGCAAGCCTCACAGCTCCATCTGCAATGCTAGCTATTTTAATATAGGAATCCCAATGAGGAAACTCCCTCTGAAAATGCAGATCAGCAAATACTCTAATGTATAGTCTTTTTTTTTTTTTGGTGAGGCAATTGGGGTTAAGTGACTTGCCCAGGGTCACACAGCACCACCGGCCCTGGAGTCAGGAGGACCTGAGTTCAAATCTGGCCTCAGACACTTAACACTTACTAGTTGTGTGACCCTGGGCAAGTCACTTAACCCCAATTGCCTCACCAAAAAAAAAAAAGAATTATCCTGGGGCACTGAAAGGCTGTGCATGGTTGGGCAGGTTCACGCAGCCAGAATGTAGCCAGTTGGGACTTGAATCTCCAAGACCAGCTCTTTAACCCCTAAAGCCTGCTCAGCTACCAACTCCACACCAAATGAATAAACATAGGTAATGGAGGAGGGATATGAAGATAGTTAACCCTGGTGCCCCCCTCCTGTCTGCACCTGTTCCACCTGTTCTATGTTCTGTCTAAAATCTGCCCCAGAAATAGGCCTAATTCAATACAATCCAACTACATTTATGAAAGCTTGATATGTAGAAGACGCATAGATAAACATTCCGACATCCTGTATAGAGTGCTGGACTTGCAGTCAGGAATGCATAAATGAATGAATGAATGAATGAATGAATGAATGAATGAATGAATGAATGAAAAAATATTTATTAAACCCATTATTAGCATATATGCCAAGCACTAGGGAAGCCCTGAGTTTTAGTCCTGCTTTATGAACTTCCTAACTGCATAGCACGGGGCAAATCGCCCAAACCCTCAGAGCTTCCTCTCTGAATTGTCTGTAGGTTATGAAATGCCTCTGTGGAGAGAATTCCCAACTCAGACCAACCCAGTCCCTCACTCTGGTACAAGGTAGGACATGAATTGTATTGACTGTCCCCCAAGTGCACTGAGCAATGAGATCGGGTGGGCTTCTTCTCCTCTGAAAAGTCTTTGTGCAGAGGGTGGATGCCCACTTGCTAAATATGTTGTTCTGGGAATTCCTTGCAGGCCTGGGTTGGACTCAATGGCTGTTCACTGAGGTCCCTCCACACACACACACACACACACACATACACACGCTCTAAGCCAATGTCTCACAAATAGCTTAAGTTACTCAAGATGTGGTCTAACTAGGGCAGAGAACAGCAGGATTGTCTCCCCCCCCCCCCCATTACAGCTGGAAATTGCAGTTAGCTGCTATTCTCCCCCTGCCAAGTTAGGCTGTCAGACTGTAACCTCCTTAAAGGGCAGGCCTTCATGGTTTCCCCGGGCCTTGCTGGTACAGTCTCAAGTGCTTAATTCAGGTTTATTGGGTTGGACTGAATCATTGGATTGATGGGACAGCGTGCAGGCAATGGCAAGCTTGAAGATCCCTGGGGGATTTTCCCATGAACCCTGTGTTGTCTGTCTTCTATAGTGTGCTTGAGTGGGAGTTGCAGGCTAATGGCACACAGGGATGACACCCCTGAGATGCTCAAGGCAAATGGGATGTGGGGGAGGGTGACCTTGGTTTCCTCAGGCCAAAGGGGAGGAGAATTCTCATGGGAGAATCCCTCCCTGGAGCTCCAGGGGATGGATATTTGCAGGGGTGAGGCCCGCCTGATGTATCTGTCCCAGCCTGGCTGGTGAGGGTTGGGGAGGAGAGGATGGGGGGTGGGGGGGGAAGGAGCCTCACTCTCACTCCAGGGTCTGGTTCCTCCTGGACTGGAAGAAACCAAAGCTGGAGTGAGCAACAGTCGGGGACTCAGCAATAATTCAGGGACTTGGGCTATTTGGAGCTGGTTGCTAGGAGACAGGGTCACAGGGCTGAGTGTCCCCACTCCAGGAAGGGGGAATCAGTTACGGTCCAGACAATGCTGTGAAATATGAGACTGGGGCACTGGTGACTCCGGGGGCTGAGGGGCCTACCCGGGACCCCCATCACCAATATCAGCCAGTGCTTAAAGCTATGCAGGGACATTAGACAGACCCACACTGAGAAGGCAAAAAAAGTGTCTGACCACCTGGTTGGATTTTTTAAAAAGGGGGTGGGGAGTTGTGCTTGTCTTAGGGTGGGGATGAATGAGATAGGAAGGGTTGGGGATCCCTGTCTCATCCCAGGATGACGAGGAGGAGCCTCAAGTCATCCTGGGCCTTGCAGCTTTCCCAGGTGAACATTGGAAAGGTGGGGGTCCCTATCCCTACCCCAGATTCCTCCAGATCAGATTCCCGCCCCCACGGCACTGGGCCAGGAAGGAAAAGCTGGTTTATCTTTAATGAGGTCACCTGATCCCAGAGGGCAAGAGCCAGGCCCAGCCAAGTGGCCTTGTGAGGTGGGCACTGGTACCCACTGAGCCATCACCTGCCCTGTGCCCTGGACACTGCCCCTACAGCCATGAACCAGGCTTTTTGGAAGACCTACAAGTCAAAGGTGCTGCAGACCCTGGGCGGAGAGTCCGGGGAAGAGCTATCGGAAGAGGTGGGTGGCCCAGACTCCTAACGGATGGCACAGTCTGGGGTGGGGTGGGGGGGCAAAGGCCATAGCGAAGGGGGTGGGAGGAGAGGAAAATGAGGGAAAGGAGGCTGGTGGTACCTGAGAAAGGGTGAGGTACTGGAAATTCAGGGAGCTGGTTTGATTCCTGGTTTAGCTACTGACTTGCTGTGTGAGCTTCAGCAAAAGTCAGGCCGGCTCTGGCTCAGAGGTAATAATAATCATGCCCGCTACTACTGTGCTATGTCAGAAAGTAAGGCGAATTAATTGTTCTACTAGACCAAAAGTTCTTGAAGTGTGGTCTCAGACGCTTGGGGGGTCTCTAAGACCCCTGAAAGGGGGGGCACAAAATCAAAACTATTTTTTTAATAATACAAAGGGGTTTTAAATTCCAATATGGTAAATATTGATACATATATCCCATGTAAACAAAAACTTTGGGGGGAGGAAGGTGGTTCATTAGAATTTTTAAGATGACAAAGGGATCCCGAGATCAAAAAGTCTGAGAACTCCTGGGCTGGAGAAACTCTCAGGTCTCTCATATTCTGTTCTAGCTCTGACATCCTGAGTTCTAAGGGTCCTCCCAGCTCTGACATCCTGTGTTCTAAGGACCTTCCCAGCTCTAACATTCTCTGTTCTTAGGTCCCACCTAAGACCTCTGACATCCTGTGTTCTAAGGGCCCTCCCAGCTCTGACATTCTATGACAGAGGAATTGGGAAAGGGAGAGAAGGGAACTAGGGAGAGGAAATGGAAGCAAGGCAAGAGGATAGGGAAGGGAAAGCAGGAAATAGGGATAGGATAAGTAAGAAAGGGGAAAGGAACAGGACGACAGGGAGAGAGGAGATCTTGGGCCCTGGGGAGACCGATATCTTCCCAGGGGACTAGGGCTGGGTGCCAGATTTGACTTGGAAGAACATCAGCTGGGGACAATAGAGGCCACGTGTGTAATCAAGCTCCGCCCCAGGCTCTCTGCCCTGACATCAGAGATGGGGCCCTCCAGACCCCCCAGATGTGTCATTCCTCCCTCCAACAGCCCATCCATGCCTGCTGCTCCCGTGTGACTTGTCTGTGGCCTCCCATAAATATTACTTTGTCAAGAGTGCTTCTAGGGGAGGGGTCCGCCCAACATGCTTAACATTGCCTGGAGAGCATATGGAGATCCTGGGGGGAAGACAGGATGCTGGTCTGCAATAGGGGAGGCACCATCCTCTTCATGTGGAAGTCATTTGGATTGTGTGGGGCCTGTGTGAGCTGCCTGGAGTGAGCGGAGGGGAAGCCCGCCTGTGAGTGTGCAGTTGGGTGCCGGGGACAGGGCACTAAATTTGAAATCAGAAGACTTGGGTTCTGGTGTTCCCTCTGATACTAGTTGTGTGACCTTGGGTAAGCCTATAATATGATACAGTTCAATTCAATGACTCTTGGGCTCCCCCCCCCCCCCCCCCCCCGTCACCATATACACACACAAACACTTTGTATGAAGCATATAGAAACATATACTATAAGAACTGGAGGGGCAACTAGGTGGCGCACTGGATAGAGCACCAGCCCTGGAGTCAGGAGGACCTGAGTTCAAATCCGACCTCAGACACTTAACACTTACTAGCTGTGTGACCCTGGGCAAGTCACAACCAATTGCCTCACTAAAAAAAAAAAAAAAAACTGGAAAGGAATTTGGAGAAAATCCTTCATTTGCCGATGAGAAAGCTAAGGCCCTAGAGGGAAAGTGACTTGCCCAAGGTCACACAGCAAGTTACTGGCAGAATTCATTCTCCTGGACTGTGGTGCTCTCATATGCACAGACTGTATGTCTATTTATAGGTGTGGGTAGCTGGGTATGTACAGTCAGTCAGCTAGTTAGTCAGTCAATCAGCTAGCATTTATTAAACATCTACTATGTGCCAGGAAGCCAGGCATCACAGTGGATAGAGTGCTGGGCCTAGAGTCAGAGAAACTCATCCTCCTGAGTTCAAAGCTGGCCTTGGACACATCCTAGCTGTGTGACCCTGGGCAAGTCACTTCACCCTGTTTGCCTCAGTTTTCTCATCTGTCAAATGAGCTGGAGAAGGAAATGGAAATGGAAAACTACTACAGTATCTTTGCCAAAACAAAACCCAAATGGTGTCAATAAGAGTCAGACACACAACAAAACATGTGTCAGGCACTATGTTAAGTGACAGGGAAGGGAAGAAAGACAAAAAGTCAGTCCCTGCCCTCAAGGAGCTTGCAGTCAGGAGACAACATATAAAGAGCTATGTACAAACAAGACATGGGCAGGGTGTCTGTCGCAAAAGTGTTCAACTTATTTAAGCTTAAAACTGCACTAAGGGGACAGCTAGGTGGCACAGTGGATAAAGCACCAGCCCTGGATTCAGGAGGTCCTGAGTTCAAATCCAGCCTCAGACACTTGACACTTACTAGCTGTGTGACCCTAGGCAAGTCACTTAACCCTCATAGCCCTACCAAAAAAAAAAAAACTACACTAAGGCATTTGGGACACCCTGTACATCATAAATTGGGGACAGTCTCAAGAAGGCACTGAGAGAAATATATAAAATGCGGTGGGGTGGGGTACGTATGAAAGGGAGACAAAAGTATGAGTTGGAGGGGGATTGTCTGCGTGAAGACAAAGACTGCATTGTTGCATGTGAGGGGAGAGATGGAATGAGAGATGAGAAGGGAAGTTGGCATTGTGTGGGGGAGGGGACAAATGGGGATGGGGGAGGGGGACAGGATATGGGGGTATGAGAGGAAGAATTGGAGAGATGTGACTTTGGAGATAGGATTGTGTGTGAAGGTAAGACAAGCATGTGTTTAAGGGGGGGAGTGTGTGTGTGTGTGTGTAGCTCCCTCTCACAGCTGGGCTTGGGGTGTGTGTCACAGACAGAGAGTCCAGTGCTAGCAGAGCAGGAAGATGTGCAGCTGACAGAGGAGGCCAGCAATCCCATGTCCCAGCTGGCCCGGAGGGTAAGGCTTCCCAGCTCAGGGAACAGGGCATCCATCTATCCAGGGGGAAGAAGGGAAAGGAAGGGAGGGGTTCCCTGATTTTAGGTGGGGAGGTCACCTGTGCCTGGTACCTCTATCAATGACTCTGCTCTTCCCCTCCACCCCTCATCCCCAAGGTCCAAGGTGCTGGGGTGAAAGGCTGGAGGACGATGTCATCTTTGTTCAGCAAAGAAGATGAGGACAAGTTGCTGCCTTCAGAACCCTGTGCTGACCAGTAGGAGGGGATAGGGAAGTGGGTGGCTCCTCCCTGACCTGAGGCTGGGGGTGGGGAGAAGAAGGGAGGGTGCCTTTGGTACCTGCGCCTCAGTTTCTTCCCTCACTGTCCTTTCCAACTACATCCTGAGTTGGGGTTTGGGTGTGATCTACCCTGTGTCTCTGTGCTTGTGTTCATGGCTGGGAAGCCTGGCCCAAGTCTGGCTATATTCTCATTATTCTCCCTCCAAGGAGCAAGTTGATAACTGCTCTTGGAAGGTCACTCTGCGGTTTAATCTTGTTGAGGGTTGGCCTGCTAAGGCCTGGCTGGGCAGCCTCTTCCCTCAGTCACCTGGAAAAGTGCCACCAAGCTCAGGGCCAAGGGACAGAGAAGGTAATCTTTTAGTGCTCTTCCTTCCTTGTCCCTGTGCCCAAGGATCTCTGGAGGCCATACCCTGCCCCTCTCATCCACACAAGCCCTTGACTTCCCAGCCTCCTGCCCACTCTTTCCACTTTCTTAATTCCCACCTCCCTTGGATGCCCCTGTCAGCATCTGTCTGTTGCTAGACACTGACCACCTCCTGTTCACAAACAGGCGCATGGGCACGTGCACACACACACCCCTTTCCTCCGATAACTCCACAACCATCCTCATCTCAGCTCCCCACTCAGACCCAATCCCCATCTCTTCCCTCAGAGATACCCCCACCTCCCTCTTCAGACCCCTCCCTATTTGTCTTCACACAACAAAGGCTCTTCTCTAACCCCAACCCATTCCCTGCTTACCATGTGCTCTTTCCCCCCTCCGTGGCCCTCCCATACATTCGTCCCTATACCCACCATCCCCTCACACACTCATCTCCCTCTCCTTTCTCCTCAGAGACCCCTTTCCCCTAACACTCCCATCTCTCTCCTCATACTCATGTGACTCACAAAGTCATAGACCTTGAGTTGGAAAGGATATCAGTGACCCCCTAATTCAACCCTACAGAAAAGAATAAAACATTGGACTTGGAGTCCAGAAAATCTGGGTTCAAATCCTGCCTCAGACATTTCCTAGCTATGTGGCCCTGGGCAAGTCATTTAACTCCCAGGGCCTGTTTCTTTATCTGCAAATGGGGTCTCTTCCAGCTCTAAATCTAGGGTCCCCAGACCCTTTATTTCTCTTTTCTCTCCCCCTTCTCCCCATGCCCCATCACCCCTTGGCACATTTCCATCTCTCCTTTCTGTCCTCATCCACACACCCCTTCTCTCCCCCACAGTCCCCTGGCAGCACCACCCCCTACGGAGGATGTCCCCAAGGGGCCAGGCTTCTGGGATGCCTTCGCCAGCAGGTGGCAGCAGCAGCATCACCAGCAGCCGCCACAGGAGACCGAGGCAGCGGCTGAGGCCATGCTCGGGGGTGAAGGGGAGGCTGAGCCAGACCGGGAGGATGGAGCCAACGACCAGGCTGAGGCCGACCCAGCTTCTGGCTTCAAGTGGGGTTTCCTAACCAACAAACTGGCCGAGATGCGCAGCAAAGCCATCCCCAAAGGAGATTAGCTGCTCCCCCACACCTGTGCCCCCTCCCATTTGCACCCACCCTACCAAAGGCCCTCTAGGACCAAGAGATCCTGCTGACCTGATGCTTCTCTGTCCCCCATACCCAAGGGGCCCCAATACAAGGGGATGCATGAGATGCTGGGGCAGGGGAGGAGTGTGGATGCCCATATTGCCTCGGCCCAAGCAGATAGTGTCTCCTTCCTTGGCCTTAACCCTTCCCAAACACCTGTAGCAGATGGGCAGGTGAAAGGGGAAGGCCCGTCTGCTTCCCAGATAAGGCTCAGAGCACAATAAGAGGGATTGGGGTCAAACTTCAGGAAGACATTCCTCTGTGGCCAGGAAGATGATTTGGGAAAAGATGCCTATCTCCTTCTCCTTTGTTGCCCCCCAACCCTGACCCAGGACCCCCCAACCCCCACCCAGGCTGCAAAGAGGGCAGCCACCCCTCCCTCTCATTAGATAATGAGATAATGAGTGTGCAGCACTTTGGATCTTTAATTCCATATACAGATGCTATGAATCCTCGTAACAATCATCCTCCCCCCCCCAGACCCCTTCCTGAGTCTATCAGAAATGAATCCTGGGATCCTCAGCAGCCACTCTCTTAGCCTGCATCCCCCGTGCCCTGTTCCCCAACACAGATCCAGACTTAAATAAAGTCTACTTTATTCAACATGTCTCCTGGACACAGCCCCGATACCCCATCCCAACCCCCCAGTCCCCAGACCAAGCCTCCACAGGGGCCACGGAGTTACCCTCACTCACTCTCCCCAGTTACTCCAGCCCGGGTCCCGCCCCCTCAGCCAGAGCACCAGGCCTGGGGTGCCAATGCTGTCCCCTACAGAGTGCCCCCTCCTATGATTCTCAGGGTCTGTGCCACCCCAATGGGCAGGGCAGAGCCCAGCTCCTATGCCCACTCCTCGTCCTCTCCCTTCCCACCCACTCACACTTCTGATTCCAGGGGGGGTGCCCGAGCCCGCTGGCACCCATAGAGCCATTTGATGACCCTGGCGTTGCGTTCCACCACAGATACAGGGGGTTGCCCATCTCTAGACATGCCCACCTCAGAGTCTCCACCGCCACCATCACCTCCACTCGAATCCCACTCGCTGCCACCCTCAGAGCTGGGCCTGCCCAGTGGAGGGCTGGCATCTGTCTCCCAGGTTTTGGGTGAGAATCTCTCAGCACCCAGCACCTCCACCAGTGCCCGCTCTAGCCCACAGTAGTTGAAGAAACGTTCTTTCTCGGACAGGGGCAGGGAGCACGTGGGACAGAGGGCTCGCTTGCCCGACTCAGGAGATGTGGGCTGGGGGGCTCCTGGACCCTTCCCAGCTGTGCCCCACGCTGCTTGGGGCACTGGGGCCACACGCTCCACTGGGCTGGGGGTTCCAGGAGAATCTGGGGAAGCTCCCTGAAAGAGGCGTCGCACCAGGCTCTGCCCTTTGGCATTCTCCTTGTTCACTGCCTTGCAGTCCCGTTTCTGCCGATAAATGATGAG
Organism: Dromiciops gliroides; assembly: GCF_019393635.1. NCBI lineage: Eukaryota > Metazoa > Chordata > Mammalia > Microbiotheria > Microbiotheriidae > Dromiciops > Dromiciops gliroides. The sequence continues at coordinate 606,568,227 of NC_057863.1, forward strand.
GGAGTCGGGCCTCAGAAGCCGCTTTCCACTTCCTCTTCGGGCTGGCCCAAGGGGCCTTGGTGAGGGTGGGGTCTCCAGCTCATTGCAGGAGTGAGGGGTCAGGGGGCCCGTTCCCCCACGAAGGGCTGGCTCCTGGCGCCGGGCAATCACCTGCTGGGTCTTGACGTACTTGGCCTTGTCTGCCTCGAGCCTCTCCACAGCACTGGGGGTCCGGGTGGGGGATGGGGTGGCCAGTGAAGTCGAATGCATCTCAGCAGGGCAGGGGTGGGCAATGGCCCATGGGCCACCAGGAGACTAGCAGTGCCCCTAGTTAAGGCCTGGGGGGAGGAGAAAAGATACTATTAACAAGGGGGCAGATGTCACTGCCTTCCTTCCCTTTGAGGCCTGGAAAAAGCATCATGGAGCAATAAAGCTGGTCAGAAAGGTGCTGAGGTCTTTCAGTAAAAGTACCTCCTTTAATGGAGGAGGAACTGAAGCCAAGTGACTGAGCCCAAGGTCACCAAGTTAGTGGCAGCGCCAAGGTTAGGACCTGCTTCTTTTCCCAGTTTGTCCAATGCCCTTCCAACTATACTATGCTGCCCCCTTTAAAAACCAGGAGCTGGGGGGGCAGCTAGATGGCGCAGTGGTTAAAGCACCGGCCCTGGATTCAGGAGTACCTGAGTTCAAATCCGGCCTCAGACACTTGACACTTACTAGCTGTGTGACTCTGGGCAAGTCACTTAACCCCCATTGCCTAAAAAAAAAAAAAAAAAACCAGGAGCTGGAGCCAGACTGGAGTGGCCAGGGTCCCCAGACAGGTGCCCAGGGCCAAGTGACCAGGGACCTGGACCCGGCCCCTGCCCCCCAGACACTCTGCACAGAACAGGGTCCTTCCAGGTCATGGGGGGAGAGGGGGGGGCACATTCCTGAGCTGGGTGTATGGCTGGGCCTCAGTAGGAATCAAAAAAGACACACAGCGCCCGTCCTCCAAGGCCTGGCCCAGCCCAAATCCCGAAAGTGCCTTCGACCGGAAAAAATACCTCTTCCCAGCCCCAAAGCTCCAGAGGCCAAGACAAAGCTGTCCACTCCACACTCCCAGGCTCAGCTGCCCTCCCAGCCCGGCCCCTCCCGCCTCTGCCTCCGCCTCCTCTGAGGTCCAGGATGTAACCACAGGGCGGGAGCCAGGGACTGCCCAAGCCCTTCCTGGACATTTGAAGGAGGGGAGGGGAGAGTTCACCAGGGTCAACTCATGCAGTCCCCTGCCTCCAGCCACAATTTTCAATCTTCCTCACTCCAGCCAGGGGCTAAGGCTTTTCCTGTTTAGACATCATATCTCCTATCTCTTTCCTGTTGGAAGTGATGTCTCTTCTGTTATTTCCCCTCATTTTCCTCAGTTTCCAGACCATTTCCAGTTCTAAATACTATAATCCCCGACTCTTCTTACCATCCTGGGGCCCCCACCTCCAATATTCATCCCTATTATTCCAACTCATTTTCCTCTTTTTGGGTCCATTGTGTCCTCAGCCCCTTGACGACCCTGTACATCAGTTGGGAACCCCTCCGTCATCTTCCCACCCCAAGGCCGTGCATTCAGGGCATGCTGAGACCCAGAGAGTCCCTGTGACCCCCCCAACCTGACCTCCGAGCCACCGCACTTCCCAGTGGGCTTCTGCAGAGGAGAGGCAGCTAGGCAGAGGGGCTGTAAATCAACTCTCGACAGGTCCAGAAGCAGCCCCCAGGGCTCCTGGGTAGGACAGCGACCGGCCACCCACATGGCTCAAATCCTGACATCCTGCCCCTTTACCATCAGCTTTGGCGGGGGGGGGGGGGGGGGGGGGGGGGGGGGAGAGGAGGAGAAGGAGGAGGAGGGAGCAGATCAGACTTGGGGAGCTGAGTGGGGCATAGGGAGAGGGCAGCAAGAGACACGTTAACCAGGCAGGAAGAGAGAAAGAGAATAAACCTCAAACAGGACCTATCAGGAGAGTGTCTCCCCTCCACAAGTACCCTGTTCGGCTGCCCCACCTTTCCCTCTTCAAAGCTCCCAGACCCTGACCCCAACAGGAGAGCTTTGGTGGGAGGGGCTGGGGGAAGGGAAGAGGACTCACACACAAAAACAGAGGAGACAAAGAAACACAGATTTGGGGGGGGGCAGAGAGAGTCAAGTGGTTGGTGGTGTGGAGGGGGGGAAATGAACTGAAGTGGGCTAGGAAGTTAAGCCCGACAGTTCAACTGTCTCTAACTCCCCCGGCCACACAGGGGGGATGGGGTGAGGGTAGGGGTCGGGGCTGCAGGACACAGCTCAGCCCCTGTACAGAACCCAGCAAATTTAACCCCAAAACTCACCTGGGGAAGGGGGGTCCTAAAGGAGCTAGTGGGTCTGGAACCCAAGGTATTTGGCCAGAGCAGGCCTGTACTCACCCCTCCCCAGGAAGCCTCTAGGCTTAAAGTATTGAGCTATAAAAAGCCTCAAACTACTGGTTCTTCCTAATCATAGGACCCAAAATACTTTGCTGCCCACTCCCTCTCCTCCCAGCCAGTCCATTCTGCTCTCCTCAGAGCCAGCTGCAGACACATCATAACAGGGTTACCCAAGGGTCCCAGCTTCCCCATTACCCCAGTTCTTTCCAGTCTCCGGATCTCAGGATGCTCACTGGCGAGGCAGCAGCTCTGCCTCTCCCATCCCCCAGTCAGTGTCCAGCGGCCCTCTTACCCCCAGGGAATGGTGGGAAGAGTATAACACTCACCTCTTTGAAGGAGACCAGAAATGGAATAAGGGGGTACCAGACTGATGCAGGCACACTGGAAGGACAGAACTAACTGAGGAGACAAGTAACCCATCCCCTACTCCCCTCCCAGCAGGAAAGGTTTGGTCTTCAGAGTCCCTGGATTAACCCCTCCTTCTCCACTAGCCCAGCCTCCATTAACCCCCTCCTTTCCCTCTACGGGGATGGCCTGTGGGCCTCTGCTGTTTACTTCCCTCGTTTAGACCAGATCATAAGCTAGGGGCTAGAAAGGACCATAGGGTCACGTAGGCAAAAGTCCTCATTTAACAATTCACAACTCAGCAAAGTTGTGGGACATCAGATAAAGCCACAAAACCCATTGGCATTTCTATATATTATCGACAAAGTCCAGCAAGAAAAGATGGAAAGAGAAATTCCATTTAAAGTAATGTTAGGGGCAGCTAGGTGGCGCAGTGGATAGAGCACCGGCCCTGGAGTTAGGAGTACCTGAGTTCAAATTCGGCCTGAGACACTTAACACTTACTAGCTGTGTGACCCTGGGCAAGTCACTTAACCCCAATTGCCTCACCAAAAAAAAAAAGTAATGTTGAGTCACTCTACCTGCCAAAACAAACCCAAGAACCAAATGAACACAGTTACAAAACATTTTTCACACAAAGTCAGATCTAAACAACTGAAGAAATATTAATTTCTCATGGGTAGGCCCAGTCAACATAATAAAATGACAATTCTACCTAAATTAATTTACTTATTCATTGCCATACTAATCAAATTACCAACATATCATTTTTATAGAGCTAGAAAAATAATAAACAAAATTCATCTGGAAGAATAAAAGGTCAAGAATATTAAGGGAATCAATGAATAAAGGTGGCTTAGCAGTACCAGATCGCAAACTGTATTACAAAGCAGCAATCATCAAAACAATCTGGTACTGTCTGAAAAATAGAGTGGTGGATCAGTGGAATAGATTTGGTACACAATACACAGTAGTAAATGACCAGAGGTAGTGTTTGACAAACCCAAAGATCCAAGGTTTTAGGACAAGAACTCACTTTTTTACAAAAATTGCTGAGAAAACTGGAAAGTGGTTTGACAGAAAGTAGGTAGAGACCAACATCCTCACACTGCATACCAAGATAAGGTAAAAATGATTTAGACATAAAGGGCGATAGCATAAACAAATTAGGAGAGCATAGAATAGTTTACCTGTCATATTTATGGATAAGGGAAAAATTTATGACCAAACAAGAGATAGAGAGCATTATAGGATGTGAAATGGATAAATTTAATTTGATTACATCAAATTGAAAAGGTTTTGCACAAACAAAACCAATACAGCCCAAGATCAGAAGAAAAGCAGGCAAATGGAAAAAAATTCACAGCAAATTTCTCTGACAAAGGCCTCATTTCTCAAATATATAGAGAACTGAGTCAAATTTATTAGAATATAATTCATTCCCCAATTGATAAATGGTCAAAAGATATGAACAAGAAGTTTCTAGAAGAAATCAAAGCTATAGCCATATGAAAAAATGCTCTTAATCGCTACTGATTTGAGATACGCAAATTAAAACAATTCTGAGGCATCACTGCATAGCTATCAAATTGGCTAATATGACAGAAAAGGAAAATGACAAATGTTGGAGGGGATGTGAAAAAATTGGGACACTTATACACTGTTGGTGGAGTTGTGAACTGATTCAACCATTCTGGAGAACAATTTGGAACTATTCCCAAAGAACTATAAAACTTTGATCCAGCAATACCACTATTAGGTCTGTACCTCAAAGAGATCAAAGAAAAAGGAAAAGGACCTACATGTACAAAAATACACTTTTGTGGTGGCAAAGAATTGAAAATTCAAGGGATATCCATCACTTGAGGAATGGCTGAACAAGTTGTGGTAGTATATGATTGTGATGGAATACCAATGTGCTCTAAGAAATGATGAGCAGAATGGTTTCAGAAAAGCCTAGGAAGACTTATATGAACTGATGAAAAAATGAAATGAGCAGAACCAGGAGAGTACTGTACATAGAAACAGCAACATTGTACAATAATCGCTTAGCCATTCTCCGCAATGCAACAACCCAAGACAATTCTTAAGGACTTAAGATCAAAAATGCTATCCACCTCCAGAGAAAGAATGGATGGCATCTGAATGCAGATTGAAGCATACTTTTTGAAAAAAACAACTTTATTATTCTTGGGGTTTTCGCAACATGGCTAATATGGAAATGTTTGCATGACTGTACATGCATAATCTATATCAAATTGCTTGCTTTTTTTTTTTTGTGGAACAATGAAAGTTAAGTGATTTTCCCAGGGTCACACAGCTAGTTAAGTGTCAAGTGTCTGAGGCCGGATTTGAACTCAGGTCCTCCTGAATCCAGGACCAGTGCTTTATCCCCTGCGCCACCTAGCTGCCCCCCAAATTGCTTGCTTTCTTAAGGGGGGTAGGGGAAAGAATGATAGAATTTGGAACTCAAAATTTAAAAAAATGAATGTTGAAAGATTTTGTTTACATGTGGTTAATAGAAAAATAAAAGAAAATGTAAAGAAAAAAATCCTCATTTACAGATGAAGAAACTGAGGGCTAGAGAAGCTCCAGTGACTCACCAAATACCCAGGTGATAAGTGGGAAGACTAATATTTGAATCCAAGATCATAGCATTTAGAACTGGAAAAGAGGGCAGCTAGGTGGTGCAGTAGATAAAGCACTGGCCCTGGATTCAGGAGGACCTTAGTTCAAATTTGGCCTCAGACACTTGACACTTACTGGCTGTGTGACCCTGGGCAAGTCACTTAACCCTCATTGCCCCACCAAAAAAAAAAAAAAAAGAGCTAGAAATAAGACCTTAAGGCCATCTTGTCATTATACAGATGAAGAGACTGAGGCCCAGAAAAGGCAAGTGTGTAGGCTAATGGGCAAGTTTAAAGTTCCTAGTGGGGGACCTTAACCTTCCCCTCTCAGAACTGGATAAATCTAACCAAAAAATAAAGAAGAAAGAAGTAAAGGAAATGTATAGTCAGTTAATGCCATGTTTTATCCATATTTAATTATGCATATTTTATGCATTTCAAAACACTTTTCATGGCAGCTAGGGGGCACAGTGGATAAGGCACCAACCCTGGATTCAGGAGGACCTGAGTTCAAATGTGGCCTCAGACACTTGACACTAGCTGTGTGACCCTGGGCAAGTCATTTAACCCTCATTGCCCTGCAAAACAAAACAAAAAACCCCACTATTTTGAGAAGGGGTCCATGATAATAAAAAGGTTAAAGTTAGACAGTCTCCAAGTCAGGAATGCCTGAGTTCCTGCCTTTCCTGAAAACCAGCTGTATGACTCTGGACAAGTCAGTTAACTCAAGTGGTTTTCTAAGATTGTTTTGTAGAGCAAGTACCGATCTCATTGGCAGAGAGATTTTCCTTACTGGGAGTTCTTTATGCCAATGAAATCAGAGGTCCAGACAATAAAAACACTTTTTTGTTGTTGTTGTTGTTTTTTCTGGGCAATGAGGGTTAAGTGACCTGCCCAGGGTCTCACAACTAGTGAGTGTCAAGTGTCTGAGGTGGGAAAACATTTTTTTAAAAAAGCAAAGAATGGTGCCATGTTCTAGGGATCCAAAGACAAAAACAACCCTCAAGGAGTTCACATTCCAATGTGGGTCAGGTCAGTCAACAAACATTTATTAAGTACTATGTGTCAGGCACTATACTAAGTGCTAAGGACACAAAGAAGGCAAAAACAAATCCACCCTCAACAAAATGACCATCAAGCCACTTATGTCCTATTCTTCAGGGAATGGCCAGTAAGGCAGATTGTCTAGCATCTGGAGTGCATGCGAATTAGTATTAGACTAGTATGTGTGTGTGGCCTTTTCTGCACTAAGGATGCTTGGGCACCAGTCCCCTGTCGAATAAAAACTAACCAGGGAGGACTACTGGAAGCCTCTCATTTAAAGCCATTTGATGGCCAATGAGCCATGGTTTTAAATGGGATACCTGAGCATAAAGATGGGTAGATGTTTGGTGATTCTGAAGCAAGTTCTAACTCCCTCTGCCTTTCCCATTCCCTTTCCCTTCACTCTGTCCCTCTCACCTGGAAACATCTGAAATGGCAGCTGTTTTTCATTTGATACCTCCTCACTCAGTGGGAGGGTGAGAATTCTATCCCTCCTCCCCACCCCCAGCTAGGGAAACCATTTGGGTTGAAAGAACTTTACCAGCCTCAAGACATTGACAGCACCATATGCCCTCTGGTCAATCCAGCATCCCAACCATGCTGCCTGACAAAGAAGCCTTTGTGACCTCAAACAGGTCATTTACTCTCTTCAGGCCTCAATTTTTTTCCTTGTAAGCATGGAATTCACATGAAAGGGTGGAACTAAATAGTGTCTAAGAAGTGTGGGTTTTAAGGGCCCTCCCAACTCTGACATTCTGGGTTCTCAGGGATGTCCCCACTCTGATATTCTGGCTTCTAAGGCTCTGTCTGCTCTTGATATTTGATGTTCTGAGTCCCAATTTTTTAACATTCCAAATTCTCAACCCCACCATTCTATTATCTAAAAGTCTTTATTTTAGACCAGTGGTGTCAAACTCAGACTGAAGCAGGGGCAAACAAACCATGCATAAGGACTCCTGCAGCCCAAATATTGACTTTGATTTTTAATGTAATATTACCTGTTTTATTGTCTTCCATATCTTTTGTTAACTATTTCCCAATTACATTTCAATCTGGTTCCAGCAGCACTCTGGGGGGCTGTGGGTCACCTCTGAACCCTAACTTCACGATTCCAAAGAGCACCTAGAGTTGCCCCCCCCATCTCCTAGAAGGGGCCCCAACACCCTGTGCTCCCTTGAGGTAGGAGACAAGGTTCTAGTCTGCAAGTAATTCCTGATTTGACCTCTGGACCTCAGCTCTTCATTGGTGAAATGGCCATGATTCGCTGCCTTGCCCTGTTTCCCTGCCAGGGTCAAATGAGAGAATGGTTGGTTGGAAAAGTACTTTGGAAAGGAGAAGTCCTGCCCGCAGGTGCATGTGTTTTGTTATTGACAATTCACAGAGGATATTCCAGGAGCAAAATGGAATGACAAGCCCACAGAAGCCAAGGGTCAGAAGAGACATATCAGAGCTAGAAGGGATATCAGGGGCCATCTAGTCCACTTCCCCCCATTTTACAAATGAGGAAACTGAGGCCCAGGAATGCTAAAGGATTTGCCTAAGGCCACACAAATTGTAAGTGTGAAAGGTAGGATTTGAACCCATGTCCTCTGACTTGAGAACTACTGCTCTTTCTTCTGTACCACATTGTTAGAACTGGGAGCTCTGGCACCTTTGGGATCACTTGGATTCAGCCTCCTGAATTTAGAGTCAGAAGACCTGGGTTGGAATCCTTAATCTGCCACCTGCTGCTTCGTGGTTTGAGCAAATTCACCTGCCTTCTCTAGCCTTAGAGATTTCCTTATTCATCAAAATAAGCAGGCTAGAACTAGATGACCCCTAAGGTTCCTTCCAGCCTTATAGCCTATCAATAGACCAATAAGCATTTATTAAACACCTACTGTATGCCTGTCAATGGCCACATATTGGGTTTTCCTAGCTTCATCCTGGGAGGGGGCTATGAAAGGTCATCTTGCTGGACCTTCCTCCTCCACCCCATCCCCTTTTAAGGCCCCATCCAGCTCTATAGGAAGATCCAAGCCAGTTTGGGAATCGATCTGGCATCTGATGGTGAAGGGGTTAACCTTGCAGTGGCCAGAGAGTCTGGGTTGGGTCCAGCTGGGATATTGTCTAAGGCAGGAAACCTCTCTCCTCTTGGGGGGTGGGGGGAGCAGCAGGAGGCTACTGTTATGTCTGACAGGATCCCTGCCTGGTTTGGTCTGCGAGGATTAGCTGGGGCCAACCCTGTGCCCCCACAGTGAGTCCATGCAACTGGCACCCCAAGTCCTCCAAAACTTACCCAGGGGCAGAGTCCCTGGGGGAAGTCAGAGGAAGAGAGTGGGAGGCCCTGGCTAGTGGGCAGACTCTCATTTGGATGGGGGAGGACTCAGTCCCTAATCTCAAGGAGGGGGTTGTCTGATGGGGAAATTAGGACACCTACTTTAAGGACCTTCCTGTCTGAGCGGAAGAGACCCCATCTCTCTGTCTGAGAGCTCCTGATATGATGGGGCAGGACACACACATGAAGGGGATGGGGGGTAAGAGCCGAGCTGGAGTCGATGGAAAGTCAAAGAGCCAGGTGGGGTTAGTCAAGGAGGGCTTCTTGGAGGAAGAGACAGAGATCGTGTGAACAGCTCAGAGAGAGCAAGAGACCAAATCCCAGAGATCACACAGTATATCTCCATGCCTTTGCACTGGCTGTACCCCATGCTTGGAATGCTTTTCCTCTTTCCCTCTGCCCTTCTAAAATCCCTGCTTCCTTCAAGTCTCCACTTCTGATAGTGGTCTTTCCCAGTTCCCAGCCCAATGGCCTCTCATCTTCAAGTAACCTCTTAAGGTTACCTTGTATCCTGCTTGGTAGCTTCTTTGTACCTATTTGTCATTTCCCTCATCAGAATGGAAAGTCTTTTGAAGATAGCAACTGTTTCTCCTTTTTCTCTGTATCTCATGCTTGGCCCTGGGTCCTGCACACAGTAAACATTTAATAAGTGCTGGTGGATGATTTTACCTTAAGGACCATCTAGCACAGGGCTTCTTAACCTGTTTTGGGTCATGGCCCGCTCTGGGAGTGTCTCCAGAAGCCCAGGGAACCCTTCTTAGAATCATGGGGCTTTGTTTTTGTTTCAATGCCTCAATAGAGTCCTCAGGGTTCAAAGGAAACCAATTACTCTGAAATACAGTTCAGAGAGTATCCACTGACCCCAGGTTAAGGACTCTTGCTCTGGCCCAGCTCCTCATTTGACCACTAAGGAATCTGCAGCCCAGACAGGTCGGGAGCCTCTCAGGGTCACAGAGACCTCAGATTCTTACCCAGGGCCTCTGACTCCACATGGACTACTCTTTCCCCTAAGGACACTGAGGTGCCCCTGCCAGTATTCTCCAGTCTCAGCTCCCTCTTTCCCCCCCTCCCCCCCTTTCCCTGAACCGGATGTTCTCTCTTCCTGGCCTCAGGTCCCTTGAGAGCTCTCAGAAGAGACTTCTTCCTGCTGCAGTTATGAGTTACTGAAGCTTAGCCCACAGGGCAGTCAGGATGAGGAGGGGGAAAGGGGGTGCAAGGCCCAAGCATGAGAGAGATGTTTCCTTCCTCTGCCCAAGCCTCATTCTCGGATCAACTCTAGGGTTCGGGGAATGGGCCTGACTCATGATGGCTCCTTGGGGGGAAGAGGGGAGGTCTGGGAGAGGCTGCACTCCAATGAACTAAGGAGATGGGAGAGCAGGTGACACGACCCCAGTAGGGTTTGGGCAGAAGTGAGTCACACCAACAAACAATTATTAAGCAGTTACTTTCCATGTGTTTATACTCCATTTAATACTAGAAATACAAAGAAATGGCAAAAACATGGGCCCTGCCCTCAAGGAGGGCATATTCTAATGGAGAGACAAAATGCAAACAACTAGGGGCTTAAAAATGTTACACAGGGTAGATAAAGGCACTAGCAGTTGGGAGAATGGGCAAGGCCTCCTCCAAGAGTGGGAAGTCAGGAGGAAAGCCTTCTAGGCATGGGGGACAGCTGGCCAATGCAAAGCAGTGGGCTGATGGGGCCACTGGCTCTAGGAACTTTGAGGAAGCCAGTGTTTCTGAATCATAGGGTCACAGAGTACTTGAAAGAGAGGGGAAGATGTGAGAAGATTGGTAAGACCTGGATTTGAGTTCTCCTTCTGACACATCCTTGCTGTGTGACCCTGGCCAAGTCACTGAACCCCTTAGTACTCTAGGCAACTCTTTTAAGACTGTAAGTTGCAGAGAAGGTACTGACCTGCATTGATATAGGGAGCTTCCTTACCTGGGAGTTCTCTATACTAGGGAAATCTCAGGTGCGTCCCTAACCTCACCCCCTGTTATTAAACAGACATGTGGCAGCTTGGGCACCATAGATCAGATTGGAGAGAGAGAAGAGGTGGAAAAACATGAGCAGATATGTTGGACCACATGCTCTCTGAATCCCATGACCCCATGACCCTCTAACCAGATGAAAAGAAAAGTAACAATGCCAGTCTGGGTGTGCTAAATACCCGTGGGTGAAATAGAAAGTGATTTCTGACATCCTGCTCGCCCCAAGATTCCTTCAAACTCTGCTCATCATCATCCCATGCCTCATCCTCCCTCCCTACACCACCATCCCTACCTACCTATTGCTCAGCTCCATTTCTAGACATATATTATCTCGTTTGATTGTCAAGACAACCCTGTGAGTCAGGTATTATCCCCATTTTGCAGGCAAGAAAACTGAGGCTAAGTGGCTTGCCCCATGATCACACAACTAGTATAGGCTGGAGGTAGGATTCAAATCCAGGCTTCTTCTAGTGCTCTTAGAATTTCCCTACCTCCTCTCTTTGTTATTGTTATTATTGTTCAGTCACCCTTTGTGACCCCGTTTTGGGGTTTTCTTGGCAGAGATTCTATAGTGGTTCACCATTTCCTTCTTCAGTTCATTTTATAGATGAGGAAACTGAGGCACAAACAGGGTCAAAATGACTTGTCCCTATTAAGTGTCTGAGGCCAGATTTGCACTCAGGAAGACTTGAGGTCCAGCACCCTAGCTACCCCTTCCTCTCTGCCACCTCCTCTCTAATTGAGTCCAACCCTGCCAGAAGCATGTCTACAATATCTAGCGTCTGCCTGAAGACCTCTAGTGTCCGGGAACTCCTTACCTCTCAAGAGAACCCATTCCACTTTGAGACTGCTTTAAAGGTCAGCAAAGATCTCCTTATGTGCAACTAACATTGGCCACCCAACCTTGTGCCTTCCAACCTTGTTCTGTGCTCTGGAGTCAAATGAGACAAGCCGAATCCTAATCTCCATGACCACACTTCAGATATCTGAAGACAGTGATCATATCCCATCTACATCTCTTCCCCTCCAGGTTACACATGCCCAGTTCCTTCAATGGTCCTACACATGATGTGGCTTTCGTTTCCTTTCACCATCCTGGCTGCCTTCTCTAGAGGGTCTCACTTACCAACCAACATCCCTTCCAATGCCCAGAACCAGACATGATATTTGGAATCAGATGGTCTGGCCAGCAATTAGAGAAGACCCTGCAAGTCCTGCAGGAGACCCTAGAACCCTAAATGACAAATGTAATGGTCCTGACTCTGGAATAACGAGCCAAGTGCATGCTTGTACATAAGTGATTTTGGCAAAGTGTCCCCATTGGGAAGGAGGACCGAGCATGCCACATGGGAGCACCCTATTTGAACTAATTATTCTTGCTAACTCAATACTAAGCTCAATTATTTCTACCAAGTGCAAATTCTATTAGCTCCCTCTCCATTTGGATGCCCTGGGGCATGAGATGGCCTGCCTAGCTGGCATCTTATTAGATTCGGACCATCCTTCTAGCCTGGTCATTTTGGATCATGTATTAATTCTCATTCTCTGTTTCATGTCACCCACAAATGTGAGAAGCATTTCATTTATGCCTCATCTAAGCCATGGCAAAAAATATTGAATAGAACTGAATGAATGACAGAACACTTTGGTGTTCTTCTAGCCTGGCATGTGGCTAGCAGTGCATAAGAGACAACTGAGCAGAGGGGATGTGTGTGCATGGGTTTAAAGAGGGTGTGGCATGTATGTGCACATGTGCAACATGTGGATATGTACATGGCATGTGTGTGTGCATGTGTGCCCATGCATGCTCACAGTCCTGGGAAGGAACTTTAGTACCTAGAACATTCAATTAGCATTTATTAGACACCTCCTATATATACCAGGCACTGTAGTAGGTACCGAGTATTTAAAAACAAAAATGAAATAGTCTTTCTGCTCCTTTGCAGTCAGTTTACATTCTAATAGGGGAAAACAGTACATGAAAGGGTCCTGGAAAGGAGGGGGGGGGGGAATTAAACAATTACAAAACAATGAAACAGGGGCAGCTAGGTGGCACAGTGGATAGAGCACCGGCCCTGGAGTCAGGAGGACCTGAGTTCAAATCCAGCCTCAGACACTTAACACTTACTAGCTGTGTGACTCTGGGCAAGTCACTTAACCCCAAATGCCTCACAAAAAAACCAAAACCAAAACCAAACAAAACAATGAAACAATTCCTTCTCTCAATGAATTTATATGCCATCTGGGGACACAGAATAAATTTAGTTCAGTCACTTTTAGTTGTTTGATTCTCTGTGACCCCATTTGGGGTCTTTCTTGGTAGATACTGCCCTGGTTTGCCATTTCCTTCTCCAGCTCATGTTACAGTTGAGGAAACTGACAGAAACAGGGTGAAGCAACTTTCCCAGGATCACAGAGCTAGTAAGTGTCTGATGTGGGATTTGAACTCAGGTCTTCCTGACTCCAGGCCTGGTGCTCTATCCACTGTGTCATTTAGCTGCCCTCTACATTATAAATACAAAAGGATAATTGCAAAAAATAAGGTAGGTAGGTAGGGTGGGTACTCACAGCTGGGGAAAGGGGATCAGAAGGGACCTTCTTGTCCCTTGAGCTGAGCTTTCAAGGAAGTTAGGGATTCGGCGCTGGGAATGGACATTATGTGTTCTGGGAATGCAGAGGGAGGGGAAGCGCGACACCAGGGATAGTGGACATGCTCAAAACATCGGAAAGATTGCTCCCCCAGCCCCAAGGCTATAAATCTCCTTACTGATACAGAGTTCCCCAGGGAGAAGGTTTTCCTTTGGAAAGAACTGCCAAGAGCTCAGGCCTCAACAATAGCCTGGCTCCTGCTGTGGGGCGTGGTCTCCTGGCAGGGCAGCCCACCCATCATCTACCTGGAAAGGAAATGTCAACACCTCCCGCTTTATCATGGGCACAGACATTAGGCTTCTGGACTCGGGCCTTACTGGTATCTCTGCCCCACCCAGCTTCAATCTCCTGGGACAAAGCAGGGATTGGAATGATGATAATGACCATGGTCCGCCCCCACCAACCCCCACCACTCTATTATTATCTCCATGGCTGCTTCCACCCATTTCCCTCATCATCATTGAGAAGAGCTGCACTCAGTGGTGGAGCTGGACCTGCTGTCAAGGAAACAGAGGCTCCAAAATCATCTCCATGACTGTGTGGCCACCAGTGTGACCACGGGCAAGGCACTTAACTCTCTGAACATGTCTGGAAAAAGAAAATAGTAAGTTTCCTTCACACAATTGTTCACATCCCTCCCAAGTTCCTAGGGATCTCTTAATTGCCACACCCAATTGCCTCTTCTCCATCCTGCTCCTTCTGGACCCCTCTGAAGCCCCTGACCCTGCTGAGCACCCCCTCCTCCTGGACCCTTTTACCTCTGGTCGTTCATGGCACTAATACACCCTGATTCTTCTCCTCCCCACCACCTCATTATTCCTTCTTAGGTTCTCTCTGCTGGATCACCATTCATGCTCACTAACTGCCATGGTGGCCCCCAAAGCACTGTCCTGAGCCCTCTTCTCCCTTCCTTTTATACTTTCTCACTTGGGGCTCTCATCTATTTCTATGAATTTAACTGTCATCCTTATGCAGGTGACTCCCAGATCTAAATATCCAGCCTCTGCCTCTCTTGAGTTTCAGTTCCTCATCCCCAGTGGCCCATTAGACATTTGGAAATGGATGTCTCCCAGCTATCCCAGACTCAATATGGCCAGAATGCATTATCTTTTCCCCCAAAACTGTTCTGGGAATGAAGAAGGAGGGAAGGCCCAGTACCAGGGGTAATGCATATAGTCAGAAATATCAAGAAGAGACACAATACACCCCCCCCACCCCCACCCCCACACTATAAATCTCCAGCCAATGATCTGAGCAGAATCCTCTGGGACAAGACTTTCCTCAGGAAACAACCGCACAATAGCCTGGTGGCTCCTCTCCTGAACTTCCCTATGACTGTCTGGGGTACGACCATCTTTCTGTTTACTCAGGTTCAGAACCTTGGTGTCATCCTCAACGCCTCACTCCCTCTTATCCCCAGTATCCCACCAGTGGCCAAATTTTACACTTGATCTTAGCCAAAAGGCCGAGAAACGATAGTGGCCAGATTTTGTTTCTATCTCAAACAACATCTCTTCCCTGTGTCCCTTCTCACCACCATCCTGGTTCAGGCCCTCATTGACTCTTTTTTTTTGGGGGGGGGCAGGGCAATGAGGGTTAAGTGACTTGCCCAGGGTCACACAGTTAGTAAGTGTCAATTTGTTTGAGGCCGCATTTGAACTCAGGTCCTCCTCAATCCAGGGCCAGTGCTTTATTCACTGTGCCACCTAGCTGCCCCACCTCATTGACTCTTACCTGAACCATCCCAGTAGCCTTTGATTTGTTCTCCCACCTCAAGTGTCGCCCCACTTCAAACCATCTTCCTAAAGCACAGATCTTACTTACTATGTCATTCTACCCCTCAACAAACTCTAGTGGCTCCCCATGACTCCCAGAATCAAATAGAAATGCTATTGGGATGGTCTGAGCCTTTGTGACCTCTGCAGTTTTCTCAAACATCCCCCTCCATGTATGCTGTGGGCCAGCTTTATTGGCCTCTCTGCTGTTTCACACACACACAACACCGCCCCCCCCATTTCTGTACCTCTGCACTGGCTGTTCCCCATACTCTCCTCTGAATCTCAGCTAAACCACCACCTTCTTTTCTCTTCTGGCTGCTCCCAAACTGCCTCCCCGTGGTCACTGTGCATGTTTCATGGATTGTCTTCCCCACTGGAGTATAAGCTCCTTAGGGCAAGGCCTATTTCTCTTTTGGCTTTGCATCCCCAGCATTCAGCATAGACTTGGTCACTCTTTTTTAGTTATGTCAGACTCCTCTGACCCAACTTGGAGTTTTCTTGGCAAAGCTATTAGAGTAGTTTGCCATTTCCTTCTCCAGCTCATTTTTTAAAATGAGGAAATGGAGGCAAACAGGGTGAAGTGACTTGCCCAGGGTCACACAGCTAGCAAGTGTCTGAAGTCCAATTTGAACTCAGATCTTCCTGAATTTAGGCCCAACATTCTATCCACTGAGCCACCAACATCACAGTGTAAGCACTTAATAAATGTTCATTGATGGATTAATCACTTAAAGTGTTCTGAACCTTTAAAGTAATATATGCCAGTTATTATCAACACCAAAAATAACTCCATTAGTATCCCCATCACTCATCTATGCCTATCATAATTACCCCATTCCTGATATCATCTTCTGTATTGCTCCCATCCCTATAACCATCCCCTTCTGTTGCTGTTAATATTGCTGTGACATATGCATAACATCATAGACTTAGCAGGAACTTGAGATCATCTAAGACAAACTACTTGGTTGTTTTTTAAAATTCTTATTGATATCTTTTGTTTTTAGAATATCTTCATTTCCAAAGAATTCCCTCCACCCTCCCCTACCCAGAGATCCATCTCTTGTTATAAAAAAGAGAAGGGGAAGCAGTCCAGCAAACTAACCAACACACCTGTAGATTCTGACAATATATGCATCTTTCCCCACCCATAGTCTCCCACCTTTGCAAAGAATGAGGGAGGTACATTAATTAGCACTTAGCACAGTGCCTGGCACGTAATAGGTATTTTAATTTTTTTTTTTGAGGGGCAATGAGGGTTAAGTGACTTGCCCAGGGTCACACAGCTAGTAAGTGTCAAGTGTCTGAGGCTGGATTTGAACTCAGGTCTTCCTGAATCCAGGGCGGGTGCTTTATCCACTGGGCTGCCTAGCTGCCCCTGTAATAGGTATTTAATAAATGTTTAGTGATTTATTGACCTTGTATCAAAGGCCAAGCTTGGGCATTGTAATTATGCAGCATTCTGTTCTGATATTTTTGTTCTTTCCGTTTCCATTATCTTCTTGTATATCACATTTTCCTGGTTCTGTTGACTTTATTCTGTATCAGTTCAAATAAGTCTTCCCATGCTTCTCTGAATTCTTCATTGTTTCTCATGGTTCAGTAATATTCCATTACATTCAGATACCACAATTTATTTGTTAAACAACATTCTCACTGGATGAGCACATGTGTTTCCAGTTCTTTGATTTCCTTGTGTTATATGCCTAGCAGTGGGTTCTCAGGGGCAAAGAAGGTGGACATTTTTGTTGATCTCTTAGCATAATTGTAAATTGCTTTTCCATCAAACCATCAATAAACAAGCATTTATTAAGCACCTACTATGTGCTAGGCACTGTGTTAAGTTCTAGGGATACCAGCGGAGGAAAAAACTGTCCCTGATCTCAAGGAGCTTACAATCTAATGGGGAAGACAACCACAAATAAATACAAAACCAACTAGAGGAAAAATAGGAGATGCCAGAAGGAAGACACTGAAATTAAGAGGGGCTGAGGAAAGCTTCCTGTAGAAGGGGGGATTTGAGTTGGGATTTGAAGGAAGCCAGGGAGGTCAGTAGGTAGAGCAGAGGAGGGAGAGTGTCCCGAGCATGGGGGACAGCCAGAAAGAAGGCCCAGAGCCAAGAGATGGAGGGACTTGTTTGTGAGACAGCCAAGAGGCCAGTGTCACTGAATTACAGAGTACCTTTTGGGAAGTAAGGTATAGGAAGACTTGAAAGGTGGATGGGGGTTAGGTTATAAAGGTATTTGAATGCCAAAAAAAACATTTTATATTTGCTCCGAGAGGCAGTAGGGAGTCCATGGAATTGAGTAAGTAGAGAAGTGACATGATCAGGCCTGTGTTTTAGGAAAATCACTTTAGTGGCTGAATGGAGCATGGGTTGGAGTAGGGAGAGACCTGAGGCAGGCAGACACTCCCCCCACGCCAGCAGCTATTGCAATAACCCAGGCATGAGATCATGAAGGGCTGCACCCCCTAAGAGGGGTGACTGCCCGAGCAGAAAAGGAGACACATTCAAGAGATATTGGAAAGGTAAAATCGACAGGTCTCGGCAACAGCTTGGCTATGAGGGGGCGGGGAAAGGAGGGTGAGATGGTGGGAAATCTAGAATGACTCCTAGTTCGTGAGCCTGAGAGACTGGGGGGATGGTACTGCCTCTACAGTAATAGGGAAATGGGGCAAGGGTTTAGGGAGAAAGCTAATGAGTTCCATTTCTGACATGATGAGTTTAAGATGTCTATTGGATATCCTATATGAGATGTCTGAAAGGCAGTTGGAAATGTGAGATTGGAGGCATTAGTGCAGGACAGGTAGATTTGAGAATCATTAGCATAGAGACAATATCCCAAAAAAGTAGAGAGAAGAGAATATACAGGAGGCAAGAGAGATCAACTACGTCAAAGGCTGCAGAGAGGTCAAGGAGAAGGAGGATGGAGAAAAGGCCATTAGGTTTGGCGAACTATTTTTTTTTGGCCGATCACACAGCTAGAAAGTGTCATGTGTCTGAGGCCATATTTGAACTCAGGTCCTCCTAAATCCAGGGCCAGTGCTTTACCCACTGTGCCACCTAGCTGCCCCATGGTTTGGCAAACATTGGTAACTTTCAAGAGAGTAGTTTTGGTGGAAAGATAAGGTTGGAAGCCAGATTACAAGGAGTTAAGAAGATAGTGAGACATGTATAACCTATATCTGATTGCCTACTGCCTGGGGAGGGGGGAGGGGAGGGAAGGAAGGAGGGATTATTATTTAGAAAAGAAGAAGAAGAAGATAGTGAGAAAAAGTGGAGGCTCCTCTTGTAGACCATCTTTCTAGGAGTTTAGCTAGGAAGGGCAGATATAGGACAATAGATAGCAAGGATGGAAGGATGAAGACTAACCATGAACCACTAAGCATTTATTAAGCACTTACTGTGTGCTGGGCACTGGGCTAAGTTCTAGGGATAGAAAGTAAAAAATATGGTCCACCTCAAAGATCTCACAGTCTAATGGGGGAGATAACATGCAAATGGGCGCTAGATGGTGCCATAGTGCAGAGAGCACTGGGTCTGCAATCAGGAACACCTGAGTTCAAATGCAGTCTCAGACATTTCCTAGCTGTGCGACCCTGAGCAAGTCACTCAACCCTATTTGCCTCAGTTTCCTCATCTATAAAATGAGTTGGAGAAGGAAATGGTAAACCACTCCAGTGTCTTGGCCAAGAAAACCCTAAATGGGGTCATGAAGAGTCAAACACTGACAAAAAGCAACTGAACAACAAAAAGCAGGCAAACAATGATGTAGATGTAAGATCTATACAATGTAAATGGGAGATAACCTCAGAGGGAGGACACTACTAGCATTAAGGGGGACTGGAAAGACTTGCAGAAAATGGAGTTGGAGGTGAGTTTTGAAGGAAGCCAGGAAGCAGAGTTGAGGAGGGAGAGTATCCAGGTATGGGGGAGAGCCAGAGAAAAGGTGCAGAATAGGGACATGGAGCATTATGTGTGAGGAAAAACAGAAGGTCAGTGTCATGGGATAGTAGAGTATAGAGAGGAGAGTAACATGTTAGAAGACTGGAAAGGTAGGAAGGGACCCAGCCAGAAAGGATTTAATATTTGATCCTGGGGGTGATAGGGAGCCACTGGAGTTTATTGAGCATGGAAGGTGACATGGTCAGATCTGTATGTTAGGAGTAGAGGAGAAGGCCATGGCAATCAGACAGACTGAAGAACTAGAAAGTTAGGGCATTCGAGGGATTACCAATGTGTATGCTGAAGTCTCATAATCCAAGGCAGAAGCTGGGAATGAGAGAGAAACTGAGCTAAGTACTGAAAGAAGGAAGGAAGGAGAGTGTCCTGGGGCTTGATGCATAATAACTGCAGGATCTAGATTTGGGTGGTACATTGGAAAAATGTGAGCCTCAAAGGACTAGAAATTTCTGAGTGATCCTAGTAGAGAGGCTGGGAATGGCAGTAAACAAGGAGTATTCTAACTCCCCGTTACCCCTCCTCCCCATATCCCTCCCCCAAATGAGTCAGGGGATATAAATGAAAGTACAGGGGCAGCTAGGTGGTGCAGTGGATAAAACACTGGCACTGGATTCAGAAAGACATGAGTTCAAATCCGGCCTCAGACACTTGACACTTACTACCTGTGTGACCCTGGGCAAGTCACTTAACCCTCATTGCCCCGCAAAAAAAAAGAAAAAAGAAAAAAAAAAGTACAACCACTATTGGAAAAGGTGACCGGATGGGGGCGGCTAGGTGGCGCAGTGGATAAAGCACCGGCCCTGGATTCAGGAGTTCCTGAGTTCAACTCCAGCCTCAGACACTTGACACTTACTAGCTGTGTGACCCTGGGCAAGTCACTTGACCCCATTGTCCCGTAAAAAAAAAAAAATGGAAAAGGTGACCGGTGATCCAGTGTCATCAGGAGGGATCCAGGTCTCAGTAAGAACCAAAAGACGAAAAGAGTGAAAAAGGAAGAGGTTCAAGATGAAAGCAAATTTGTTCATTATTGAACAGGCTTTCCAGAGAGCACAGTAGAAGAGAAAGGTAGTTCACAGTTTCACCAAGAATATAATGTGAGTTTGTCCTTCCTAGGCTATTTCTATCTGGTCATCTTAACCAATGCAAGGGGTAAAAGCCTAGAATTGGTTTGATTTGTATTTGGTGATTTGGAACAATCTTTTGTTTGGTTGTAACTGAATTGATTTCCATTTGAATGGTCTTAGGAAGATTCTGAAGATCACCTGCAAGATAAAGTACCTGGACACTGAAGTCCTTTCTTGAGCTGAACTGCCAAGCATCCAAACTGCTGCAGAGAGTGCAACTCCCATGGGCTGGCTGGTCATGTGGTTCCAATGGCAAAAGTATACCTGCCTAAAAGACTATTTTTATCAAGAACTCACGCAAGACAAGTGCTCACATGGAGGTCAGAAGAAACAATACAAAGACATTCTCAAGGTCTCTCTGAAGAACTTTGAAATCGATTGTGAGAAATGGATGACACTGGCAAAGGACCACCCAGCATGGTGTGCACTCATCAGAGAAGGTGCTGTGCTCTGTAACAATTGGAGTGACGCCACCCGCTGGAGAGGTAATGTAGGAAAGCTGGCTTGGTGGAGGACTTCAGGTGGGAGTTAGGATTTCCATGCTATAAGAAATCTGATCTCAATCTTTCTCTTTCTTTTACTATCTTTTAATAAGCCCTTAAAAAACCTGAACTCGTTTATCAGTGATTTTAGCCAGTTTCCCCCCAAAACTGGGGGGATGGATTAGAACCCACATTTAGAATTTTAAATTACACAGTTCCATGAGTAAAGCAAGATTTCAGTAGCTCAAAAGAAAGGGTAGATGTGCAAATTTAGGGACATCTCCCTCCCAAATGGTCATGTGGACTATTTTGCCCAACCTGTGGCAGAACCTTCTGAGCTTACATTGGTCTGATCAGTCACAGTCTGACACACTGTACCTTGATCCCAACAGTGATGTCATTCTGGTCCTCTTTGGAGAATGAAGGACAACAACCAAATAAGTTTTCAATTCTTCTTTGGGAAACTGTCTGTATCTTTGGAGCACTTATTCACCAACACCTTTATTTTCAGGTGAGGAAACTGAAGCCCAGAAATAGGTAATGACTTGTCCAAGGTCACTTTGGGCAGTTAATCAATAGCAGAATTGGGACTCGAACCCACCTTCTCTGCCTCCAAATCCAGCCCTCTTTCCACCAGCTTCCCAAGAGCAGTTTCAAATGAGCAATAAAAAACAATAACTTGCAAGAATGTGCTCAGTAAAGCAAACAATTGAGGGGTTGTTGATATAGAATTGCAGTCCTGAGCCAAACCAGGCCTTGAGCTTGCCCCTCAAAAGACAAAGAAGACGGCAGCCTTGGGAGAGAGGGCTAGGGTCAGAGTTGGACCATGGAAGAACTGGGTAAGGGACACATTGTGTTTTCTCTCCATTGGGTGGGTATTTCTGGCTCTTTTCCATAACTGTCCCAACAACAGAGGACTGCGACATCTCTTTGGTCCGATGCCAGGCCCTTCTACTAATATTGCAATGGGCATTTCCTAAAGTTCACAACTTTTTTCAAACATTCTCGGTTTCCTGTGTTGCTAATGTCGTCAGTTTGCAAAACAGCAACAGGATGTTGAGCCTACAGAATACTCAGGGGCTGGGAGGTGGGGGAGGGGAGGTGTGACCCCACAACAATGACCCCACAGGTCCATTCTCCAGCCAGACCTTCCCAGTGCACACCCGGCTATGAGCCCTCAGGGGAATTAGTGGACTGCCAGAGGGATTTCTCCTTGGCACAGTTATCTTCAACATTTCTATCATTTATTGGCATTTGATATATTTCCAGACAGTATGGCCTAACGGATGGCATGCTGGACTTGGAGTTAAAGAAGGACTGTTGAAGGAATGGGGCGCGTTTGGCCTGGAGAAGAGAAGATTCACAGAGTAGATAAGAGCTGTCTTTGGGTATCTGAGAGGCTGCCACGGGAAAGAGGCACAGGTAGACTCCTCTTTAGCCCTACAGGGCAGAGCCAGGAGTGGGTGAAAGCTGCAAAGAAGCTTAGTTAGGCTTGATGTCAGCCACCGACCTGCAACAGTGAGAGCTGTCCAAAAGGGGAATGATCCACCTAGAGAAATGGTGAGTTCCCTCTCTTTGGAGATCTCCAGTCAGAGACTGGATAACCATTTGTTGGGTATGCTAGAGTGGGGATTCCCTTTACATGTGGCAGCTGAGGTCCCTTATGACTCAACATTCTCTGATTCTTTTTTTCCCCCTAGACCCTAGCTTCTTTTTTTAAAATTTAGTCATAAAAGTATTTTATTATTTTCCAGTTACATGTAAAAAGAGTTTTCAACATTTGTTTTCATAAGATTTTTTTAGTTCCAAATTCTTCTCTCACCCTCCCTTCCCTCCCCTCTCCCCAAGACACAAAGCAATCTGATATAGGCTATATATGTACAATCTCTGATTCTTTTTCAAATTAAATTAATTTTTTTCAATTAATAGACATCCATCTTCTTTACTTCCCACCGGGAAAAAGAAAAAAGAAAAAGAAAACCATTGCAATAAATATGTAGTCAAGCAAAACAAATTCCCAAGTTAGCCAGGTCCGAAAATGTATTTCATTCTCCATCACCTTTCTGTCAGAAGTTGAGGAGCACACTGACTCATTGGTCCCTTGGCATCATGGTTGATCACTGAGGTGACTAGAATTCTTAAGTCTCTGAAAATTGTTCATTTTCACAATGTTGTCGTTATATTGTTCTCCTGGTTCTCACTTCAAATTCCTTGATTGCAAGCCAAGACAGACCTGAGTTCAAATTCCCTTCTAGCAGCTATTAGATGTGTAACCACAGGCAAGTGACTAAATTTTTGGAGCCTCAATTTAATACCTATAGTATATACTTCATGACATCCTATAGGTAATAATAATGATGATAATAATAAAGAAGGAGAGGAAGAAAAGGAAGAGGAAAAAGGATAGGAAGAGGAAGAAGATGAAGAAGAGGAGGAGGAGGAGGGAAAGGAAGAGAAGGAAAAATTAGCATTTGCATATCACTTTAAGGTTTACAAAGTGTTTTTTGGTTTTGGGTTTTTGTTTTTGTTTTTAGTGAGGCAATTGGGGTTAAGTGACTTGCCCAGGGTCACACAGCTAGTAAGTGTTAAGTGTCTGAGGTCGGATTTGAACTCAGGTCTTCCTGACTCCAGGGCTGGTGCTCTATCCACTGTGCCACCAAGCTGCCCCTACAAAGCATTTTTTAAAGCAACACCTCAATAATTTATTAATAGGAAGTAAAAAAAGACAAAACAGCTTAATGGGACTGTAGCGGTTTAACATTCCTGTTCTTAACTGTCCATTGTCAATGAACACACTAGACTGGTCTATCGTGATCACTGTTTCAGTTGGGAATATAGATAAAGCAATATTAAGTTTGAACGATGCTAAGAAGAACCCACATGGCTAAGTTCTCTATTTGAGATATGCCACATGTTTCACAAAGCATTTGACAAAAATCATCTTGTTTGATCTTCACAACAGTCCTAGGAGGGACGATTATTTATCCTCATTTTATAGATGAGGAAACTGAGGCAAAACAGGTTAAGTGACTCTCCCAGGGTCTAACAGCTTATAAGCATCAGAGGCCAAATTTGAACTTGGATCTTCCTGACTCCAGGTCCAGCACTCTATCCACTGCGCCACCAACTGTATTATTAGTATTGTTTCACAGACAGCTCCTATAACTTTGGATGAACCCCCTGTGGTGAACTTATAAAAAGACATGGCAAAGATGGGCCGCAATCTGCATGTCTGGAGTGAACATCCTCAGTGAGGAGATCACAGATCTGTGGGAGCTCTGGGGGTTACCTTGCAGGGCTGATATGAGGCTCAAATGAGATCAAACGCTCTAGCAATCCTAGGGTTCCTTGTCATCTACTATTGTGAATGACTTGGGGAAAGGCCCTAGTGGCATGCTGAGCACATTTATGGATGATAACAATAGCTGGAGGGCTGTCTTATGGTCATAGGTGGCGTCATAGCACACAGAGCACTGGGCCTGGAGTCAGGAAGACCCGAGTTCAAATTCTACCTCCGACACCAGCTGTGTGACCCTGGGCAAGCCTCAAAACCTCTCTGCCTCTTCTGTAAAGTGGGGATAATAATAGCACCTCCCTCCGAGTTGTTGTGAGGACGAAATGAGATAATATTTGTAAAGGGCAATGCCTGGCACATAGCAAGTATTATATAAGTATTATTGCTGTTTCGTGCCTCTCATATTTATCACAGGGCCGTTTCCTCATCTGTAAAATAAGAGGGTCAGACTAGGTGACCTCTAAACTTCCTTCCAGTCCGACACCTATAATTCTATATAACCCAGCACTATTACTACGTTCTTTTCTCAACCCTGATAAACTATGATGAGCTGATAAATGCTCCATCAGGGCAGGGATTATGTCTCACTAAACTTCCCTACCACCCTCTTAGAGGCCTCTCTTTCACCTAGCCCAGTATTTGGCATAAGGTAGGAGCTTAGTGACGTTTGTTGATTGAAAGATTATGGAGAGGGGCAGCTAGGTGGCACAGTGGATAGAGCACCGGCCCTGGAGTCAGGAGGACCTGAGTTCAAATCCGGCCTCAGACACTTAACACTTACTATCTGTGTGACCCTGGGCAAGTCACTTAACCCCAATTGCCTCACTTTAAAAAAAAAAAAAGAAAGATTATAGAGGAGATGCTTAGTTAGTCAGTGCACAGCTTGGCAGCTAGGTGAACGTGGGGTCAGGAAGACCTGAGTTCCAATTCAGCCTCAGACATCTGCTCCCAACTCCAGACTGCTGCTGTGTCATCCTGGCACTTCCTCAGTACCTGGGGCCTCCTCACCTGGGAATGTCACAGGAGCCAGGCTGGCCCCTCTTCTCCTAGCGGTGAGGGGGCTCCTCCTTCATCCCTCCCCCTTCTGCTTGTTTAGCTTGTATGTTTTCTTCCTTTATTAAAAAGTAAGTTTCTTGAGGGCAGGGACTGTCTTTCTGTTTGCTTCTATTTGTATCCCCAGCACTTTGCACAGTGTGTTGCACATAGTAAACACTTAATAAAGCTTCCCTCCCTCCCCTCCTTTCCCTCCTTTCCCTCTCTTTCCTTTCCTTTCCTTTCCTTTCCTTTCCTTTCCTTTCCTTTCCTTTCCTTTCCTTTCCTTTCCTTTCCTTTCCTTTCCTTTCCTTTCCTTTCCTTTCCTTTCCTTTCCTTTCCTTTCCTTTCCTTTCCTTTCCTTTCCTTTCCTTTCCTTTCCTTTCCTTCCCTTCCCTTCCCTTCCCTTCCTTTCCTTCCTTCTTTCTCCTTTCCTCCTTCCATCTTTCTCTTTCCCTCCTTTCCTTCCCACCATCCTCCCTTCCTTGTTTGCTTCCTCCCTCCCTCTCTTCTTTTCTTTGTCTCTCTCCCTCTTTTCTTTCTTTCTTTCTTTCTTTCTTTCTTTCTTTCTTTCTTTCTTTCTTTCTTTCTTTCTTTCTTTCTTTCTTTCTCCCTCTCTCCCTCCCTCCCTCCCTTCCTTCCTTCCTTCCTTCCTTTCCTGGGGAAGCCTTTTAATATCCCTCATTCTCAGTTTCTTCATCTATAAAACAGGGCAATAATGATAGTACCTCATCTATAAAATGGGAATGATAGCAGCACCTACTTCCTAGTGTTATGAGGATCAAATCAGATAATATGGGACAGCTAGTGGTGCAGTGGATAAAGCACCAGCCCTGGATTCAGGAGGACCTGAGTTCAAATCCAACTTCAGACCCTTGACACTTACTAGCTGTGTGACCCTGGGCAAGTCACTTAACCCCAATTGCCTCATTGAAAAAAAAAAATCAAACCAGATAATATTCGTAAAGTGCTTTGCAAATTAAACACCTGCTGTGTGCTGGGCTCTATGCTAAGTGCTTTACAAATATTATCTGATTTGATCCTCACAGCAACCGTGGGAGGTAGGTGCTTCTATCATTCCCATTTTACAGATGAGGAAACTGAGGCAAACAGAAGTTAAATGACTTGTCCAGAGTCACACAGCTAGTATGAGTCTGAGAGGCAGAATTTACATTCAGGTCTTCCTACACATCGGACACCATGCTAAGCCCCAGAAAAAAACAAAAGAAACAAACAAAAACACAGGCCTTGCCCTCCAGGAGCTCATATCAGAATGTAGAGACAACATGTAAATAACCAGGTATGTACAAGGTGAAGGCCCTGAAAGGGGGAAGCATTGAAGTAGATGAGATTTGAGTGGAGTCTTGAAGGAAGTCAGTGCCAGGCACTGCAGTCATGGAGGATGTCCAGGGCAAAGGTATGGGACAGGAGAAGTGACAGCCCAGAGGATGCTGTGAGCAGGCTAGTATACTAGATCATTGAGGGCAGAAAAGGGAGGATTCTGTGAGAAGGCTGGAAAAGTAGGAAGGGGCCAGGTTGGGAAGGCTTTTAAATGCCACAGGACTTTCTATTTAATCCTGGAGGAATCAAGAAGTCAGCAGAGCTTATTGAAGGGGTAGAAGGTGGCTGTGGCATGACAAGCTTAGGAAAATAACTTGGCAACTGAGTGAAGGATGGATTGGAGTGGGGAGAGACTTGAGGCAGGAAGGCCATTCAGAAGTCTTTTGTGGGGCTAAGTGGTGTAAGAGATAGATCACCTACCTGCCCTGGAGTCAGAAGAACCTGAGTTCAAATCCAGCCTGAGACACTAGCTGTGTGACCCTGGGCAAGTCAATTAACCCCAACTGCCTCAAAAAATAAAGAAGTCTACTGCAGTAGTCCAGCTATGAGGTAATAAGGTAACTATACCTAGGATTGTGTTTGGCTGTATGAATGGAGATATTGTGAAGGCAGAAAAAGCAAGGCTGGCAACTGACTGGACACGTGGGGTGAGTGCAAGGCATTGAGGATGACACCTAGGTCATGACCCTGAGTCACAGGGAGGATGCTGGTGCCCTGGACAGTAAAAGGACATTTAGAAGGGGAAGAGGGTTTGGGGGAAAAGACAATAGGTTCTTTGTTTTTAATCATAAAAGTATTTTATTATTTTCCAGTTATATGTAAAAATAGTTTTCAACACTTGTTTTCATAAGATTTTGAGTTCCAAATTTTTCTCCCTCCTTTCCCTCCCCCTCCCCCCCTCCCCAAGACAGCAAACAGTCTGATATAGGTTACATAAAGACAATGAGTTCTGTTTGAGATGCCTGTAGGACAGCCAGGTCCAAATGTTCAAGGATAGATGAAGATGCATGAGGGTTCAGTCTGGCTCTGTGTGGCCCCAGAGGCCAGAATTAGAACCAATGGGTGGAATTTGAATGGAGGCAAATTTGGGCTCAGCATAGGGACAACCTACTTAACAATCGGAACCAGCTAAAAATAGATGGACTGCCTATTAGGTAGGGGAGTTCCTCATCACTAGAGGTATTTTGGGGGATTTGTCTCTTCCAACTCTATGATTTTCCCTTTAACCCTCACCCTGAGCACGTACACTAATGTCTCAGACATGCTGGGTAAATGTCTGAAATTGTGCTATATAATTAAGCTTCCAGAGCTGCAGAATTTCCTGTGGGGAGTTACAAGGCCTCATGGCATCTCTGCTTCTAACTTACTTCTAAACTCTAAACAAGAAGAATTGGGTTTGAGACTATTAATAACAATGTGAATAAACACTCAGATTTCTTAATAATCAGAAATTCTAATAAAAAACCCTTATGATAACACTTTAAACCCATTAGAATGTAAAAAAAAAATAATACAGTGTGTCCCAGGGTGGCTGATTAGACCAATACAAGCTTGGAAGACTCGACCACAGATCGGGCACAAATAGTCCACATGAACATTTGGGGTAGGTTATCTAAATCTGCACATCTCTCATTTCTTTTGAGCTACTTCAATTCTGCTTTGCTTATAGAGCACAGCACCTTCTTTGACGCACGTATGCCATGCTGGGTGGTCCTTTGCTAGAGTCTCCCATGTCATGTAATCAATTCCAGGAATGTGGGGAAAAGGGCATCGTTGGTAGGACTGTAAACAAGTGTAAAATTTTGGAAGAAGGATATTGACAGTATACAAGTCCTAAAACTGATCATGCCTTTTGACAGGGGGTCCATTACAAGGGCTTAATTTAAAAAAAATACTTACAAGATACTCTGCCCCAGACAGGCTATGTATGGAGTATTATATACTGTTGTGTTGTGTCATGATGTGTTATGTGATGTGATATTCAGTCACCACATTGTAGGAAGATCCAAGGCAAATGGAAATGTGTCTAGTAGAGGATGGCGTGAGACCTGAAGATTTGGCTGTACAAGGATCAGTTGAAGGATTCGGGAATGTTCGGGCTGGAGAAGAGAAGTTTTGGCAGAGACTTGCCTGCTGACTGCCAGTGTTTGAAGGCTGTCATATGGAAGAGAGGCTGTTGTGCTTGACCCCAGAGGGTAGAACTCAAAGGGGCAAAGATACAGATTGATGACTGTTAAAAGGTAAAGAAAAACTTCCTAACAATTAGAGCTGCCCCAAAGAGAATGGACTGCCTTGGAAAGTAGTGGATTTTCCCTCACTAGAGATCTTCAACTGGAGTCACTTACTGGGGATGTTGCAGGAGGTGGTTCTTAGATAACTTGGCTGGCCTCTGGGGTCCTTGACCATTCTTAGGTTCTGTGATTCTGTTGCCAGGGCCTATCAATTTCACCTTTGCAGCATCTCTTGTATACGCCCCCTTCTCTCCTCTGACACTGCCCCTACCCTGATGCAGACCCTTATCCCCTCCTGCCTGCTTCAAGTCTTTCCCCAATACAATCCATCTTCAAATTCAGCTGCTCTACAGTGACTTTCCTAGAATGCAGGTCCAACCATGTCAAGCCCCTACCCAACAAACTCCAGTGGCTCCCTACCACTAACAGGATCAAAACAAAATTCTCTTGTTGGTTGTCAAAGCCCATCATCTTTCCCAGTTGTCTTATGCTCCACATGTACTCTTCGATCCAGTGACACGGGTCTCCTGGATGTTTCACAAACAAAACAATCCATCTCTTGGCTCTAGGCATTTTCCCTGGCCGTCTTCCATGCCTGGAATGCTCCTCTTCCTCATCTTCATCTGCTGTCTTCCCTAGCTTCCTTCAAATCCCAACTAAAATCCTACCTTTACAGGAGCCTTTCCCAAACCTTCTTAGTTCCAGTGCCTTTCCTCTGTTAATTATTTCCTATTTATCCTGTATATAGCTTGCTTTGTACATATTTTTGCTTATTGTCTCCCCCATTGGACTGTGAGCTCCTTGAGGGCAGGGACTGTCTTTTGCTTCTTTTTGTATCCCTGGTGCTTAGCACAGTGCTTAGAACATGGTAGGTGCTTAATAAATGTTGACTTTATTGCCTGACCATCTATTTAAAAAAAAAAAAAAGCTATTTGGAGTCGCCAAAAAGCAGCACTCAATCTATGTTATCAAAGATTAGCAAATGGTGAAATACATTTTGGCTCATTACTGCGATGAAATAGTAATTATGGTGCTCTGAAAAATAGGCATGTGAGGATGATCAAGACCATAACTCTATATCCATGGATTACAGTTAAGTTAAAAAAAATTAAGGTAAAAGAAGGGACAGCTAGCCAGCTCAGTGGATAGAGTACTACTGGGTCTGGAGTCAGGAAGACAGCTTCCTGAGTTCAAATCCAGCCTCAAACACTTACTAGCTGTGTGACCTTGGTCAAGTCACTTTAACCCTGTTTGCTTTAGTTTCCTCATCTATAAAATGAGCTGGAGAAGGAAATGACAAACCACACCAGTATCTTTGCCAAGAAAACCACAAACGAGGTCACAAAGAGTCAGATACAACTAAAATGACTCAACAACAAGGAGAGCCTAAAACTGACCTGGAAGGGAACTCGGAACAAATGCAATTTTTTGTTTGTTGTCTCTTAACTCACTTGGTTCTCCTTTGTCAAGTGCTAAGGTAAGATTTTATTCTTTATTTTTACATTTTAAAAAAGTATTTGTCTTTTTTGATATATATGTATAGTCTTAACATTTTTTTTTAAGTCTACCAGGAATTGAGCCTAGTTCTGATTCTAAGCTGTATTAACATGGGCATATTATTTTACCTCTCTGAGCCTCAATTCACTCACCTGCAAAATGGGTTTAATTATAACTACACCATCTACTTCAGAGGAGTATTGCTGAGGAAGGACTTTATAAATGGTCGGGCACTTTGAAATACGACCTATTATTCTTATTAGACAAAGTATTCAACCCCTCTGGGCTTCAGTTTTCTTTAGGGAAGGAAGGACTTGGGCCTTGGTTTCCTTATCTGTAAATGGAGGAGGTTGGACAAGATGACCTTTTAAAGTTCCATTTCTTAATCCTGTGATTCTCTAAGACAAGGGAGTCTAGGAAGTTGTAAAGCCAACAAAGCCTGATTTAAAAGCGCCATCTACTGTCCACATTCTGAACTGGGAAACGAGACAAGGTAAGCAGAGATAAGTTTGGACCACGTTGACTGCAGGAAACGAGTGGGGTTTAAGCACCAGGTTTGGAGCCAAGAAGCTGGGTGCTAGTTCTAGCTATTACCTAGAGCTAATTCATGGGACCTCAGTTTCCCCATTTATCAGGTGGGAGCAGCTAGGTGGTGCCATAGTGCATAGAGCACTGGGTCCGGAGTCAGGAAGACTAATCTTCCTGAATTCAAATCCAGTTTCAGAGAGCTGTGTGACCCTAGGCAAGTCACTTTACTCTGTTTGTCTCAGTTTCCTCATCTGTCAAATGAACCTGGGGAAGGAAATGGCAAACCATTCCCGTATCCTTGACTGAACAACAATGACAAAGATAAAGACTGACCTCATCTTCTTGCTGAGTTGTCCTGAGGGCTAAACTACATTACGGGCTGTTCTAGTGCTCTGAAAACATCAGCTGTGTGTAGATTTCCCCTCACTCTCACCGTTTTTGCATTTCTCCGCTCACATCTTTTGTTCTGGTCCTCCTCCATAATTTCTCACGGATAAAGCCTGTTCACACCCACCACACGTCCTCTCTATAATACTAACTTTCAGTTCTTCCAAGATTGTTGTGTTTCTTGACTCACAGCCCGAGACGCCACCACCGTCAGTAGAATGTCGATATTAAGACAGTGCCCCGTTAACCACCCAGCAATGACACAAAATTGAAAATCCCTATGCAGGTGGTCTGGATCCTCGCCCTGTTTCTCTTGTTGTCTTTTTTCAGTCGTGTCTGACTCTTATTAACCCCATCTGGGTGTTTTGGGGTTTTTTTTGGGGGGGAGGGCAAAGATACTAGAGCTGTTTGCCATTTTTTTCTCCAGGCAAACAGGGGACACACCGCCAGTGAGTGTCTGAGGCCACATCTGATACTAAGTTGAGTCTTCCTAACTCCAGGCCCAGGGCTATATGCACTATGGCGCCACCTAGCGGCTCTGTTTCTCCTAGACCTTTTCACGTAAGCCATTCCATCAGAAAAAAAAGAATGACCAACTAGACCCTTCAAAAGAATCGTGTGAATGGCAAACACAAAGCCCTCCCTCTATTGACTACCTGACTTAACCTTGTACACATGTTGTGAGGCTTTCCTATTCGGCAACATTGTACTCTTTTCCTGGTGGAGAGAGACTGTTTCACATCTTTATGTTCTGGGTAACCATCACAGTTCTTTGCACACAGTGGGTGCTTAACAAAATGCTTGTTGAATTTTTTAAAAAACCCTAAAAGTCTGCCTCAGACACTTGACACTTACTAGCTGTGTGACCCTGGGCAAGTCACTTAACCCCCATTGCCCCGCAAAAAAAAAAAAACAAAACACAAACAAACAAACCTAAAAGTTCAAAAAGCATGAGGTATAGGGGTTCATCTTCTGGAGGTATCGTTGTCATCACTGCCAGACCTCCCTTAGTGACATAGCTCCTTCATAACTGGCCAGACTGATTTCCCCTCAAAGCATAGCTTTCTTAGGGCTCACCTCAGCTGAAAAAAACCAACAACTTCTAATCACATCAGGTGCAAGATCTTCTGCCTGGCTGTCACAATTTTTCATGGCTAGTCCCTGCCTGTACCGCCCTTCTTTATCCTAATGTCCCTGCTAGCTCTGATGTTCTGTGCTCTAGAATCAATCAATCATGAAGCTCTTCTTATGTGCCTGTCACTGCCATGTGTGAGGTACTGGGGACAGTGGAGGGTCTTTTGCATTCCATGTCCCTCATGTCTGGAATCCTTTCCCTCCTCACCTCTTAGTTTCTCTGGCTTCCTTCAAAACTCAGCTCAAAGCCCACCTTCTGCCAGAGGCCTTCCCTGGTACCTCCTTCCCTCTGATATTTTTCCATCTATTCTTTTTTTTTTTTTTTTGGTGAGGCAATTAGGGTTAAGTGACTTGCACAGGGTCACACAGCTAGTAAGTGTTAAGTGTCTCAGGTCAGATTTGAACTCAGGTCATCCTGAATCCAGGGCCAGTGCTTTATCCACTGCACCACCTAGCTGCCCCGCCATCTATTATTTTTTTGTTTTGTTTTGTTTGTTTTGTTTTTTTGGCGGGGCAATGGGGGTTAAGTGACTTGCCCAGGGTCACACAGCTAGTAAGTGTTAAGTGTCTGAGGCCGGATTTGAACTCAGGTACTCCTGAATCCAGGACCGGTGCTTATCCACTGCACCACCTAGCGGCCCCTGCCATCTATTCTTTATATAGCTGGATAGAATGATTGGGGTAAGGGGAAGAGGAATAACTAGAGTGCAAGCAGTTCGGGTGAAAAAAAGGCCTGAGGTCTAAGTGGACTCCAAGCAAAACATGAATCAATATTGTGATGAGGTGTCTACTTCATTAATTCATCAGTGGAGATGAAGCTTCCACAGCAAGGGAGTTCATTATCCTGTTTGCTGCCCTCTGTTCTGCTTGGACCACATGGAAAGCCTCTCCAGGGTGCCCTGCTGACTCATCTCCCTCCATAGGACTTTCTCTACCTCCTCAACCCTGGAATGCGCCCCCGCCCCCCATCTAGACTTCACACACATTATCTGCCACCCTGGGGCTTTTCTCTCTGATTGGCTGGTTTCTCCCAGAACTCTCAGAAGTTCCATTTGAAAAACCGGAAAGCAGGGACTCTTTTTTTTTTTTCCTGCATGTACATGTTTGTAACTCTAGCACTTTGCATAGTGCCTGACAGATGGTAAGTGCTTGGAGTCTTATGTTTGGTCCTGGGTACATTTTATGAGGGATACCAGAAAACTGGGGGGTCTCCAGAAGAGGTTTGCCAAGGGAGGTTCATAGATCAGAGGTAGCAGGAACCTCAGAGGCCATGTAGCCCAAGCCCCTGAGGCTCCGGAGGGTCAAATGATCCATCTAAAGTCACCCAAATGACCAGTACCAGAGGCGAGATTCGAACGCAGGTTCTCAGACTCCAAAATTAGAGCTCTCGTGGGGATATCAAACCTTGAGGGAAAAAGAGTTTTGGATAAGAGGTGAAAGCTGCCTAGCACTTAATGCACGGCCGGACATAAAGTGGGTGCCTTATACATGCTTGTTGACTTGACTTCAAGTACTCAAAGGTTTGTCGGGAGAAAGAGGGATCAGGCTTGTTATGTTTGGCTCCAGGAGGAAGAATTAGACAGGGTGGGTGGAAGCTGAAGAGGCAGGTTTTCATTAGGCACTTCCTAAGGTTTAGAGCCCTCTGGAAGCAGATTGGGCTGCCACCCCAGGGAGCAGTGGGCTCTGAAAGTGGAAGTTAGATGACCATACCCACGCTGACAAGCATTTAGGAAGCACTTCCTGTATGCCAGGCCCCTTCCAACTCTGACATTCTAAGGTATCTCCCAGCTCTGACATTCTGTGTTCTAAGGGCCCTCCCAGCTCTGACATCCCGTGTTCTGTGATTCTACTAGGAGGGAGGAGTTTAGCACATTTGGAGAAGGGATGCCAGGTGAGCTGGACTTCTGACCAAGTAAGCATTGAACTGCTCCCCCTCAGTCAAATTAACATTAAGTTCTACACAGCCGCTGAGGTCAATCTTCTCCTTTCTCCAGGGGAGATAAGAAAGAATTCACTATCAGTGTAGAAGATGCTGTGTCAATGTGGTAGCCCCAGGGTTAGAGATTGGGGCTTTTGCAAGGAGGTTTTTACCAGGCAGGCCTTGCTTTGACTTTTAGAAATCCTATCTGCTAAAGCAGCTGGACTAGGGCACCAAATTTCTGATCAGGCTGGAAAGTAGTCAGAAACCCATGGGACCTGATCAGTTGACACCTGTACCTAGACTAAGAAAGCTGCCTGCCAGGGGACTGTGTCCTTGGGGCATTCTGACCCCAATTGCTCCTACTGATCCAACTCCATTCCCAACCCTCTCTTCAGTGCTATGCCGTTTGAAATATTCTATATAGAAATATCAATATCCTATATAGTGAAGGGGCTTTCTGGACCCCTCTGCTCATCAGCTTATAGAATTTGGAGGAAGCAGGTAACTTGGTTTAGGCCGTGGCCAGGCCACTTATTAGCTATGTGACTCTGGGTAAGTTGCCTCACCATCTTGGGCCCTGTTTCCTTTTCTGTCAAATGAGGTTAACCAATTGACTTCTTAGCCCCCCCTCCCCCCCCCCCCCCCCCCCCCCCCCCCCCGCAAGCCCTGCAGGCCTAATATTCTATTTTGAGAAAACATTAGCAAAACTGGAATATGTTAAGAATGAAACTTTGAAAGCTGCGCTTTTGTCAACAAATCTGTTTTGCCTAAATTCTGCCAAAAGGGCAGTTAACTAAAATAAACATGCAAAACAGGAAAAGATTGCAGTGCCAAGGTCAAATACCTGTGTAGGAACCTCGTCAAACCAATGAAAATCCATTGCTCAGGGTGAAAGGGGTGACTTTAAAAGATGCACTTCAGCCTCCCCACCCGCCCCGCCCACCGGGGGCGTGACCGCTACCACAGGTTCTCCCAAACAGGAGACGGCTTCCTAACCACAAGCCAACTGTCTATCATTACACTGCATTTTAGAGAAACACCTCTGATTGGCTGATTCCAAAAAAAGCCACATTCGAATTTAAAGACCAGCCCCAAACAACCCAAGTTCCTTACCCTGGCGTGGCGTGAAAGATAAAGGCTTAGGCAAAGTCCTCTTGTTAAATGCTGTGCCAACTGG
This sequence comes from Dromiciops gliroides, assembly GCF_019393635.1. NCBI lineage: Eukaryota > Metazoa > Chordata > Mammalia > Microbiotheria > Microbiotheriidae > Dromiciops > Dromiciops gliroides. The sequence goes on from NC_057863.1 coordinate 606,603,492, forward strand.
AGGTAGAGATTAAGCAAGCTCCCCAGCGTTTCCCTGAAGGTGAAGACTGAAGCAGGGGCCACTCTTCCACTACAGAATCATAGATTGTCAGGGGTGGAAGGGACCTTAGGAATGACATGGAATGTCAGAGCTGGAAGGGAACGAAAATCCAGGTGTTTCTCCATCTCGCACTGTTGTTCAGTTCAAGCCCGAGTCTTTCTGACCCCATGCACCACAGCACAGCAGGCCCTTCTGTCCTCCACCATCTCTGGAAACTGTCCAAGCTCATGTTCCTTGCTTCTACGACACTATCCATCCATTTCACCCTCTGCCATCCCCTTTTCCTTTTGCCTTCAATCTTTCCCAACATCAGGGTCTTTTCCAATGAGTCCTTGTCTTCTCGACTAGCAGGCTAGCAGAGTACAAAAAGAAAGTCTGATCCCAGCTCTGTCATTAATGATGTATGACCTCAGACAAGTCATTTAATAAATCTGGGGGTAGTTTCTTCATCTTTAAAATGAGGGTGCTGGATATATAACAATATATTCGTATAGTATTTAGAGATTTACAAAGCGCTTTCTTCGCAATAACCCTAGAAAATAGCTGCCATACCTCCCTCCCTCTTCCTCATCTTACAGAAATGGAAACGGAGATTAAGAAGTATTGTGACTTGTTTGAGACCAAATAGCTAGTAAGTTGCAGAACCAGGACTGATTCAAATATAGGCCTCTTTCCACTAAATGATCTCAAAGGTTCCTTTCCACTTTATACCTTTCAGAGATTCACAGAATGTCAGTTAGAAGCCAGAGGTTTAGGCAATAGTTGAACAAGAAACTCTACAAAGTACAACAACAAATTGGACAAGTAGTCCTCCAGTTTTTGCTTGTAGATAGATATACAGGGAAGGGGCAGCCAGTCCACTTCACTCTACTTTCTGTTGCTTTTAATTGTTCAGTTTCCTTACATCAAACCTCAATTTGTCTCTTTGCCGCTTTGACACATCCTGCCCCTGTTCTAACGTTATAGACCCTGAAGAAAAAATCTTTTTCTTTTTTTTTTTCTTTCTTTTTTTTTAGTGAGGCAATTGGGGTTAAGTGACTAGCCCAGGGTCACACAGCTAGTAAGTGTTAAGTGTCTGAGGCCGGATTTGAACTCAGGTACTCCTGACTCCAGGGCCGGTGCTCTATCCACTGCGCTGCCTAGCTGCCCCTGAAGAACAAATCTAATCCCTGTTTTATAGATGTTCTGGGTTTTGGCTACCACCCCCACTATTTCCCCCCCCCCCCCTCTAATCTTAGGGCAACTATGTGGTGAAGTGGATAGAGTGCCGGGCCTGGAATCAAGAAGACCTGAATTCAGGTCTGGCCTCAGACACTAGCTGTATGACCCTGGGCAAGTCACTTAACCCTGTCTGCCTCAGTTCCTCACTTGTAAAATAAGCTGGAGAAAAGAAATGGCAAACCACTCCAGTATTTTTGCCAAGAAAATACAGCCAAAAAAAAGGGGTGACAAAGAGTTGAACATGACTGAACAACCACCACCACCACCAGTTAGCCTTAAATTCTTTTATTGTCTCATTCCTCACTTATGCATGAGAAAGCAAAGTTCCACAAAGGCCATACCAGAAGGTGGCAGTCAGAAAGAGATGCCTCTGTTCCTCACGCCTGGCTTCCCTACTCTAATCACTAGATCAGGTATGTACTTTTCCCCTAGGTGGTTCCATCAGCTCACCAATTATCTCTATGTACTATATTTTCTTGTGGAGAGGATATGCTACTATAACCTATAAGTGAGAAAAGAAAAATGGGCTACATGGATTACTGAATCTCATGCATAGGAAGCCATCCTTTTGGTTCAGAGAAGAAAATAGACATTCAATACTCTGGGTCTTGAAGTGTTCAGCCTAAAAGCCAAGGAAGAGAAGGGAGAAATTCTTTCATCTCAGACAACACAAATTCCCTTGACAATATGTAGGCATCATAGCAAGACTAAGCGCTTTACCCTGTTGTTCTCAAGGAACAGGCACTTATGCAAGTGAGTACCGAAGCTTTTCCAAGTGTTCTTGGGTTAATTTGTTTCTCAGAATACCTGTCAGCTTCTAGCTAAGTGCCCCTGGATTCACCTCTCTGGGACTCACTGATTTTCTTACCTACAGAATAGAGGGGCAGCTAGGTGGCACAGTGGATAGAGCACTGGCCCTGGATTCAGGAGAACCTGAGTTCAAATCCAGCCTCAGACACTTGACACTTACTAGCTGTGTGACCTTGGGCAAGTCACTTAACCCTCATTGCCCAACCAAAAAACAAAACAAAAAAAGAACCAGAATAGAGCTAATAATACTTGCATCACTAGCCTCCCAGAGTTGTAGGGAGGATCTAAAGAGATGTCTGTGAAATGCTTGGTACACCGAGGATTCAATAGAAATACTACGTGGAACAACAGTCCTCAGAGGTAACCAAAGTATCTTTGGACAGGGAAAGGCAAGTCAGTATTTCCACACGTTTTTGTTGAAATTCAGACTTTATTTAAAAAACTGTCATGAACAATAAATTACAATCATTTCCCACCCCTTTTATAAATTCTTCATAAAATATATTTGACAATATTAAAAGAAAATTTCAAAAGTTTGTTTCATTTTTGAAGTGCTGATGACTTTTTTTTGACCAAGTGTCATGCTGGTGAATTATTTTGTAGCTGCTACAATAGTTTTATTGATATAACATCTTACAATAAACACAAAGAACAGGCCACCAGAACTATTCAGTGTGCTACTCTCCAACTGTTAACACCCACTTCATCATAACGACAAAGTGTCCCTTAGCACCAAGAATCTACAGTGGCCTAGTCTCTCTACATGATAACAAGTGCAAAGCTAACTGTAAGACTCCATATTTTAATTTGATTTAAGTTAACATTTCTGCCACTGCAGTTAAGAAACTTATTTGAAACATTTGGTCTTTAAAAATTGCAGTAACTCCTCATAAAATGCATTTACCTTGAAGTTCAATTAAACAGCTAAAATTTCTAACTGGTCTTTTTTTGTTGTTTTCTTGGATATACTTGCAGGAATTTTGAAGTATGTAGTTTGGGATTTTTGTTTTATTTCTTATTCTTGGGCCAAAAGGCCTGTGACTAAATGTCATGTCAGCACTAAGATCATCCACTTAATCATAATGCTGGGCACAGTGCTTTTTTTAAGTGAAGAAGAATGACCTAGACTTTCATCATTTTGCCTATGCAATGGAAAGAAATGTTTTGAAACTAAGACAAAATCTTGAGGAAATTCCAGAAATGATTTCCTGAAAAGAAGTTACATTTTACCAAAAAAAAAAAAAAGTCTTCCAAAAGTGATAATCATTAACTACTTTTAGTCAGGCAGGACCGAAAACCATGTCCTCAAGGAATATTAGACACTAGCACAAAGATGAGTAAAGAAAAATGAAGCCCTGATTGATCACCTTGGGTTCTATGCTAAGGGACCTGGTTGTTCTTTGGTGAGACAATATTACAGGGCTCCTCCCCTCCTAGTGACTAAAACCCCATGGCAAGGGTAGTAGTCTCTTGTGCTATTCCAAATGTAATTAGCACTGTGGAAGAATTACACTATTGTGATGGATCCAGTGTATTTCCATCTTCAACTTCCAATGCTTTTTTTTCTAAACGTATGTTTCAAATCTTGCATTTATCAGCTTCAAAGAATGCAGTAAAGTGGTTTTATTTCAATGAAACTATTCAGCTGCAAACTTTTTCAAAGCCAAGTCACTTAAATTTTTATCTTCTTAATATCTAGCTTAGAGCCCACTTCTCTTATACTTTGGACTATAAATAGAAAAATAAAAGAATGACATTTAAACTTTTGGAAGCTAAAACAAATGAGAAGAGATGAAAACATCAATGATTTTCATTACTCTAACATAACTCTGACTTTTTACCCAAGGATCCAAATGCTCCATAAAGGTCAACTCAGTTATAATTTCCCAGAAGGCTAACCTAGAGGGCTAAAGTTCTGTTTCAAGAAGCCTTCCTTCATTAGATGTTAACTGACTGATCTTACAGAAAAACAAAATGGAGACAACAATCCAGGGTTATAAAATCAAACCAACTCCTCAAAGAATCCTGATAGTTTTTGCTTCAGGCACAGCAAAATGACTGTACCAGAGAGGTCAGTTTCCTCACATGAAGGATGCAGCAAATGCCACAACATTTCATCTGCTTGCTAACTTGTATACACATTATCTTCCACATTAGAAAAAGGTGATCAACATTTAAGACAACCATATCGCTGCTATCACGGTCTCAAATTAAACAACAGAAAACAGCATCAGTGCCAAAATGGAAGGGACTCCAGTGATTCAACAAGAGGCCATATCAGGGCAGGCAAGCCAGACTGTATGGATCCTTTTGGCTCTCATCTCATAATTTCGAACCTTAAGACAACTTCTCCATATCCCAAAAGTCACTGAATCAAGTACTGAAACTTCATTGATGCCAAGTTTCCAGAACTACAATAATCCTGTATTCAAGCTTATACCAGAGTGTAGATGCAACAGGTACAGACATGTCCTGATGCTGTGGCCTAATTGGTTAACTGTGTGCCTGGTTACCTAAAAGAGTGTAGGACTGAATGATTAATAACCTTGCCAGCCTGCTACCACACGACAGCATGACGCTGTAATTACCTGCTTCAGCTACAGGGTACTGGACTGTGAGAGTTTAGCTTAAACATCTCTCAACAGCTTTGCATGTTGGTTATAGTTTGGATGTTCTTTCACATCCAAGTAGGACAGTCTTAGACCCTCCAAAATGGTGTTGTTTTTTTAAAAAGTCTCATAATAATACAAAAATAAAAACTTAGCACAATTTCATCAGAGGGAGGGACAGAGGGAAAAAGTTGGGGGGAAGTGTCTCATTTATTTTTCCACCACTGAATTCACCAGCAAATCCCAAACACCCAAACCCATATCAAATAATTTAAACAGAAGTGGCATTTTCTTCATATGGAATGCAAAATGCACACATTCACATACTTACATATACATAAATATATACATATATGTTTACTTTACAAAGCCTCACAGTTTGCATGACCAGCATGTAAACCACTGTTTCTATGGAAGTTCCTAATACTGACAAGGAATGTCTAAAATACTTGAGACATATTCCCAGAAAAGCTGGACTCTCATCTTTCCTTGGCTCTCACAGAATTTTCCTGTCAAATTTCTACCAATGGTCATTTTAAAAATTTACACACACATTGGTAATACACATTTAAAACATACTAACAAAATGGCTGACTCGGACTTAAGAAACCTTAAAAAAAAAACCACAGTAAAATCTAAACCCTTTATGGAGGGGCTTAGCCGTATGTATTCCTTTTTTCTTCTGCCACAAAATGTTGCATCCCTGTTCAGACAGAAGCAGCATGTCATCCAAGGGGTTTCCCAGCGATCCATGTGTCACGTATCCCAACCACTATCTTTAAATGCAATTTGGACTAATCGAAGTTCGAGCTCAAATGCGTCAGGCCGATCCTGAGGGTTGGCAGCCAACATTTCCTTAATCAACTGTTTCATTCGACCATTCATGGACTTCTTCTTCACAGGAATGAGCAGTTCCATCTTGGGATTTTCCAAAAGGGCCTCTCCCACAGGGACAATCTCAGTCCCTTGTTTCACATAACTCCCCAGGAGCTCCTTCTTGGTCTCTGTGTCTATGAAGGTGATCCTTTCCAGCATGGCCCAGATGATAATCCCCAGAGCAAAGATGTCTGCTTTGGCAGTGTAATGGCCCTCCCAAACCTCAGGAGCCATGTAGAAATCTGTTCCGCACGCAGTGGAAAGGAAGCATTTATTTACACTGACAGGTTCTTCTGGGTTCTGCCCAGAAGCAGAGCAAACTTTACTCAAACCAAAATCAGCCACTTTCAGTGTGGGTTCCAAGTCACTTGTATCCAAACGGCTTTGAGAAATCAGGATATTATCAGGCTTGAGGTCACGGTGGATAATCTGATTCTTGTGCAAGAAAGCCAAAGCACTGCTGAGCTGAAGCATGAAGCTTGTATTGGTTTTCCTGTTGGGTTTCCGAGATAAAAGGTACTCATTCATGTCTCCTCCATCACAGAAATCCATCACGAACCACAGATAATAGGCGCTCCTGGGATCAAAAGCAATTTCTCCTTTCAGTGAAGTCTCTACAAGCTATAACAAGGGGAAAAAATTTTCAGTCATCTTTTGCACAGGATACACAATTCTATCACAGGAAAAGTTAATAATAAATTTCAAATTTTTCATTTACAAAGAAGCCTAGTGAATTCTGCTAAGTTTAGTCTTTTCACATATGCCTAATTTCAAATGTCCATGTCAATGCAGTACATTTTGTCCTTAATGAGCATAAACCAAAACACTCTAAGCTAAGAGGCAAAGTTAACTGGCTGGCACATTTCTGCCCTTCACTGGTGTCGAACCCCACTTACCTAGCATACAACTTTCTAGAAAACTTGAGTTTCAGAAATTATACTTGGTAGCAGAAACTATTATATTATTAAACACTGTCCTCCCCCATATACTATGCAAGTTCTAAGAGTTGTAGCAATAAAGCATTCATAAATTCACGGACAAAGCAAATGAAGACCGAAAGCAGTGTGGCAGAATGGAATGAACACTAGGCCCAAGAGTTAGAAGATTTGGGTTTATGTTCTGGTTCTTCCACTTACTAGCTGGGAGGTCTTAGGTAAATCACTGGTCCTCTCCTCATCTAGACAAGTAGGAGGCTCTCCTATATGGTCTTTTTGTTTCCATTTTAGTTCTGACGTTTTATCACTATCATGTTCCAAAGGCAAAATGTAAACATTCTGTCATTTTGCCTAAAGGCTCACGGAATAATTTTTAAATCTATTTTGTAAAAAATCAAACTTGTATTAGAAATTCAAATAAAATTATTTAAGCCTGTAATTTTTTTTTCTTACACATAGGATGAATTAGATATTTTCATATAATACCCAGCATCTTGGTCTAAAAAACAAAAAACTATTTACCTTAGTTCACCTGAGCTAAAACAGAAAGTTGGACTAGATGATCTATAAGATGCTTTATAGGTTTTTTTTTTTGTTGTGGTTTTGGTTTTTTTGCAGGGCAATGGGAGTTAAGTGAGTTACCCAGGGTCACACAGCTAGTAAGTGTCAAGTGTCTGAGGCCGGATTTGAACTCAGGTACTCCTGAATCCAGGGCCAGTGTTTTATCCACTGCACCACCTAGCTGCCCCAGATGCTTTATAGTTCTACCATTCTATGACTCTAAGAGCACCAAGGTTTCCAAAGTGCTTTGCATCTTCTACCTCATTCACTCCTCCACCCAAAAGCCCTGGAAGGTGCGTATTATCATTATCCCCATTTTACAGTCAAGAATACTGAGTCACACAGAAGTTGAGTGACTTGTCCAGGGTCACACAGCCTGTAAGTGAGTAAGGATTTAAACACTTGAATCCCAGGCCAGTGATCTCTCTATCTACTGTGCCACCTAACAAGACTAGACCTTTATTCACCCCGGGGGGATGTGATAGCATATCGCTCTACTGTATGACTACTCCACATTCTGCTCCCAGAATACATCTGAACAACAATGTTCTATATTGTTCTTCACAAACATATATATTGATTAGGAAAGGAACAGGAAGAAAGTTAAGGAGTTCAGCTGGATGAATCAACCATATCACCTATAAATGTACTGTCACTTTTTTTTTTAAACAAATATGGTCTCAATCAATCAATCAATATTTATTAAATCCCTACCATGTGTGAGGCACAATACTAAGTGCTGAGGAGAAAAAAGAGGCAAAAGATAGTACCTGCCCTCAAGAAGCTTACAATATAACAAGGGAGAAAACATGCAAACATGCACACTTGCAAGCATACATGCACACACAGAGCTTGGTATATATGGGGTAGCTACATGGTACAGGCCTTTTGGGGGGCAGCTAGGTGATGCAGTGAATAGAACTCCAGGCCTGTAGTCAGGAAGACCTGAGTTCAAATCTGGCCTCAGACATTTACTAGCTGTGTAATGCTGGGCAAGTCACTTTACCCCTTTTGCCTTAGTTTCCTCATCTGTAAAATGAGATGGAGAGGAAAATAGCAAACTGCTCCAGTATCTTTGCCAAGAAAACCCTAAATGGGGCCACAATGAGTAGGCCATGACTAAATAATACATACAGGATAAATAGGAAATAATTAAGAAAAGGAAGGTACTAGAATTAAGAGGAGTGGGGATTTTAGTCAGAACTTAAAGCAGGGGAAGGAGAACATTTCGGTAATGGAAGACAGCCAGTGAAAACGACTGAGAGCATCTTAATCTCCTTTGCTCCTGTGGAAAGGCAGAGTTCCCACCCCATCCCCAATATGGGATTCTGTAGATGAAGTAAGTGCAGTGGGAAATCACAAAATCTTAAGAGTGGAGATGGCCTTCCAAGGCATCTTGTCCAATTTCTACCTACTTCTGTAAAAACTTCTTCTACAAAAGGTACTCTTCACAGACACCCTTGCATGCATTTTCCTGCAAATACCACAGACAAAAAGATAAAGCCAATAGGAAGAAAGGTGGAGTTCACGCAGCAAGGTCCAGTTTGCAAACTGTTTGGCACTGTGCCTGGCACATAGCAGGCACCATATAAATGCTGATTCACTTCCCCTTCCCAGTTCTATTGTCATCACCCGTGGCCTTGCCAAGACTAAAACTCGAGGCCCAGCTTCTCCTCTGATTTCACATTCTAACTCTGGGCCCTCATTGGTCAAAGACAAACTCCCTTGGTTAGAAGTGCTCACTGTGAAGCTGCCTGTTCCTTAGGCTCAGAAGAGCAGTGGCTTGCTCACTTTCTAAGTGGCTGAGTTAGGATCTGAAACTAGGCCTCCTCTAAATCTTGTGCACTTTCTACCACAGGGCAGCTAGATCTGAACCCCACAGTACCAGGAACGGTCTTTTGTCTCCTTTATAGCCCAAAAGAAAATGAACATATTGATCTTTACAATGTACTGTAGGGTTGAGTCCATCTCTACCCACACAGAGGAAGCTGACAAGAATGCTTCCAATGCTTTCTGCCTGAGAAGTACAACAGTCAGCATACATAATCAGTACATTTCTAGTGACTAAGTCAAGTCAACAAACACCTAACGTGTGCAAAGTCCTTTGGTAGGAGATGAAGACAGACAAAAAACGAATTTTCTGCCCTCCAGAGGCATATACCATGTATACAAGTAAGTCAATACAAAGTCTCTCTAGAGTTTTAATGGGGGGGGTGGTGGTGGCAGGGTTTGAGGAGAGAGAAGAGGATCAGAGAGGTTGTTCATAGGAGGTAGAACCTGAGCTGTGCTCTTTAAAAGAGGGGGAGAAAGGAAGGGAACAAGCATTTATATAGTGCCTACAATGTGCCAGCCACTGTGCTAAGTACTTTACAAATATCTCATTTGATGCTCACAATAACCCTCAGAGGTAAGTGCCATTATTATGCCTAATATACAGTTAAGAAAACTGAGGCAGATTCAGGCTAAGGGACTTGCCAAAGGTCACACAGCTAGGAAGTATCTGAGCAGCTAGGAATTCTAGAAGGTAGAAGTGAGAGAGTGAATTCCAAACATGGGGCTCCACTTGTGAAAAGACAGAAAAGCAGGAGGTTTAAGCAGGTGTTTTTCTTTATTAATTATCTTCTAAGAGAAATTGCAGACCCCTATGTATTTAGCTAAAGGAGGAATGTACTTCTCTGGATTAATATCCTTCCATCTGCTAACCATACAAGTTTCTATTTACACAGGTGAACGTGTTTATTTTTCTCTTTTGCTCTGACTCTGAAGGTTCTTGGTGAGCCACTTGCACACTGGCTGTAAATTCTGCATTTACTGACAAAATCCTAAGCACTCAGTTTACAAAGAACCCCCCCACCCCAAACCCTTAGCCTCTGGAGAGCTTTTTTTGAATCTCATCAATGCCTCCATTAATTCTTGTTGCTATTTGGCAAGAAGAGCTGCAGGGAGGTTTTGACTTCTGACATACATCAGTTTATAAATCTTTTTCTGCTCTTTGATTGTGTGTTCATGTGACCCTTCCCACTATTAAAGAGAAAATTCTGGCTTAAGGCTGTACAGAAAGTATTAAACAATGTGGTTAGGATTCCATTAACCCCGAAATGATAAGGTTTGTGTTTAAATTAGTGACACAAATCAAGGGTGCCCAATTTCCTAGAGCTCGAGCTACTGCTTGCTGGGGCCTTTCCCTTTCTGGATACTCCCAGCTCACCAATGCCACTTTCCAAAGAGTGGACCTGCTGAGCACTCAGTTTTTCATCTGGTACAGGTTGGCAAGTACTATGGGACAGCAGGTGGCTAAGTTATTCTTAGGTGTCTGCATCACAGGTTTAAATAGAACGCTGTTTTTAAACAGCTAATGGATTCTTGGCATATCCCTCCTACTTGCCTATTCCAAACTATAAAGACACCTGTATTTAAAGGGAGAGATTCCTCTCAACCTTTTATTCCCTTCATTCTTGCTCACCTTTTCAACTACACGTGTACTTTAATACTTCCAGGATTTGTGATTTTCTTGGGGGAGGTGTATCCCCTCCACTGATGTTTATCAAAACCCTCTACTCTTTAGTACCATCTTTAGGAGATGAGGTTCACCACACCAGGGCCAGGCTCTGAGTGATGAACCTCTCTGCACTTAGTAAGGCTGTCCTTGGACAAAAGACCCCACAAGACCCACAGAGGAGCTCATCCTCAAAGTCTTCAGGGTTTGGATGACAGTCTTTGAGAACACAGGCTCAGCACTGTGCCAGTCTCAGCTCAAGGCTTGGATATGGCTTTGCAGTACAGTTTGAGTGGAAGCCACCACACCTACCTGCAAATAGAGAGATGAGTTGGAGCCATGGGACATCTTCTGTACCATGCCATCTTTTTGTAAAATGCATTCCTCCAAGTGAATCACATTGGGATGCTGGCTCTTGATACTACTAAGGGCCCAGAATTCACGAAGAGCTAGCTCAACATTCTCAGGGGCATGGCATCGAATCTTCTTCACAGCGACCCGAGCTGAAGTCTTTCTGATGACTGCTTCATACACCACACCATAACTGCCTCGGCCAACCTCCCGTATTAGATCGTACTTTGGCTGGCTACTCACCATCTTCAAAGTCAAGGTTTCTGGAAAAATCAACAAAGGGTTTTCATCAAATCAACAATATTCTTGGGTCTGCTTTTCTTTTCATTACTTAATTATAGCATATAACCATACTACTATGTTTGAAAATAGCAATAACTCTTACAAAATGCAGGAGTTAAGACAAATGTACATTTGCATAGCATTTTAAATGTTTACAAAGCACTTCATATATTACCTATTTATTTTATCCTCACCAAAGCCCTCTGAGTTTTAGGTATTTTTTAATAACCATTTTATGGATGGAGAAACTGAGGCCCAGAGAGGGTTAAGTGGCTTCTCTGATGTCACAGAACTAGTGTTGGTGTACTCAGACCCAAGGCTCCAGACTTCAAATTCATTACTCTTTCTATAAATCTGAATGTCCTGATTCCTAACAGAAAAAATGATACTAACAATAAGTGTTGAGCTGCATTAAGCTTAATTACTGATTGCCCAAAGGCTACTAAAGAATAATAAGTTTTCGTGTCTACAATGAAAAGCACTTTGAATAATTTCATTTGCTCCTTATGACAATTTTTTAAGTATCATTTATCCCCATTTTACAGATGAAGAAACTTGGGGTCAGAGATATAAAATGACTTGTCCAAGGCCACACAATAATAACTGGTGAAGCTGGGACTCTGGGCCAGTGCTCTTTCTACTATACCATCTATTACTCAGGGAAGCTGTAATTTACTCATTTGCTTCCCTCCCCTCCCCTCCCTGCCTCCCCTTACCCTCTGAAGGGTTAGAAGCACAACTAAGTTTGCTTCAGGGTCTGAAAGTGAAACTGACTATTCATGGCATTGAAACTCAATTGTTTTCATTGTCCAGGAACAAAGACAGTAACTGTGGAGAAGTCAATCCAATTTCTAGGGTTTTTTTTTTAATATTTCTGGTGCAATTCCTGCCCTAAAAAAAAACCACCTGGGGGCGGCCAGGTGGCACAGTGGATAGAGCACTGGCCCTGGATTCAGGAGTACCTGAGTTCAAGTCTGGCCTCAGACACTTGACACTTACTAGCTGTGTGACCCTGGGCAAGTCACTTAACCCCCACTGCCCGGCAAAAACAAACAAACAAACAATAAAACACCTGAAAAATCTGCTTTCAAGGTAGGAGGGAGAGCTATTCCTCTTTAAATTGAAAGCTGGGAATAATGGAAAACAATGTTTCCCCATCTTTTTTTGTTGAAAGATAAATATTTTAGGGCATTTGGGGTAACATAACATGAATGTGAAATAAGAGAGCCTGTAATAAGTCTTTGGAATTCTACTTGACCAATCATTTGAAGGCAAAAGCAGGAACTCTCCATTGAGATTCTTGTGTGATGAAATAAGGAAAACACTATTTCAAAAAAATGAATTGCAGACATTTCCAACAAACTTTAGGAACAGATGCTGAGTAGACAAGTAATATGGATTTGTACTTTCTCTACTCAGTCTGTAGATACTTCACATGAGGCAGTATGTCATAGGAGAAAGGGCATGGACCTGGGGACTTATCCTATCTCACACATTTACTAGCTATGTGATCCTAAGCAAGTCACTTAATCTCTGTATCTCAGTTTCCTCAATGTAAAATGAGGGGTTGAAACAACAGTGGCTTCTAAGGTTCCAGTTCTAACTCTATGTATGATCCTTTGATAATCCTCGAAGAGCAATAAGCAGTTCCTGGATGTAGTCTGGAAAGTTGGTAGCAGACTACATGAATGTAGGGAAGATCAAGGAAGAAGCTGGAAATTATTGAAAACAGAGCTAACGTCCTGGAACTGAACTCTTCCCATACCAATCTGATCTTCCACAAGCCCTTCAAATTCCTAATTTTCCTTTCTAGTTTAGCCCAAAAGTAGCCTGATACAGGATTTTCTTCTCATACTACACAATTTCTACTACTCTTCCTGAATTACCTAGAAATCCACCTGGCACTTGCTTCTCTATTCCTTTGAAGATGTTAAACAGTTAATAAGCAATCTCGAACCCTTAGTTTGTTGGTATTGCCGTGTCAAATGTTAACCTACTGCTCAGAGTCATGAAAAGAACCCAGGCTTTGGCTTCAGGAGGGCTGGGTTGCAATTCCTGCTGGGCCACAAACTACCTGGCAAGTCCTTTCCCCTCTCCAATCTTCAGCTTTTGTCTTCTCAATCTAATCATATTTACACTACCACCTAGGATCACTGGATGTAGGGTTGTAAGGGACCATAGTCCAACCCCTCATTTTGAAGATGAGGAAACTGAGATTCCAAAAAGTCAAAAAAACTTCTTCAATGGGACAGGATAATACAAATGAAGCCACCAGAATTTGAACTTGAAGTCTTCTAGGACTATTTCTACTAAACCACATTATCAGTGAGTATACACTTTATTGCTACAAAAGGTAGTTGTTTGTATTCAGCATAAAGCACCAAGTATTAACATTTTTGCAACATGTAGTTATAGAATGTCTAACCACTTTATTAGATAGTATCTCTTATTCAGTGCTAATGTAAACACGTTTATTATCAATCTTCACTTAATGGAATAAAATAGAAAAAACAGTGGTTATAAAATGTTTTCAGTCTTCAAAACATGTATTTAGCACTTACTGTGTGCTATGACCATAACCTAAAATACTCATATTTAACTCTGAAATTCCTTTATCTGATCATAAGCACCTACTATGTGCTGACACAATTAACTATATGTTATGTAAATACAAGTTTATTATTCATCCTCACTTAATGAAGTAAAATAGAAAGTGCAACGGCTATAAAATTCAGTTACTTCTCAAAGCATTTATTAAGCTTCCCACCATGTGCTATCAACCACAACCTAAAACATCCATATTTATTAACACTGAAATTCCTTTATATTATGACCATAATCAAACGAAACAATCATTTATTAAGTACCTACTATGTGCTAATAAGCACTGAGGATACAAAGAAAGGCAAAGTGGCACCTGCCCTCCAGGAGCTCACAGTCTTTTGGGGAAAGACATTATGCAAACACAAAGTACGTACAAACAAGTTAGAGACCGGGCGAACTGGAGAACCCCAACGGAGGCACTGCCTGGATCCCGGCTAACAGCAGGGGCCCTTTACGGAAGATAAATGGCTTTACACCTACGACCACCGCGGGGCTGGGGGGGGGCGCGAGAAGGGGCGGACGGGGTGCTCGCCCGTACTCGGGCGCCCTAACTTGCCCAAGGAGGCGGCGCAGGTCCTGGGACTGTCTCCCGGGCTCCGGCTGCCCCGAGGGTCTTCGTGCTGGACGTCGCCACGCCGCGGCTGGGATTCGCGTGGCTCCGCACGGTGGCCGGTGGCCGGTGGCCAGCGCCTGGCCGGGCAGGCGGGTAGGCAGGCAGGCACCTGCCCCGGGGTGAGGACAGCGCTTCCGTACTCCGCTGACTCCGGGCCCCGCTCATTGGCTAACGCACCCGGTCCTCCCCTCCCCTCCCCCTCCATGCAACTCTACAGTGACAGGAGGGGGAACTCTGGGGTCCCGGCGCATACCGGGAAGTGGGGTGGGGGCCGGGGAGCATGGAACTTCGGAGCTGGGGGAGAGACCTCGGAGCACTGAATGCCGGAGCCAGCCGGGGCCTCCGAACCGAGAATGTCAGTGCAGGGAGGACCCTGGGAACATGGAGATGGGAAGGGGCCTGACCGACCCCCGAGTGCGACCGCCCCCCCCTTCTTTAACAGTGGGGTAAACTGAGGCCCAAGGTCACGGGGGCCTCTTGTACCCCGAGCTGCTTCTTCGGGGGAGGGGTAAGGAGCTGCACTGCGCTCCCCGGCCCAAGCTGTCAGGTCAGGCGGGGAGGCGGGGAAGAGAACCAGGGCCCTCGCTCCCCTCCGGCGGGCCGGGCCGGGACCCGGGCAACGGGCCGCCAGAGGGCGGCCGGGCCGCGACCCAGGCCCCAGGGGGCCCTAGGCCCGCCCAGGTAGGCAGACTCGGGAGGCGGAAGGCAAAGGCTCCCTCCCCGGTCCGGGAGACTTCTTTACCTCAGGGTCGCCGCCGCCGCCTCTCCTTCTCCCGGGCTCTGCAGGCCGCCATTATCGGGCTCCTCGCGCCGCCGCCGCCGCAGCCAGTCCGAGGCCGGCGCGCGCCCCCGCGTGCGGACACACCCCCTTTCCCAGCTCGCGGAGCCAACCTCTCCTCCTCCCCAACCTCCCGCTCCGGCCGCACGAGCGCCTTCCCTCATTGGGCGAGCACTTTCCTAGAGGCTTCCCTCATTGGGCAGGCGCGCGCCCGGAGCCCTATCCCCGCCTCCCTTCTTCCTCCCGGATCCAAAGAGATCCTCGAGGCAGCCGCACTCCGCCGGCGCCAGGCTCCGGCTTCCAGCTGGGCCTCGCAACCCGGAGACCGTCGCTGTGCACGCGCTGAGGAACGCACCACTAGCGCCCTTCCCCACAGGGGTGGCTGGGCCTGGGCCGAGGGGAGGAGAGGGAGGACACCCGCGGGCCTTCATCGCATCCTAGGCCCGGCGGCTATTTCCCGGCGGCTATTTCCCGCCGGCATCCGAACCCCAGTGGACCGCGCAGGGGGGACGGCCCGACCAGGCCTCGTCCGGCTCTGCAGAGGACTGGGCTCCGGCCTCTCCCCCCGTCCCTGCCCGGGCACCTACCGTGCCTCTGGCGTTTTTGCTGCATTCGCCCCAATTAATGCCTTTTGCATTTTCCTCTTCGGTGAGGTGCGGGCGCCTGCGGGGCTCTGGAGGACGGAGCCCCGGGGGAAGGCGCGGCCCCGGCCGGGAAGAACCGACATCCGCCCCGCCGGGAGGAGAGCGCCTTTTGTCACCGAGCCATGCTCACACGCGCTCGGCGGCGGGAGGCCAGGAATTGGGGTTCAGGGTGCCTTCCGTCCGGGAAAATCCCTTCCCCTGCCTCCCGCCCCTCCCCCCCGGCGGCGCGTTGGTATCTCCCTTAAAGAAGCAGGGACCTCATTGTTCTCGTTGCTGAGGGGGTCCGGAGGGACCCTCGGCATTGCGGAGGGGCGTCTGGGCTGGCCGGGCCTGGGCTCCCCTACTGGCCCGAACGGCATGTCTCGTGGGCGCCTCCGGGGGGGTGTAGCACTGCTCTGCGCACATGGCGTGGGTTTGGAGCGGACATCAGTCAATCCGCTAACATTTACTGAGTGCCTACTACGTGCCGGGCTGTTACTCAGCACTTACTAAGTGCCTACTACGTGCCAGGCACCGTGCTCCATCTCAGCCTCTAACTCTTAAGTTAGACGCGTCTACACCTACTTTGTACCGGGCACTGTGCTAGGTGCTAGGAATGCAAAGAAAGTTCTGCTCTCAGGGAGCTCACCATCTAAGTGAGGGGCAACATGCAAATATCTATGTTGCTACGGTGATATAGACAGGATAATTGTGGATGATCAGTTGAGGGGAGGCACTAGCATGAAGAGGGATCAAGAAAATATGGGATTTTAGCTGGGACAAGGGCCAGCCCACGTAGCCAATAGCCGTTCTATCAGTCAGAAATCAATTGTTAGTCTTTCTATTAGCTAGTTGATGAAAGCTTTAGCTGTGTAGGAGCCAACAATCAATCCATTAGCCTAGGACCAACTGTAAGTCATTCATTACCCAGGAACTAACAGATTTTGCCTCAGTCTAGTCAGCAATCATTAAACTCTTACCGTTACTTACAATGCACTGTGCTAATCTCTGAAAATAACAAAGAAAGGTGAAAGTCTTTGCCCTCAAGGAGTTTATAGTCTACAGAGGGAGGTGAGATTCAAAAAAGACATATTTGTGAAATGCTTTGCAAATCTTAAATTGCTATGCAAAAGCTAGCTATGTTTATGTGAAAACAAAATTTAGACTAAAATTGGAAGTGATTTCAGAGGGAAGACCATACCTAGGTTAAGGGGAACCAAGAAAAGCTTCTGCAGAAAGTAGAATTTTAATTGATACTCGAAGGAAGACAGGGAAGAAAGGAGGTAGAGATGAGGGAGAAAAATTCTAGGCATGGAGGAAATCCAGGGAAAGATGCAGTCAGGAGATGGGGTATCTTGTGAGAGGAAGAGCAGAGGCATTGTCACTGGATAGGAGAGTAAAGGGTAAGGAGGCCTTCCAGAGACCAATAATCAATAAATAGAAGTCAGTTATCTGGGCTTCTCACTGACCCCAAAAGGTTTTTGGTTTGTCAAAGGATATGGGGGTCATTTCCTATTTGCCTTTTTATGTTCAGCATGTCTCTAGTTATCTTGTATAACTATGCTGGTTCCTATTTTGTCTTCCCCCAAGGATTGTTTTGCTTTTTATTTATAGACTCCAGAGTTTAGCACAATGCCTGGTATCTAGTAAGCTTTTAATAAATGTTGATTAATTGATTGACACCTGCCCAAGGGAGATAGATCAAATTGCTCTAAGCAACATCTCAAGATCCCTTACTGTGCAAGTTACTGTCTAATTCTGAAGGACCTATGTTGAAAAATACTATCCACCTCCAGAGAAAGAACTGAAGTCCAAATGCAGATGGATGCATACTTTGTTACTTTATTATTCTTGTTGGAGGTTTTTGTTTTTGGTCTGCGTTTTCTTTGCCAACATGGCTAATGTGGAAATGTTTTGCATGGCCGCACATGTATAATTTATATTAAATTGCTTGTCTTCTCAAGGAGGGGAGAAGGAAGGGAGGGAAGGAAAGAATTTGGAACAAAAATTTTTTTAAATGTTAAAAATATTTGTTTATTTGTACTTGAGAAAAAATAAAAATTAAATATATAAAAAATTACTGTCCTGAGAGCCAGAGCTTCTTTCTATTCATGGATGAAGTCAGACCACGAGCCAAGAAACACTCTAGCCATCCTCAGATTGCTATTGGCACTTTGATGGTTGTTATATATGAAAACTAGGGCAGCTGGTACAGACAGCTCTAGGATAGAGAGCTGGGCCTAAAGTCAGGAAGACTCATCTTGCTGAGTTCAGATCTGGCCTAAGACATTTACATAGCTGTGTGACCCTGGGCAAGTCCCTTTACTCTGTTTGCCTCAGTTTCCTCATCTGTAAAATGAACTGGAGAAGGAGATGGCAAAGCATTCCAGTATCTTTGCCAGGAAAACTCCAAGTAGGATTATGAAGAGTAGGAAATGAATGAAACAACTGAACAATAAAAATATTTGCAGATCTTTTCCACTTTCTCCTGACTGTTGCTTTCTTTCCAGCTTTAAATAAATGTCTTTGAGACGACTGATTATAGTTGGATCAGTTACTGAGCTTTCTTTAAACTAATTTTACCCTCCACTGTTTCTCTCTGATTCATGGGACAATACTGTTCATAAACATAATCCAAGGATACACAGGTGCCAGTTTAAACTGGAAAGCCAATAGCTTAATTTTTAGCATGAGCATTTACACTTCAGAAATCAGTAAACTGCTAAAAATTCAGGCTTGAGTCATTGTTTTCTTGATTGTCTAGACTTAAGAAAATGATAGGAAAAAAACCTTACTAGTATATATTAAATTTAAAAGTGTGTTAGCCTTGGGCTACAGCCCCACCCCCACCTCCTAGCCAGTTAAACATTTACCAGTGTACTATTGCACTGGTAATCATCTCCTTCTCTGTAAGGTTTTACAAAGGAATTTATATTTTAGTCAGTGTTGCCTTTGGGCACCACCTCTCTGTGCTTGACAAGAAAGTCAAGGATTTACTAGTTAAGGTGTTTTTTTAGGCTTTCGTGCTTTTAATGCCATTTGATTTACATCTATTAAACCTCTGTAGGAAATTATTATAATCTCTCATTCCTTCTGTCCATTACCTATTTTTCCCAACAGGTCCCAACTCATTTAAATACTTCAGGATTGAGTTTCAATTTCATGCCACACCCTTTTCTCATTATCAGTTTCAATTGTTACTCATTCTGATCTTTGCTCTAACAAGTCAGTGGTCTGACAATTGCTTTAGAATGACTTTGACATCTGTAGTAAGTTTTTTCCTGTCCATCAAAGTAGTATCAGTTTCAATTTGGGGAGGGGGAGGGTGGTTATTCAGTTGTTGCCATTACCAGTTTCTAGAAATTCCTGAAAAAAAGTATTCCTTAAGTAAAAACAAGAGGCCTTTGAGTAATCTATGATCCCTTGTCCTTTTTCCTTCCTCCTTTCCGATCAACACTTTCTCATATATCTCTGCCTCACTGGGTCCTACCTTCTTGTTGAAGTCAATGTCATCTGCCCCACCACCACTGCTGCCCTACTTTTCCCCACATGGACCAACTCCCTATAGAATCCATGCTCATAGTCCCTGAGGAAAGTAACCCACTTTGTTTTGGAATGCCCACCTACTTTGGGGCTGAATCTTCCTGAATGAATGTAGACTTGCCTAGCCCCCTATATCTAACCAGTTCCAGACTCAGCTGTGCTCTATCTGCCAATGCAAGCCCTCCACCAAGATCAGGTCTTCTTGTCTTTTGCCCTGGTGCCTGTGCTTTGGGTTTGTTTTTTGTTTTTGTTTTTGGGTGGGCCAATGAGGGTTAAGTGACTTGCCCAGGGTCACACAGATAGTAGGTGTCAAGTGTCCGAGGTTGGATTTGAACTCAGGTCCTCCTGAATCCAGAGCCAGTACTTTATCCACTGTACCACCTAGCTGCCCCCATGCCTGTGCTTTTGGAAAAGATTTGTTGTTTAACTGCCCAGACAGTAAGCATCTGAGCCTGAGTTTGAACTCAATTCTTCTTGACTCCGGGCCCAGTGTTTTATACCATCTAGCTGGTAAGTTAATGGGTAGAGATATAGCCCCACCCCTACCCCCCCTCCAAACTCATGAATAAAGCATTTTTCCAAAATGCACAGAAGAAAAGAAGAAGAAATACAGAAGGGTATGCAGAACAATTTTGTTACTTTATTAAGATATATGCATGTATATACATATATATGTATAGGCATTTTCAGAAGAAATCAAAGCTATTGGTAATCATATTAAAAATACTCAATGGGGGGCAGCTAGGTGGCGCAGTGGATAGAGCACTGGCTTTGGAGTCAGGAGTACCTGAGTTCAAATCCGGCCTCAGACACATAACATTTACTAGCTGTGTGACCCTGGGCAAGTCACTTAACCCCAATTGCCTCACTAAAAAAAAAAAAAATACTCAATGACTATTGATTAGAAAATGCAAATCAAAAGAACTCTGAGGCACCACCTCTCATCTATCAGATTGGGTAATATGACAAAAAGAAAATTATAAATGTTGGAGGGGATGTGGAAAGACTGGGACACGAATACACTGTTGGGGTTGTGAACTGGTCCAATTATTCCGGAGAACAATTTGGAACTACGCCCAAAGGATTTTTAAATTGTGCATACCCTTTGACCCAGCAATATTGCTGCTAGGTCTGTATCCCTCAAAGAAAAGGGAAAAGGACCTATATGTGCAAAAATATTCTTAACAGCTCTTTTTGTGGTAGCAAAGAATTATAAATTAAGGGAAACAAGTTGTAGTATATTATAATGCTATAAGAAATGATGAGCATGATGGTTTTTGAAAAATGTGGGAACTGATGCAAAGGCAAGTGAGCAGAACCAGGAAAATGTTGTATTCAGTAATAGCAACATTGCCATGATGATCCCACGATCAACTGTGGAAGACAGCTACTCTGATCAATACAATGATTCAAGACAATTCCAAAGGAGCCACAATGAAAAATGCTCTCCACCTCCAGAAAAAAACAAAAAACCTCATGAAATCTGAGTGCAGAATGAAGTCAGCTTCTTTACTTTATTTTTGTTGCCTTTTTTAAAACAACATGGCTAACATGGAAATATATTTTGCATGACTGCACTTGAACAATTGATATTATGTTGTTTGCCTTCTCAATGGGTAAAGGAGGGGTGGGAGAAAGGGAGAATTTGGAACTCAAAAATGTTTAAAATGAACGTTTAAATAAAAATTTTAAATAGGTGTGTGTGTGTGTGTGTGTGTGTGTGTGTGTGTGTGTGTGTGAGGGGGAGTTCTACCAATGTAAAATGTTACATGCCCTTTCAGGTAAGATCTGAAGTCATTTGCATTATTAGTTTTATAGACCTGTTTTACTTTGTTACAAGAGACTTATCACAAGTAATCTAAATGTAGAGTTTTTTTAAATCAATAAAATTAAAGAATAAAAAAGAGGAATTAACTCTCCAGTTCAAGGTGGGAAAGACCATATTCTTTTCTACCTTTATATGATGATAACCCAGGCTCCAGTCCCTACATGGAGTATAGACCTAACTAGGTAAGCTTGCTTGGGGGCCCTAGGGGCCTTTACTCCTTTTCTGTTTGTTCTTTCCTGATCTTAGGTGAATGAGTACCCCAAGATGAATGTGTCCAGATTCCCCAGGCCTCCTGGCCAGTATGAAAGGTCCAGAGTCCTTGATTTTGAATTGGAGCTGGCTAGGAGCTGTGGTGGTGGGTTGTGACAGGTGCAGGAGTAGTTGACTTCGGAATTATCTGAGCACAAAGTTCAGGGAAGATTCTGTTTGAAGTGAACCTGAGGTAAAATGCCAACTGTCTATTTAGCAATCTCACAGACTGTTTTATGGTCTGATAAAACATAAGTGTGATCTTCTTAATATATTGTCCTAATGTGGGTTATTGAATACTAATCTGTTGATGCACACTTATGAATTTTTTAAAAATGTTTAACCTTTTTGTGTGTGGGTAGGAACATATTGCATGTCTCATATCTCATTCATATTGTGTATTGAGTACTTTTTTTCACTTTGTCCCTTTTGGGGAAATCCTAGACTTGTAAGCCACAATCTAAATCACTATAATTAAATCATCCCAATTGGGTTGGTAGGTAGACATCTGAGATAAATGGGGGGGGGCAGTTGACACTTCAAACTCACTCTCACCTGAATTGGTCAAAGGAGAGAGAGAGAGAGGGAGATTGGGAGAGGGGAGGGGGAGAGAGAGAGAGAGAGAGAGAGAGAGAGCACCCTGGGTACAGAAATACATTTCACCCGACAGAGAACTAAGAGGGAAAGGGAAGAAGGGGGAGAGGGAATTAGAGGGAGGTAGATTAAGGAAGGGATTAACCCTGAGCAAAATAACTCTAAGGATGTTCCAAAATATTTATAGCTCTTTTTGAGGCAGCAAAGAATGGGGATATGAAGGAGTATCTATAACTGGGAAATAGCTGAACAAGTTATGGTATGGGAATATGATGAGTAAGATTTCAGAAAACCTGGGAAGACATATGAACAAATGCAAAGTAAAGTGAACAGAACTAGGAGAATTATTTATACAATGACAACAATATGTCAGAGGCAAACAACTCTGAAAAAATTAGAAACTCTGATAAGTGTTAACAACCCAACCACAATTCCAGAGGGCTACATGCTACCCACCACCTGATAAAGAGAGAAAAGACTCAGAGTGCAGAATGAGACCATTTTATTTATTTATTTATTTTTTTTTTTAGTGAGGCAATTGGGGTTAAGTGACTTGCCCACACAAGCTAGAAAGTGTTAAGTGTCTGAGGCCAGATTTGAACTCAGGTACTCCTGACTCCAGGGCCGGTGCCTCTATCCACTGTGCCACCTAGCTGCCCCCATTTTTTAAGGACATGGCCAATGTGGAAATTTATTTTGGTTGACTATACATGTTTATATGGCAGCTAGGTGGCACAGTGGATAGAGTGCCTGGCCTGGAATCAGAAAGACTCATCTTCCTAAGTTTAAATCTGGCCTCTGACACTTAGTTGCTGTGTGGACCTGGGCAAGTCACTTCACCCTCATCTATAGAATAATCTGCAGAAGGAAGTGGCAAACCACTCCAATATCTTTGCTACAAAAACCCCAAATGGGGTCACAAGGAGTCAGACAAAATGACTGAACGACAACTTGAACAAATACCATCAACCTTCTGTGCCTTGGTTTTCTCATTTGTCAAATAATAGCATCTACTTCATAGGCTGGTTGTGAGGGAAGTCCTTTGTGAACTTTAGACACTATAGAAATACAATCTATTAGTACCATTAGACATAGTCTCTTCCATCATGAAGCTCGGAGTCTAGTATGGAGAGAGACACAACAAACACAGGCAATTTTAAAAGATAAGACTGTATGATACTTGCATTCAAGAGGGACAAAGTGATGTCAGAGAGAGAAAGTTGTTACTGACCAGGGGGAATCTAAGAAGTCTTCCTGGAGGAGGTGGCATCTGAGCTGGGCATTAAAGGATGGATCAGCATTCAGTAGGTAAAGGGGAAGTGAGGGCATTCAAGCTATAAGGAACAATTTGGGGAAGGGCCTGGAAGTAGAAGAAAAGACACAGGGCACAGGGATGAGGTAGAGAGTAATCCAGGCTTGGGTGAATTGTAGGGTACGTTGAGGGAAACAGTAATAATAATAATAATAATAATGCTGCAAACATAGGCTGGTGACAGATAATGGAGGGCCTCGAATACCATATGAAAGAGTTGGAACTTTACTTAGTGGGTCATAGGAATTTTTGAACAAAGGAGTGACAAGAGAGAAATCTATGCTTAAGAGATTATAACAATAATAGCTGAAAAATGACGCTTTTTTCTTTGCAAAGAGCTTTACATGTATTTTCTCATTTTTCCTCAGAAGAACCCTGTGAGGAAGATATTATGATTCCCATTTTACAGATCAGGAAACTGAGACTAGGGTTAGGTGACTTCCTCAGAGTCACCCAGCTAGCTAATAAATCTCTGAGGCAGGATTTAAATTTAGGTCTTCCTAACTCCAAATTCAGTCCTCTAACCAGTAGTCTACTCGTTGGATTGGAGAAGGGGAAAAAGAAGAAGTGGTGATGAAAACTCTCTCTCTGCCCTTTGATGGATGATGCATGGTAAAGAAGACAAATTCTATTACTGAATACAGGGCCTTTGGCAAGTCACTTTCATAGGATCATGGATCATAAATGTTGTACCGGAAGGGACCCCAGAGGGCATCTAGACCAATCTCCTCATTTTACAGATGAGAAATCTGAGGCCAGTGGAGATGATGATTTGCCTGAGATCACACAGAAAGTCAGCATCAGAGGCAGCATTGAACCTCGATCCCCTGCTTCCTGGGTGTCAGTTTCCTCCACTGTAAAATGAAGGGGGAAGAGTAGACTCCACAGTCTTTAAGGTCCCTTTCAGACCTAACATTCTATGATTTAAATCCCTAAGGTGGCGGCAGCTAGGTGGCGCAGTGGATAGAGCACCAGCCCTGGATTCAGGAGGACCTGAGTTCAAATTTGACCTCAGACACTTAACACTTACTAGTTGTGCGACCCTGGGCAAGTCACTTAACCCCAATTGCCTCACACCAAAAAAAAAAAAAAATCCCTAAGGTGAAGGGACTTGGCAATTAATTCCAGCCCTCAACTGGACCATTGTAAAAGAACTCTTTCCCCACTTCAATCCATCCTTCACACAGATGTCTACATGTGTCACATTTCTACTCAAAAGCCTCCAATGGCTCCCCATTGGCTATTGAATAAAGTCTAAACTGTTTAGTCTGGCATTCAAGGCTCACCATACCCTGTTTTTACTACCTGTTCGACTTTAGGCAAGTCAATTAACTTCCCTGAGCCTCGGTGTCTTCATCTCTAAAATAAGGGGGGTGGGGCTCTGAATCTCTTCCAGCCCCAAAACTATAATTCTGTGACCTTATGGCTTTAAGCTCCCTTTCCAGTCTTGTGTCACATTATTCCCCTTTATATCCTACATGGACCAACCAAACTAGGCTTTTCATTGTCCCCTTTTTCTAGTCCTGTCCTTCACTATATCTTGGTCCTTGCTCATGCTGTCCCCTATTCCTGGAATGGGTAGATTCTTTCCTTCCCCCTATCCTCACCTGTTGAAATCCTTCAGGCTCTAAGTCAGGTGTCACATCCCTTCCCCCCCCCCCCCCCCCCCCCCGCCTCCCATGAACAAGTGTGGTACAGTAGAGATAGTCAGGTCAAGTGGAGTATTTATTAAGCACCTACTATATTCCAGGCACTGTGCTAAGCGTTAGGCATACAAAGAAAGGCAAAAACAGTTCTTCCCTTGAAGAGTTCACATTCCAATGGGGGATGCAATATGTAAACAGCTAGGTCCAAACAAGATATACAGGACAAATTGGAGATAATATCAGAGGGGAGGAAGCGCTAACATTTAGCAAAGAGTGCTGAATTTGGAACCGTAGGACTCAGGTTTGAGTCCCAACTTTGCCATGTACTATCTGTGTGATCCCAGGCAAGTCATCTGTTGTCGCTGGGACTGTTTCTTTGTCTTTAAAATGGAGAGGGGCAGGGTTTTACTAGATGACTTCTGAACTACATTCCAGGTATAAATCTTCAGCCCTATCTTTCCCTCCTTGAATTCCTCATAGCTTTGCCTGGGCCCCTCCCAGGCATCGTTACTTTATATCATCCTATTAGAGTTATTTCTGGATCTGTCTTATCCCCACTTGTTAGATAGTAAGCTCCTTAAGGACATTGGAGTGACAAGTCCCCAATGCCTAGTCCAGTGCTGTCCATGGTAGTTTAAAAAAAACAACAACTATCTGTTAAATTACATGTTAATTGCAGAATTAAGGAAACCTGCAGCCCCTCTTGGCCTGAAAGTTATCAACAGCTAAATAAATACATTCTGGTGATGTCCAGTAGGGGGCTCATTTTCGGTTAGCCTATCTAGCATAATGCTTAGGGTAGGCACTTAGAATGAAGCAACACTGACCTCTCGTGGCATTTCTCATTAATACAGGAGCTGCCTTAACCAGAGACAGGGCTGGGTTCCTGCTCTGGAATGAATGAACATAGTAACCCAGGATACTAGGATTTAGAGCTAGAAGGGACTGCATTTTATTTTATCTTATTTTTTTAAATCAATCAATATTTATTAAGCACCTACTATGTACTGGCCACTATGCTAAGCTCTGCAGATATAAAAAAGAGGCAACCCCCTCCCCCCATTTCTGGCCTCTAAGAGTTTAATCTAATGGGGAGACAATATGCAAACAAATATAAACAAAGCAAGCTATGTACAGGATGAATATGAAGTATGTATTGTTAAAATTGTTAATTTTGAACCTAACAAACACCAACTAAAATGAGATATTCCATTTGCATTTTAGAACAGGAGGAGATTCTACATGCAACTGTGAATCTCTGTTTTCTAGGGCTTCCTTTTTTCTTTAAGTGTATGATAAATACAACATATAACTTTCAAAGATATCCCATCTGTCCATGATTCCTAGGAGAGACTTTAGAGGTCATCTAGTCCTACCCCCTATTTACAGATAAAGACTAAGGACACCTGGGAGAGAGTCCCGCCCCCCCCACCTTGGAAGTCTTTAAGCAGAGGCCAAATGATCACTTTTTTTGGGGGGTGATGCAATTGGGGTTAAGTGACTTGCCTAGGGTCACACAGCTAGTAAGTGTCAAGTGTCTGAGGCCGGATTTGAACTCAGGTCCTCCTGAATCCAAGGCCGGTGCTTCATCTACTGAGCCACCTAGCTGCCCCTAAATGATCATTTTTGAAAGATGACAATTGCTTTTATGTATGATTTGGACTAGATGCTGTCCCTTCCCATTCTCTGGTTCTGCAATTCTATGAAGTAGCAGGACCGGGATTCCATCAATTTGTCCTCTGACTAAAAATCCAATGCCCTTTCTATCAGTTGGGGCAGCTAGGTGGCACAGTGGATAGAGCACTGGCCCTGGAGTCAGGAGAACCTGAGTTCAAATCCGGTCTCAGACACTTAACACTTACTAGCTGTGTGACCCTGGGCAAGTCACTTAACCCCAATTGCCTCACTAAAAAAAAAAAATGTAAGTTCTTTGAGGGCAGGGACTAATATTTTATCAGTTACTATTGTTTATGGACCACAGGTTCCCCATATCAACAAATGGATCTGCTGTGAAGGAGGACAGAGCTGTCCCTCACTGAAGTGGGTCCATCAGAAAAAGATCAGATGCAGATTCAAAGTCACAAGACCAGGGTTTCAATGAAGGTAGAGTGGGACATTATAAAGAGCAACTAGGGTGCTGAATTTAGAGTTAAGAAAACCTGGGTTCGAATTCCACCTCTGATACTTACTGTGTGACCATCAGCAAGTTGCTTACCCTCTATGAGCCTTAGGACATTAACTCTCTAAAACACCTCCTAAGGGACAGAAAGGTTTCATTCTTCATAGGGGAGGGGACTTGGGGGGTAGCTAGGTGGCACAGTGGATAGAGCACTGACCCTGGAGTCAGGAGGACACAAGTTCAAATCTAGTCTCAAACACTTACTAACTGTGTGACCCTGGACAAGTCACTTAATCCCGATTGCCTTGAATATCCAAGGCCATCTCCAGTCATCCTGATGTATATCCAGATGATTCTGGAGGAGAGAGTGAGGTTGGTGACCTTGCACAGCCCTCCCTCACTTCAATCCAATTCAGTGCAAGTCATGACATCACCCTAATGTCATGGTCCTCTTCAAGAATAAAGGACAAACAACAACAAAAAACAGGGAAGGGGAGTTCCCAGCTCCACAAGTTCCAGAGACTTTGATAGAATCTTGATAAATTGATGTAATGATGACTCATGTCCTGCCGCTGATACTTGGCAGCTGTGTGACCACAGACAAATCCTATAGTTAGTCAGATCTTTAGTTTTTTATTTTGAGGATTTTTTTTTAAGTGAGGCAATTGGAGTTAAGTGACTTGCCCAGGGTCACACAGCTAGTAAGTGTTAAGTGTCTGAAGTCAGATTTGAACTCAGGTACTCCTGACTCCAGGGCCGGTGCTCTATCCACTGCACCACCTAGCTGCCCCCAGATCTTTAGTTTTTTCATGTGTAAAATGGGGGTAATAATCCCCATAGTGCCTACTTCACAGGGTTGTTGTGAGACTCATGTGCAATTATGTCTGTAAAGTCTTTTGCAAATCATATTGTTGTCAAGGAGGCCGAACCCCAATCAACTTGATGAGACAAGAGGACATGGGCCTTTATCTGGAGGCAACCAAAGGGCTCTTCTCATGGAGTTAGGTATATCCCATGGCTTGTTGCTGAGAAGGTCACAGGGAACTCCTCCCTAGTGTCTGGGGCTGTCTCAAAAATGATTGGAGGGGTAGCTAGGTGGCGCAGTGGTAGAGCACCAGCCCTGGAGTCAGGAGTACCTGAGTTCAAATCTGACTTCAGACACTTAACACTTACTAGCTGTGTGACCCTGGGCAAGTCACTTAACCCCAATTGCCTCGCTAAAAAAAAAAAAAAAAAAAAAAAAAAGATGATTGGAAACTGAGACTGGGCAGGGATGGATTCTGGGCAGAAGCATCTCCCCTTCCTTCTTCCCTCCCCCATTTGTGGTGTATAAAAGGCAGTGAGCTGTCCTCTTCTACTTCTTTTTCTTGAGGTTCTGGACTAGAATTCAGCAGAAGGGACCTGCATGGGGGGACTGTCAATGGAGGGGAGAGAAGAAATCTGTCCCTATGAACAGTCTGTTCACCATTCTCCTCTTGCACTTGATAGTTGCAGGAGAAGCACGTCTGTTCTTGACCAGGTGGCCTGATGTTTCCAGTCCTCACTGTGCTGGAACCTTCTGCCCTTTTCTTTCTTTTGTTCCTGAGAGTGGATAATTCCCCACTAGAAAAGCCAGGACATTGATAAAGTTTCTGCAAATGAACGTGGAAGAGATAAATAGATACGTGCTTGCAAGCTGCCTCACCGTGGGTTTTCTTGGCTTTGGAAATTATCTCCCAAGGAATCTCAAATTGAAGAGTTTCCCAAGTTTGACAGTCTAGACAGCTCCACCTAGAGGGAAATTTCCTCAACAGCATGCAAGTGATATCAATCACTTGTAGCTGAAATACTAAAGACTGAAAGACTATGGGAGGAAAGGCAAGAAATCGAGATTTGCCAACCCTGCTACTGCTTTAAAATCCTCTGACAGTAGAGATCTATGGGAAGGGGATTGGTTACTTGTCCAACAGCCTCCCAAAGTGTATTTACATCATGGAGAGACTAATGGGATATTTGTATATTTCTCTATCAGATAAGATAATATTTGTAAAGCACTCAGCCCAGTGCTTGACACGTGGAGGCTACTTAGTAAATGTATGTCCCCTTCCCCATCCTTCCCTATTTCTATCCATGAGTACTTTGCATCTTGTATATTTTCTGTGGAGGCAAAGTAAAGTCTACCCCCCCCCCACTAGACATTCATCGTATACTTTGAGGGGGACTCCCTTATCAGAGGAACATAAACTAAATTGTAGGTATATTTAGAGACTTTCTTGGAGTACTCCAGATAAGGGCAATCTAAACAAAGAATTTTTTTCATTTCTTCTAGCCTCCCCCTCAAGCTATTGATGTATAATTCTCTTTTATGCCACAACCAGATTCCAGGAGGAAAAAAGCAATCAATATTCATTGCCTCCACTTTCTCACCTCCCACTCACTTCTTTTTGTGTTTTTTTGTTTGTTTTCGTGAGGCAACTGGGGTTAAGTGACTTGCTCAGGATCACACAGCTAGTGTTAAGTGCTCTATCCACTGCACCACCTAGCTGCCCCTCCCACTCACTTCTTAACCTCTTGCAGTTTGGCTTCTAAGTCCCACCACTTGACTGAAATGGCTCTCTTCCAGGTTGCCAAGCAACCTCTTGCTTCAAATTTTTTCACAGTTAATTATGTGTGTGTTAATTGCTTTAAGAATATTATGAGTTTTATTTAAGTTTCACAACAACCCTGGGAAGTAGATGTTATTCTTTTTTGTGGGTTTTTTATATTTAGAATTTTATTTTCCCAAATTACATGTAAAATACAAATTTTTACATCAATTTTTTAAAAACTTTGTGTTTCAGGGACAGCTAGGTGGCACAGTGGATAAAGCACCAGATCTGGATTCAGGAGGACCTGAGTTCAAATCTGCCCTCAGACACTTGACACTTACAAGTTGTGTGACCCTGGGCAAGTCACTTAACTCTCGTTGCCCCACAAAAAAAGAAACAAACAAACAAAAAATACTTTAAAAACAAAACAAGGGGCAGCTAGGTGGCACAGTGGATAGAGCACCGACTCTGGATTCAGGAGGACCTGAGTTCAAATATGGCCTCAGACACTTGACATTTACTAGCTGTGTGACCCTGGGCAAGTCACTTAACCCTCATTGTCCCACAAAAAAACAAAAACCAAAAACCAAAACAAATAAAAACTTTGTGTTCCAAATTTTCTTCCTCCCTCCCTCCCTGCCCCAAATTCAAGCAATTCAACATAAGCTATACATGAGCAGACATGCAAAACATTTTTACATTAGCCTTCTGCTTCTAGAATATCAGGGTCATTTTCCCTGAAAATTTCTTGAAAGATGATGTCTAAACTATTTTTTTTATCATGGCTTTTAGGTGGTCTGATAATTTTCAAATTATCTCTCCTGGATCTATTTTCCAGGTTGATTATTGCAACAATAATAGATAACATTTATATAGTACCTTCTACCTAACAAAGAATTTTCTTCACAATAGCCCAGGAAAGTAAGTACCATATGTTTTGTCATCATCATCAACCAATCAATCATCATCCATCAATCCTCCTCATCAATCCTCATCTTCCTCCAATCATCATCAATCCATCAATCCATCAATCATCAGAATCATCTTACATTACTCTTGCCTCTGCTTCCAAATTTTTCACAATTTCTATTGTTAACTGTTTTGTTTCCCTCCATCCTATTCCATCCCCCATGATAATTACTCTATTTTATATCTCCTTTCACCTTGTCCCTCCTCAAAAGTGTTTTGCTTCTGACTGCCCCCTCCCCCAATTTGCCCTCCCTTCTTTCACCTCTCTCCCCTTATCGCCTTCCCCTCCTCCTTTCCTGAAGGGTAAGATAGATTACTACATGCAGTTGAGTGTGTATGTTATTCCCTCTTTGAGCCAATTCTGATGGCAGTAAGGCTTTCTCACTCCCCCACACCTCCCTCATCTTCCCCCCACTCCATAAGCTTTTTCTTGCTTCTTTTATGTGAGATATTTTACCCCATTCCACCTCTCCCTTTATCGTTCCCTCAGTGCATTCTTTTCACCCCTTAATTGAATTTTTTAAAAGATACTATCCCTTCATATTCAACTCACACCCATGCCCTCTGTCTAAATATATTCCATTCAGCTGCCCTCATAACAAGAGAGTTCTTATGAGTTACAAGTATCATCTTCTCATGTAGGAATGTAAACAGTTTAAACTTTTGACATCCTTCATGATTTCTTTTTCCTGTTTACCTATTGATGCTTCTTTAGGGTCTTGGATTTGAAAGTCAAATTTTCTACTCACCTCAAGTCTTTTCATCATGAATGCCTGAAAGTCTTCTCTTTCATTGAATTTCCATTTTCCCCTGAAAGCTTATACTCAGTTTTGCTGGGTAAGTGATTCTTGGTTGCAATCCCAGTTCCTTTGCCTTCCATAATATCAGATTCCAAGCCCTCTGATCCTTTAATGTAGAAGCTGCTAGATCTTGTGTTATCCTGACTGTGGCTCCAAAATACTTGAATTGTCTCTTTCTGGCTGCTTGCAATATTTTCTCCTTGATCTGGGAGCTCTGGAATTTGGCTATAATTTTCCTGGAAGTTTTCATTTTGGAATCTCTTTCAGAAGGTGATGGATGTATTCTTTCTGTTTCTATTTTACCTTCTGCTTCTAGAATATCAGGGCAATCTTCCCTAATAATTTCTTGAAAGATGATATCTAAGCTCTTTTTTTTTTTTTTATCATGGCTTTTAGGTGGTCTGATAATTTTCAAATTGTCTCTCCTGGATCTATTTTCCAAGTCAGTTGTTTTTCCAAGGAGCTATTTCACATTACTTTCTATTTTTTCATTCTTTTGGTTTTACTTTATTGTGTCTTGATTTCTCATAAAGTCATTAGCTTCTGCTCTTTTTGTGGTGGAACGAATTGAAAATTGAGGGGTTGTCCATCAGTTGGGGAATGGCTGAACAAGTTGTGGTTTATGAATGTAATGGAATTCTATTGTGCTGTGAGAAACAATAAGCAGGAGAAGTTCAGAGAAACCTGGAAGGACTTGCATAAACTGATGATGAGTGAGATGAGCAGAAACAGAACAACATTATACACAGTATCATCAACATTGTGTGTTGATCAACTGTGATGGACTGGATTCTTCTCACCAATACAATGGTACAAGAAAGTTCCAGGGAACTCATGATGGAAAAGGCTCTCCAAATCCAGAAAATAAAAAGAACTATGGAATATGGATGCTGATTGAATCATACTATTTCTTTTGTTTTGGGTGCTATTGTTTTTCTATTTTGAGTTTTTCCTTATCCCTCTGATTCTTCTCTTATAGCATGACTGATGCAGAAATATGTTTAATGTTGTTATGTATGTGTATGTGTGTATATATATGTATTTTAAATTGGAAATCTTATGTAAACAAATGCTGAAAGCTATCTCTACATGTAACTGGAAAATAATAAAAATAATTTTATTTTTAAAAGTCACTATAAAGTCGTTAGCTTCCATTTGCTCAATCCTAATTTTTAAGGAGTTATTTTCTTCAGAGAACTTTTGTATCTCCTGTTCCATTTGGCCAATTCAGCTTAGAAAGCTGTTGACTTTTTTTCATGATTTTCTTGCATCACTCTCATTTATCTTTCCATTTTTTCCTCTGCCTATCTTACTTTATTTCAAAGTCTTTTCTGAGTGCTTCTATGGCCTGAGACCAATTCATATTTTTCTTGGAAGCTTTGGATGTAGGAGCTTTGACTTTGTTATCTTTTTCAGGGGGTGTATTTTGATCTTCCTTGTCACCAAAGAAACTTTCTAGGATCAGCATTTTTTTCTGTTTGCTCATTTTCCCCAGCCTATTTCTTGACTTTTAACTCCTTCTTAAAGTGAGGCACTGCTTCCAGGGCACACTGTCCTAAGCTTTAGGGGGGTTCAAGGTGATACAATTTAAGGAAAGGCATGTTCACCACTCCCCTGGCCTGTGCTCTGATCTGCAAGCAACCAGAGGCATGCTTGCCCTCTAACCTGGAACAGATTCCTGTTCCACTGTGGTTGCAGGCCTGCACCCCTCCCCTGCCTGGGCCACCACCCAAGCCTGCTACCCAGACCTGGGCACAGATAAAACTACAGAGTCCTGCCTCAGTGCCAGCAAAGAGACCCCTATAATCTCCCCCAGGCCAACCACTCAATCCCCTCATCATCTGTGGGCTGTGTTCCAGAAGCAGCTGCTACCACAGCTGATTCAGAAGCTCCTGTGGCCTGCTTCTCTTGGACTGGGGCTGGGGCTGTGTTGTGCAGGCCGCAGGGCTGTGCTCCACTCTCACTCCGGTATAACAGACCTTTCCTGATGACCTTCTAAGCTGTCTTTGGCTGGAAAATGATCTCACCCCATCCTTTTGTGGGTTCTGCTGCTCCAGGAATTGTCCTATGGCATTATTTGAAGGTATTTGAAGGGGTCTTGGGAAGAGCTCAGGGAAGTCACTGCCTTTCCTCTGCCATCTTGACTCTGCCCCCTGATTCCAAGCAATCTCTTGATGGCCAAGTCTGATGGCCTTTTCTCAGTGCTCAGCCTTGACTGCTCTGTAGCTTCTGATACCCTTACTTCCTCCTCCCTTAGCTTTTCTGATATTATTTTTCCTTCTGTGTGTCCTCCCACCTGAATTGTACTTCCCAATCTTTTTGCTAGATCACTCATGTCCTGCTCTATCTGTGTGGGTATCCCCAAAGTGCTTTCCTGCACCCCTTTTCTCTTTTTCTCTCCACAGTCTCTCTCTCTCTCTCTCTAGCTCTCATAGGTTCAATCTCATCTTTATAGAGATGACTCCCAAACCTATGAATCTGACTAATCTGTCTCTTAAGCTTCAGTCCCACATCACCATTTTATTCTCACAACAACCCTTTAAGATACAGGTTATTGGGGCAGCTAGATGGCGCAGTGGATAGAGCACCGGCCCTGGAGTCAGGAGTACCTGAGTTCAAATCCGGCCTCAGACACTTAACACTTACTAGCTGTGTGACCCTGGGCAAGTCACTTAACCCCAATTGCCCCTCAAAAAAAAAACAAAAAAACCCCCCAAAAAACAAAAAAAAAAGATACAGGTTATTATTAACCCCGTTTTACAAATGAGGAAACTAAGACAAATAAAAGTTAAGTGACTTGCCCAGGGTCAAGGCATGAGGTGTGAGGTAGGATTTGAACTCAGGCTTTCTTGACTCCAAGGCCATAACTCTATCCACTGCACACTTAGTAGCCACTAGAAAACAGAGAGATTCCATACCAATAGGAGACAGATCACATACTGAGGCATCTTAGTCTGAATCATACAGTATTATACTGCAAATACTAGAAAAGCAAGAAAAGAGTGGAATGGGAAATCCTTACCACAATAGGCCATTGATCAAAGCAAGACCCCAAGAATAGGGCTTTGGTGGAGGTCACAGCAAGATGTTTACAGTATTCATGGAAGCTAAAACCAGGGAATGCAACAAGCTGTTGTGCAAAGGCAGAGGCAGCATGGGAAAGCTGCCCATCTTCCTGCTTTTATTTTGTACTAGTTCCAGGACATGGTGTCCAGACACTTAGGCCACTGTTGTTTCCTTTGAAAAGAATGAGTTGTGCAGTGGAAAGAGCCCTGACCTAGGAGCCAGGAGCCAGATTCACAGAATTTCAGGGTGAGTTCATCTAATCCAACCTGCATCTGAACAGGAATCCTTTCTATAACTTCCCAGTCCAGTGAACATACAGCCTCCATAGGAACATCAGCAGTGATTCCCTCCCTCCTAAAGCATCCTGTTCCATTCTGAGACAGCTCTAATTGTTATGAGATATTGTTCTCTTGTGCCTTATCATAATCAATAGGCAGCTAGGTGGTACAGTGGATAGAGCACTGGCCCTGAAGTTGGGAGGACCTGAGTTCAAATCTCTCCTCAGATACTTACTAACTGTGTGATCCTGGGCAAGTCATTTAATCCCAGTTGCCTTATCTTCAGTCTTCCTGCTCTATATCTTGCCTCTGGACTCAGATGGCTCTGGAGGAGAGAGGGAGGCTGGTGCTTAAATCCAATTCACTCCAAGTCATGACATCACCCTCACCCCCACATCATAGTCCTCTTCTAGAATGAAGGATAAACAACAACAACATCATAATCAATAAGTATATAAGCAAATATATTTTTTTACCATTTTAAAATTTGTAAAAAGTTTGGTAGCTTCTTCATACGAAGCCTAAGTCTGTCATTCTGTATCTCCCATCCATTGCTCTTAGGGCTGCCCTCCAGGGTCCCACCGAACAAGTCTAATCCTTCTTCCACATGCCACTCCTACAAATACGTGAAGACAATCAGTCATGTTCTCCCCACCTGCCCCCATCTTCTTTTTTTCCAAATGAAACATCCCTGTTTCCTACAAGTGATCCTCATGGGGCATGATCTCTAGGTCTTTCCCATTCTGGTAGTTCTGTTCTAGATGATCAAGCAATCAATTGACAAGCATTTGTTATTATTGTTTGCCCTTCATTTTCCAAGAGGACCATGACATCGGGAGGTGATGTCATTACTTACAGTGAATTAGATTTAAGTGAGGGAGGGCTGTGCAAGGTCACCAGCCTCACTCCTCCAGAGCCATCTGGGTCCAATAGCAAGATATACATCAGGATGATTGGGGATGGCCCCGGATGTTTAAAGCAATTGGGGTTAAGTGACTTGCCCAGGGTCACACAGCTAGTAAGCATCTGAGGTGAGCTCTGAACTCAGGACCTCCCAACTTCAAGGCCAGTGCTCTATCCACTGCAGCGCCACCTAGCGGCCCTAGACAAGCTTTTGTTCAGCACCAAGGAAGTGCTAGGCAATGGGTAAAGACAAAAGCAAAACAAATAGTCCCTGCCCTCAAGGGCTTCTATTTTCCAGCTTCCCAATGTCTTTCCCTAAGACCACATGGCCAATACTGAACACAGCACTTCAAATGCATTCTGACCAGGGCAGAGTACAGTGGAACCATCACTTCCTTTGTCCTGCATTCTCACTCTCTCTCTCTCTCTCTCTCTCTCTCTCTCTCTCTCTCTCTCTCTCTCTCTCTCTCTCCCTTAAAAAAATTTTTTTTTAATTTTTTGGCTGGGCAATGAGTGTTAAGTGACTTGCCCAGGGTCACACAGCTAGTAAATGTCAAGTGTCTGAGGCCAGGTTTGATATGCCTCTCTTAATGCAGACCAAACTCAAATGAGCTTTTCCAGATGCTGTATCTCACTACTCACTCATCTGGAGTCACTAAATGCCTATACCCTTTTCACCTGAATTGTGAGGTGATCTCAGCTGAATTGGTATGTGATTGCTCTCTCTTTCCTAGTAGCTGCTAAGTGTGCAGTGGATAGAGTCCTGGCCTTGGAGTTCAGAAGGCCTGAGTTCAAATCCTGCTTCATCCAATTAGAGCCTGGCTATGCCTTCCACATCCTCTCCATGTGCAGCTGATATATTTTTTTTTTTTAGTGAGGCAATTGGGGTTAAGCGACTTGCCCAGGGTCACACAGCTAGTAAGTGTTAAGTGTCTGAGGCCGGATTTGAACTCAGGTCCTCCTGACTCCAGGGCCGGTGCTCTATCCACTGCGCCACCTAGCTGCCCCTAAATATTATTTTATTTTAATTGGATTTGTGTGCGAGAGGGTGTAATTCTTTTTTTGTTTGTTTTTTAAATTTTTAGTGAGGCAATTGGGGTTAAGTGACTTGCCCAGGGTCACACAGCTAGTAAGTGTTAAGTGTCTGAGGCCAGATTTGAACTCAGGTACTCCTGACTCCAGGGCTGGTGCTCTATCCACTGCGCCATCTAGCTGCCCCTGCAGCTGATATTTTTAATCAGGAAATCTAGTCAAACGGAAGGAGTCCCATTCCTGCAGATGGCCTGCACACTCTTTCCCACCCCTACCTTTGTTCACATGATTGCTTATGACTGGAATGTTGCCCTCTCTACATTCTGAGGCTCACTCTACCCCCTGATGCAAAATCTTCTGCATCCTTGGAGGCCTGTCATCAAAAAGCACCTCATTTAGACAGCTGTCTCTAATTCCCCCAAAACCAGTAACAGCCTTCCCTAGGTAGGATCGCTCCCTAAGACCCAGACTACCCTTTTCTTGTGTACTTGTCATAATTTAAAAGTTTGCAAAGCACTTTTCCCTAACAAGAACCCTGTGAGATCCATATTACAACTATCAATCCCCAATGAATCAAAGAAGTTAAGAGATTTGGGGCAGCTAGGTGGCGCAGTGGATAGAGCACCAGCCCTGGATTCAGGAGGACCTGAGTTCAAATCTGACCTTAGACACTTAACACTTACTAGCTGTGTGACCCTGGGCAAGTCACTTAACCCCAATTGCCTCACAAGAAAAGAGAGAGAGAGAGATTGGCCTAAGGTCAAGCTCCTACCAAAGGTCAGAGGCAGAATTCACTCAGGTCCCTGCTGACTCCAAGCCCAGTGTTGTTTCCATGATACCACGCTTTCCCTCGTGGTATCACTAGGTACTACAATTACCTTAGTATTCACCACATCCCCCTACTGGATCAAATGCCCCAAAAGGGAAGGGAATGTGTCTTACCTAAACTTTTATCTACTCAACCTACTCTCCTCCCCATACCCTAAAACCAAGCACAATGCTCTGTACACAGTAGGTACCTAATAAATGCCTGTCAAAGTTGAAGGCAAAGGATATCCTCAGGCAAGGCTATCTCTACACATTCACTACTGAGGACTCATTTGGGAGGAGAGGGCACAAAGGTTGAGGCAAGAGGAAAAAATGGAGAGAAAAGGACTAGATTTGTATCTTGATGGGAGGACACACATAAAGGCTTTGAGAAGAGCTGGGGTGATGTGATGAGTCAGTCAGCTGATAAGCACGTTATTAAGCACCTACTTTGTGCCAGGCACTGTGCTAAGAGCTGGGTGATACAAAGAAAGGCAAAAGACAGTCCTTGCCCTGAAAGAGCTTAAAACCTAATGGGGGGAGAGAGCTCACAAAAGGAAGATGAAAAGCTGGGGAAACTGTTGTTTGTCCTTCATTCTCAGAAGAGGACCATGATATTGGGATCATGTCATAACTTGCACTGAATAGGATTTAAGTGAAGGAGGACTGTGCAAGCTCACCAACCTCAGTCTCTCCTCCAGAGCCACCTGGGTCCAGTGGCAAGATATATCTAGATAGATAGATAGATGATAGATACATAGATACAAAGGTAGATACATAGATCCACAGACACAGATACAGATACAGATATATCAGGACAACTGGAGATGGCCCCAGATGTGTAAGGCATGTGTAAGACTGGCTATGCACAGTTTGATAGCACTTTGGGCATAGTTCCAAATTGCCCTCTAGAATGATTGGATCAGTTCACAACTCCACCAGCAGTGGATTAGCATTCCAGTTTTCCCAAATCCCTTCCAACATCCAACATTTTCCCTTTTTGTTATATTTGCCACTCTGGTAGGTATGAGGTGATACCTCAGAGTCATTTTAATTTGCACTTCTCTGACTAATAGTGATTTAGAGAAGGAAATAAAGGTTTCCTAAACGGAAGTTTTTCCACCTCTAATCTGAGGGAAGGAGGGGCCTTGGGGCAGAGGGCACTCTACAGGTGTCAGTTCCTGCTCTTAAATGGTTGCAGGATGAAAAGGTTCCTGAGGCTTGATAGACTATGTCCTGAGGACTGCAGCCAGGTGGGAAATGAAAAGATAGGACTGAATGTGATCTGCTGGATTGGACTGAAAAATGGGCCTTGGAGGTCAGCTGGTCCAGATAATAGGGCACAATATTTGGACACCTCACTAGCAGAGCTGCTGCTATTGCCTTAGACAAGTCACTCACATTATCTGACAATTTCCTTATCTTCAAAATGAAATGGTTGGAGTGAATGGTCTTTAAGTTCCCTCCCCCCCCCCAAAAAAAAGTTCCCTCCCAGTTCTGACATTTTGGGTTCTAAAGCCCCTCCCAGCTCTGACATGTTCTAAAGCTTCTCCCAGCTCTGACATCCTGTGTTCTAAGGGCCCTCCCAGCTCTGATGTCTTGTGTTCTAAGGCCCCTCCCTGCTATGTGGGTTCTAAAGTCCCTTCTAGCTCTGACAGTCTATGTTTTCAGACTCCTTCTAATTCTAAAATTATGTCACTTTGATGAGGACATGGGGGCAGAGGCACATGAAGTTGGAGAAGGGAGCGATGGCAGAGAGGGCCTTCTCTAAACAGCAGCTGTGTTTTTCCCAGGCAGGAGCAGATGTTACTGTCACTTGATTCCCTCAGCCCTAAGAACCATGGGAAAGCCAAAGACAGAGCCAGAGCCCCCTAGCAATGTTGGCCTCTAGCCCTGCACCCCCTGAGGCCATCACGAGGAACCAGTGAACCAGCAAGCAAGCTAGAGTCTCACCAGAGCCAGCAACTGCGTTCAAGGCTTCCTGGAAGCCCCCACCCATTGGACTTAACACTGTTCTTGGAAGTTCAAAAAACTGGGGCAGATCACTCATTTGGCAGGCCAGTGCAGGCCTTCTGGGTTCTTTGTTTGTTCCCAACTGGGAATTTTCCCTCAAGACTTTGCCCCTTCCCTCTTCCCCCCAGAGCTGCTAGAGGCCCTTCCACTGGGGGTTGGACATTTGGGATTATAATGACACCTCCGATACTCTTGGCTGTTAGCACAGAATTCCTTTCTTATCAACACTAGCTTGAGAGGGTAGCTATTAATACCCGGTGGCCCCATTTTTCCTAAGTAGACAGACCCCTCGCCTCAGATCGAACATTTCCAAAGGAGAACAAAGCAGAGTGGGATCCTCTGTCTAAAATCACATTGGATCCTGGGGAAACAAGTGGCTATAAATTCAAGACTCCAGTTTCTCTCTCTGTCTCATCTCTCTGTCTCTGCCTCTTTCTCTCCAGCCAAGCAGGGTATAAGTGTCATTTCCCAGCAGCAGGAGGTCTGTAGCCTTGGCCCCTTCCCCAGACCAGATGTCCTTGAAGCCCTGGGCCTGGGTACGGTGTGAAATTCCTCCCAGAAGCCATAGTCTAGTTAGTTCTGCTCCCAGATACCTTAGAGCACCTCAGCTGCCCAATTTGCTTGAGATCCCTTAAGGATCTACTTCTTGGTCCCCTTTGACCTTCTTGAGAACATGTGTCTACTCATAAGTTCACAAAATTTTAGAGCCTAAAATGGCCCTGGAGACCATCCAATCCAACCTATAGGGGGAGGAAACTGAGTCCCAAGGAGAAGTGATCTGCCCAGGCTCATAAAGT
Source organism: Dromiciops gliroides (assembly GCF_019393635.1). Taxonomy (NCBI): domain Eukaryota; kingdom Metazoa; phylum Chordata; class Mammalia; order Microbiotheria; family Microbiotheriidae; genus Dromiciops; species Dromiciops gliroides. The sequence continues at coordinate 606,643,813 of NC_057863.1, forward strand.
GAATTCATAACAGGCCTGGCACCAAAACTTAGTTCTCCTTACTTCCAGTTTAGATCAATGGAAACATTGTATTATAAAGTTTAAGTTGATTCAATTCACAAAGTATTTATTGAATCAACAACATGTGTCAGGCACTATTTTTTTTTAACCTACATGTGATTTCATCAGGGTAGGGAAGCCCTTGGAAGGAACTTTCCCTACCAATATAGATTGACCTTCTTTCCCATAGTCAGAGAGCTGCCTGGGCCACTTAAAGATTAAATGACTTGGCCCCAATCACATAGCCAATGTGTATCAGAGGGAGGTCTTGAACCCAGGTCTTTATAAGTCTCAAACCAGTTCACCCCCACCCCCCACTAAGTCAGGTTGTCTAGATAGGTTAAAAAGAAAAAAGAGAAGTCTATTTCAGGGAAGGTACTATAATCTTATTGATGAAATGAAATTTACAGATGTGAAATAATCATATATTCATATTTATTTATTTTTTAATCTAGAACCTTTCTATCAGGAGATGGGACTTCGATCCTTTGGAATTCTCATTGTTCATTGCATTGATTAGAATTCTTAAGTCTTTTAAAGTTGTCTTGGGAGTAGCTAGGTGGCAGTGGATAAAGCACTGGCCCTGGATTCAGGAGGACCTGAGTTCAAATCTGGCCTTAGACACTTGACAATTACTAGCTGTGTGACCCTGGGCAAGTCACTTAACCCTCATTGCCCCTCAAAAAAAAAGTTAATTAAAGTTGTTTGTCTTTGCATGACTGTTATTGTATAAATTATTCTGATTCTACTCACTTCCCTATGCATCAGTACATATAAGTCTGTTCAAGTTTCTCTGAAACCATTGATTTCATCATTTGTTATGGTGCAATTGTATTTGATTACTTCCATATAGCACAATGTGTTCATCCATTCCCTAATTGATGGTTACCCCCTTGGTCTCCAGTTCTTTGCCACTATAAAAAGAGCTGCTAGAAATATTTTTGAATATAGAGGTCCTTCCTTCTCCTCCCTGTTACCTTTTAAAAATCTCTTTGGTATGACTGGGTCAAAAGGTATGCATAGGTTAGTAACCATTGGTCTCAAAGGTACATATTAATCCCTCAGTAGCACTATAATCAATAAGTCCTCATTCCTATTACACTTTGAGTTTACAAGGTACTTTGCTCACAATAAATAGAAATGAGAGCTTTGTCACAATCATTCAGATCTTGGGCGAATCACTTCAACTCTCTTAGCCTTGGTTTCCCCCTCTGTAAAATGTAGATATGCACTAGGAGACCTCTAAAGTCTCCCTCAGTTCTAAATCAGTGACCTTGTATTTATTTATCTCTGTACATCTTGTATCCTTCCAATAGAATGTAACCTTCTTGAGGTCAAGGACTAGCTTAATTTTCTCTTCATATCCCAGAACCTAACAGCATCGCTTCTACACATATAATTTGGTTCCTGGAATTTAAGTGTCTACCCTCAGAGAGCTTATACTCCAGCAATTAGTGAGTAATCATAAAATCATTTACTCTACTAAAATTCTTCTTCAGGGCTTCTTTGTGGCAATGTGATTTGACTCGGGGTATTCCAGGAGAAGAAAGTTCTAGTAGTTTCTGCTAGACTGGAAAGAATTTGAGTATGGCCCAGGGACAGGCTAGATACCTTATATTCTGAGGACCAGACTCAATTCAGAGGTTCATCTCCACCAGGTTAGGCAGTGAACAAGGAATTATTAGGACAGCAACTCTTGAAGACAATGGAGTCCTAGCGATCTGCATGGGTAGAGGGACAATCCCCACCGACAATACCACAGATCCTTTTTTTTTTTTTTTTTGCAGGCAATGAGGGTTAAGTGACTTGCCCAGGGTCACACAGCTAGTAAGTGTCAAGTGTCTGAGGCCAGATTTGAACTCAGGCACTCCTGAATTCAGGGTCGGTGCTTCAACCACTATGCCATCTAGCTGCCCCAATACCACAGATCCTTGATTAATAACAACCCACTCTACGCACATACACATTCATTCGTTCATTCATTCATTTTTTTATACTAGCTGTGTGACCCCGGGCAAGTCACTTAACCCTATCTGCATCAGTTTCCTCATCTGTAAAATGAGCTGGAGAGGGAAATGGTAAACTACTCCAGCATCTCTGCCAAGAAAACCCCAAATGGGGTCACAGGATCAGACATAACTGAACAACAACATATGTGTATATATGTATATACATGCATATGCATATACGCATATGTAATCACTTTAAAGTCTTCAAAATGCTTTCTGGTAGATCATCTCATTTGAGGCTCACAACAACAAAATGAGGTAGAAACTACAGGGATTGCTCATTCAATTTTACAGATGAGGCCTGGAGAGGTTAAATGAGTTGCCCAGGGCCATACAATTAGTGTATCAAAGGTGGCATTTGAACCCAGGTCTTAATTGATCAGTTTTTTCCTACCACACTAAAGCTAATGATTCTAAGATCTATAGGTGAGGAGGGAATATAGTCCAGGCATCCTCCTAATCCCTCTGTCAAGTAAGCATGGTTGATATCATTATATTTGTTTTACAAATCCCATTCTCTCCTGTGGAATTTATTTATATTCCCCCAGAAGACTTTGGGGACTATAAGTAAAGCCTCACAAAGGTTAAGACACAGTATTAGAGAAGGTGAATGGTTAGCCAGGGAGAGATAAGAAGAAAAAGTGATTTCCATGTTCAGAGTTCTGGTGATTGTCTAGTTCCTGGGCCAACAAGAAGCCATGACAATCTCTACCACACTCCTAAATCCCATGCCAAGGGGAAGCACCAAAACTCTCTTTAATGCTCCTAGTTCCATGCAGACACCCTTCTGTGAATGCCTTGGTCTATATTGCACCAGCTGTGCAGCAGAGGCAGAGTGGTTAATGGGGGGCTGAGGGTAGTACTCTATAGGAGGTACATGGTGAGGTAGACTGTTTAATTCAACATCCTTGATTTACCTTGCTGCTCTGCTTTCATTAAATAGTTTGTACTGATGACTTCTTATGTTAGAATGGTTTGGTCTGCATGAGAACACATTGGATGGGGGCTCAAGCCACAGGGGACAAAAGGATACCTCAAACCTGGGAGGTATTCAGGGGCCTCAGAGTTGTGTTGGGGGCCTGAGGTAATTTGTGCTACAGTTATAAGGTAGTATATTAAGAAGTACTGAACTGGTTTCTTTCAGCTCTAAATCCTGTTAACCTATTATTACAATCGATGCTGGAGAGGCATGTGGCATATAGACAATAAGGGCTATGAACAATCAGGAAGGGGAGAGATCAGCATCAACTCCAGTTATCAGGGAAGACTTCTTGGAGGAGGTGGGACCTATAATAATAACACTTTCTATTTCTATAGCTGTTTTCCACATATTCACCCATTCATCCAACCAGAATTTATCTAGTGCCTACTGTGTGCCAGGGACTTCACTAAGATACAGAGAAAAAGCCGAGGAGCTTACATTTTCCTGGAGTTTACAATAGACAAATTAATACAACAGAGGGTGTTCCACTTTTGAACACCCTGTATTCAGTTATTAAAGTTTAAAACTGCACTAAGACTTCTGAAAGACACTATATAATTTGAGGAAAGAGAGAATACTAACAATGGAGGGGAGAAGTTGCCAAGAAAGTGAGCTGAGCCTTCACAAGAGCATTAAGATTTGCAAAGTGCTTTACAAATATCTCACCTTATCCTCATAACAAGTAGGTATTATTGGTAGGTAGATATTGTTATTATCCCTATTTTTTATAGATGAAGAAACTGAGGCAAGCAAAGGTTAAATGATTTGCCCAGGATCACACAGCTAGTAATAAGAAGAAAAATAACTAACATTTATATAGCGCCTACTATGTGCCAGGCATGTGCTAAGCACTTTACAACAACCTTGTGAGGCAGGGGCTATCATTATTCCCATTTTACAGATGAGGAAATTGAGATAAATAGGAGTTAAGTGATTTGCCCAAGATCACATAGCTAGTATCTGAGGACAGATTTGAACTCAGATCTTCCTGGACTCTAGGCACAGCACTCTATTCACAGCGCCACTTTGTTGGTGTTGGTGGTGGTCTTTCATTCTCAAAGAGGACCATGACATTGGGGTAATGTCAAGAGTTGTGCTGAGTTGAATTTTAGTGAGGGAGGGCTGTGCAAGTTCACCATCCTCACTCTCTCCTCCAGAGCCATCTGGGTCCAGTGGCAAGATATAGATCAGGACAACTGGAGGTGGCCCCAGATGTTTTAAGACAATTGGGGTTGTGACTTGTCCAGGGTCATACAGCTAGTAAGTGTCAAGTGTCTGAGGCTGGATTTGAACTCAGGTCCTCCTGACTCCAGGGCCGGTGTACCACCTAGCTGCCCTAATGAGGAAACTAAATAAGGAAGTGAGTTACAATGTGATATAGCTGGGAGTAGAACTGGGGACTCCCACATGAGATGCCCTGTGGTCTAGAGGGAAGCATTTAAAATCAGCTCACAGATTTGCAAAGTATTTTCCTTACAACCACCTTCTGAGACAGACCATAACCTTGCTAGTAGAAATGCTATGAAGGCATGAATGGCAATTGCCATTGTAGCCCCAGGATTTAGCACAGTGCCTAACCCACAGCAGGTGACTGATAAATGCTTACTTAATTGACGTATGTCAGGGAGAGTATTATCATTCTCATGTCATGGAGGAGGGACCTGAGACTCTGGGTCTGGGACAGGATTCAAGCCCAGGTCCTCTTGACCCCTAGTGCAGTTGAACCCTTTCTACAGAGGAGAAGGAAGGGGAAAAGGAGGAGGAGAAGGAAGGGGAGGAAGAGAGGGAGGAGAAGGGGGAGGAGGAAAGGAGGAGGGGGAGGAGGAAGGGGAAAGAAGAGGGAGGAGGGGAAGGAGGAGGAATAGGGGGAGGGGGAGGGGGAGGAGGAGGGGGAGGAGGAGGAAGAAGAGGGGGAGGAGGAGGGGAAGGAGGTGAAGAAGGGGGAGGAAGAGGTGAAGGAGGAGGGGGGGAGGTAGAAGGGGAGGAGTCAGGGAAGACTTCCTGGAGCAGGGGATCTGAGCTAGGGCTTGAACTATGGGTAAGATCTAGAAGATCAGAAGAAATCAGGGTGTTCTACTGGAGGTGGGGGAACACAGAATTGCAAAGGCATGAAGGAACAAGTGACCAGCAGGCACTGCCTCAGTAGAGTGGACAGAGCATGTTGGGAAGTACTGGGAAGCCCAGAAAAAGCAGGGTCCCATATAATATGGGAAATTAGAATACTACCACTCACAGCTGAGGAACTGGGGGAGTGGGAGTGGGGATGGGGGGCAGGGGGGCAGAAGCACGCTAATCTTCCCATCTGGTGTTGGAATGCCTTCCCTCCTCCCTCCTTCCCTCTCTCTCCTCAAGCAGCAGCCCCATAAACACATGTGAATCTTTCAACGGGATGCTGACACTGAGTCAGGGGGCTATTTATAGGCCACCCTCCTCTCCTCTCACCTACTTTGCCAGTATTTACCAGGTTTGCTGCTGGCTCAAGGGAGTGACAAACAGTTTATCATGCAACTGCTCCCAGGCACATAAGCAAGCCGTTGGGACATCTTCAGAGAACTCGGGCAGGCTGGAAGCTTGCCCAGTGACCCCCTCCCTACCCCGATGGAGGCAGCTTTCACTACCTAAGCCAGCTGTTCCTTTAGCATCCTTCGTACACTCAACTTCAGTCTTGGGTTCAAATGAGGCTGCAATTCCCACTCCAAAGCTCCCTTTCCCATTCCCCACTTCCCCCCCACTTTCCTCTCCACCAGTGAGAAGTGAACCTGCCAGCTGTGTGCCACATCTGGGTCAGAGATTCTGCCTATTCCTCAGGTCTGCCTTCCTGATACTTTTCACACTCCACTGTTAGCTATGAAGACCCCAGAGGCCAACTCATTTGGGTGTCCCTGATCCCTGGTGGAGATAGACATGAAGGAACTAAACCCAAGTCTTTGACTCTATCACTTAAATCCAATTCATTGTAAGTCATGACATCACCTCCTTATGCCATGGTCCTCTTTAAGAATGAAGGACGGGGCAGCTAGGTGGCTCAGTGGACAGAGCACCAGCCCTGGAGTCAGGAGGACCCGAGTTCAAATCCAGCCTCAGACACTTGACACTTAACACTTACTAGCTGTGACCCTGGGCAAGTCACTTAACCCCAATTGCTTCACTTAAAAAAAAAAAAAGAATGAAGGACGAAGAACAACATATGTGTGTGTGTGTGTGTGTGTGTGTGTGTGTGTGTACTCTAAGGCCTCCTTTCAGCTCTAACACTCTATGAACATTTAAGTTTCCTTCTAACTCTGAACTTCTGTGTTCTAAGGCCTCTTCCATCTCCTAACATTCTATAATGCTATTTTGGACATACCCAACCCCCAGTTGCCAGGCTGGGGTGGCACCTTTTGGTGTTGAGCTTACAGGAGAATCAGGGCCTTGGGGCAGGACTGAGCAGCTGCTCCCCTTGCCATGGGTCCAGCTCCCAAGGCAGCTTCAGTTACTGGGCAGTAGCTGCTTTTATTAACACCCCTGATCCGGCCATGAGCTCCAGAGACTAACTTTAGGACACAGAATCATATATCTGCAGCTGGAAGGGGCCTCAGAGGCTGCCTAGTCCTCCTTTTACAGATGAGAAAACTGAGGCCCAGAGAGGTAGTGACTTGTCCAAGGTCACTCTAGTGATAAGCATCAGAGGCAAGATTTGAATTTGATTCCTAAAGTCCACACTCTTTCCACTGTACCAAACTGTACCTTCCTTCCAGATTTTAGAAGCTCATGCCAGCCCTTCTCTGTTCTTTCTATCTTTGGGGGGGGGGGGCAATGAGAATTAAGTGACTTACCTAGGGTCACACAGCTAGTAACAGTCAAGTATCTGAGGTTGGATCTGAAATCAGGTCCCGCTGACTCCAGGACCAGTGCTTCATCCACTGTGCCACCTAGCTGCCCCCCTCTCTGTTCTATCTTAAGGTACCTTGGTGCCAAATCCACTCCAGTTCAGAGTTTCCCTCTTCCAGGAAGTCTTCCTTGATTGCTCTACCATAGGGATCCTCTGGGTTTATGGACTTGGCTGACACTATACTGATCTGCATTTATTTATACTTAGATCTAATTTCCCCAACATCTGATTATGGGCTGCCTATGAGCCTGTATTGTGGAGCTGTAGATGAGGTCTCTCAAGTCTGGGGCTATGTCTGGCCCCAACAGCCAAGGGTTCCCTAAGGGGAAGAGCTGGGTCTGGGGCTCCCTGAGGGCAGTGTAAGATCACAGACTTCGAGCTGGAAGAGACCTAAGAGGCCAACTCTCTCACCTTACAAATGGAGAAACTGAGGACCAGAGAAGTTAGTCAACTTTCCCCAGATCACAAAGCTAATAAGTGGAAGAGCGGGGATTTGAACTGAGGTCCAAACTCAAAGCCAGCCCACCTTCCACTGAACCATATGCGTCTCCTCCAGTCCCTGACTTCTTCCTTTTCCTCCGTTCCCAGTAGCATCCAGGACCACACGCTGAGTACAAGGAGACTCTCCTATCACTTGCCCCCTGGGAACAAATTCTGCTCCTGTGTCATCCTCTCTTCCCTTCCCGCCCTTTCCCAGCCCGCCTCCACCCTCCCCCTCCTAACTGTATTTCCAGCCACTCTTGAATCAGATGTCACCCGAGCAGCCTTCATTCCCCCGTCCTCACCATCTGCTAGGCTTGTGCCTGACCCTTCCAAGGTTCCAGACCTCCTCCAAGAATGAGCCAACACTCAGAAGAGGGAAGAGGGCCGAGGCTCAGCTGTCTCCAGTAGGCAGCAGACAGCTCTGTCCATGTTCTTTCTCACTGTATTTCTCTAGCTCTGTGTTGCTCTCTGATCACAATAACTGATATGGATATAGGAACATTTTTAAGTTTTTCAAAGGGCTTTACATATGTTTTTCCTCACCCAGTGAGGTAGGTATTATGAGCCAGCATTACCCCCATTTTATAGACGAGGAAAGTGAGGTGTGGAGAGGTAGCCCAGCTGCCCTGTCTGGCTCCCTGCCCCTCTAGCCCAAGCTTGGGGGTTTGCCATCCAATGCACCTAAGTGCATTGTGGAGGGGGAAGAGAACAGGTGTTTATTAAGTACCTCCCATTTCCCCGCCATTGTGCTAAGTGCTTTACAAATGGCAACTTGCTGGAATCACAGAGTTTGATCCCAGGTCTTCCTGATATCAAAACCAGTACTGCTTCCACTATACTTAGATGCCTGACATTCTCTCTCTTTTTTTTTTAAGGGGTGGGGGGCAGGCAAGGAGGGTTAAGTGACTTGCCCAGGGTCACACAGCTAGTAAGTGTCAAGTGTCTGAGGCTGGCTTTGAACTCAGGTCCTCCTGAATATAGGGCTGGTGCTTTATTCACCGTGCCACCTCTTCTCTCATTTTAACAGCTATTTAGATAGCTTCAATTATATAGCATTCATAAAGTTTGCAAAGCACTGGATAATATTATCTCATTTGATCTTCACAATAACCCTGGGAGGTAGGGGATATTATTATTTCCATTTTACAGATGAGGAAACATTGATAAATAGAGGTCAAGTGACTTGCCCTGGGTCACACACCTAGTAAATGCTGGGTGTCTGGATTTGAACTCAGATCTTTCTTATTCCAAGTCTAGCACTCTATTTCACTGTGGAGAGCTGTTCCCCAGCCTTTCTTCCTCCCTCTGTTCATCTCCTCCCTCAACCCTGATTCACTCTGTCTCAGTCTCTGAACTTGTCCCTGTTCTGTTTCTTTCTGCCTTGCTCCTTTCTCTGGAATTATTCTTGTTGTTATTGTCATTTCAGTCTTGTCCAACTCTTTGTGACCCCATTTAGGGTTTTCTTGGTAAAGATACTGGAGTGCTTTGCTGTTTCCTTCTCCAACTCATTTTACAGATGAGGAAACTGAGGCAAACAGGGTAAAGTGATTTGTCCAGGGTCACACAGTTCCTAAGTGTCCGAGGTCAGACTTGAACTCAGGAAAATGAATCTTACTGACTTCAGACCTGGTGTTCTATCCACTGTAGTACCCCGTTCTCTTCAATAGCCCAGACCTATATGGAAGGTTTGGAAGGTGGTCATTGGATTCCTCCCTGGCAAGCTTGAATTTCCTATCCTACTCATGGCTGGAGGTCCTAGCACTTGGGCAGGTACTATCCTGGGCTCCTCTCTCTCCAGTGGAACAAGGATTATAGACTTAGAGGTAGAAGGAATTTAGCCATCTAGTCCAGCTCTCTTCTACAGATGCCTAAACTGAGGCCCAGGATGGTGAAATGATTTGCCTGAGGCCACACAGATAACATCAGAAGCCAGATTCATACCCAGAAGCTGTGTGTGCAAAGCTAGAACTCTTTCCTAGTCAGAGGGAGACTGAAAGCTCTCTAGACACCAAAAGGAAGAAGCAACATCGAATGTTCTGCCGCTCTCCTTGGGCCAGTACATCCAGGCAGAGCAGCAAGGGAGACGTAGACAAGTCAACAGAGGCATCTCAGGCTGCCTTGGCCTCCACTCAGGTTAAATATAGTTTGTTTTCTTTCTGTCCCCTTGTTTTCACTCCTTCATCCCTATGGGGAGGGATGGCAAACCCCCAAGCTTGGGCTAGAGGGGCAGGGAGCCAGACAGGTCAGCTGGGCTACCATCCAGAGCCCCACCGGGCAAGGACAGGAAAGCAAACCTGGGTCAGAACCTGTCCCCTGGGCCATGGGATTTCCCATGGTGTCTTCCTTCTGGCCTCCCTCCAAGTCAGCTTGCCATATTCCTATGTCCCTCATACTCCTGTAGAGAGTTTTAGTACAATAGAAAAAGCAAAATACAAAATAATATAAAACAACATATTGTCATTCATGGGAGGGTCCTTAGAACTTAGAATACAAGAGCAAAAAGTGAGCTTAGAACATGGAATGTCATATTGAATGGGGCTTAGGACAGAGATTATGAAGGCTGAAAGGTGGCTTACCACACAGAATGTCAGACCTAGAAAGGGTCTGAGAATGTGGAATTTCAAAGCTAAAAGGGGACTTAGAACAGGAAAAGTTAGAGCTAGAAGGGGGTTTAGACCAGAATGAAAGAGCTTTGCACGCACAGCTCCTGGGTATGAATGTGGCTTCTGATGTTATCTGTGTGGCCTTAGGCAAATCACTTCACCATCCTGGGCCTCAGTTTCGTCATCTGTAGAAGAGAGTTGGACCAGATGGCTAAATTCCTTCTAGCTCTGCTGGATTTGGAATCAGGGAGACATCCTGCTCACATCCCACCTCAAATATTTACTAACTGTCTGTATACATCACCTAAGCTCTGTCTGCCTCAATTTCCTTATCTATAAAATGGGGATAAGAGTACCTCCTAGGGTTATTGGAAGGATCGGATGAGATAATATTTATAAAGAGCTTTGCAGCAAGAGAACATTGTGCTCAGAGACAGCAGCATTGTTTGATGAAGAACTGTGAATGACTTAACTACTCTCAACAACACAATGATCCAAGACAATCCCAAAGGACTATTGATGAAACATACTATCCACCTCCAAAGAAAGAACTCATATTGATGGGACACAGACTGAAGCCTTTCTTTCATTTTTTTCCTTTTATTCAAGTTTTCTTGTACAAAATGACTAATATGGTCATGTTTTACATAATCATACATGTATAACCCATATCTGATTGCTTACTGCCTCAAGGAAGGGGGAGGGGAGGGAGGATAAAAATTGGAATCCCAAACTATAAATAAAAATATTAATTACCTTAAAAAAAGAACTTTGCAAACCTTAAAGTGCTATATAAATACTAGCTCTCTTAGAACATAACGTAAGATGAGGGAAACACCTCAGAACATTGAACACTGGGGCTGGAAAGGACCTTACCATTGACGCAAAAAGTGTTAAGAGGGTCACTAGAACTTAGAATATTCGAGTAGAAGGAACTTTGAACTTAGTCTGTTAAGAACATAGACTGTTGAAGTTGGAAAGGGCGTTAGAATGGAGAATCCTAGTGGCTTCTTATTGCCCCCAGGACCAAATACCAAATGCTCTGCTTGGCCTCCAAAGCCCTTCCAAACCTAGCCCCCTCCTGCCTGTCAGCCTTCTCACACCTATCTCTTCAATGGGTACTCTTTGATCCAGTGACGCTGGCCTCCTGGCTGTTCCATGAACAAAACCCTCCACCTCTCAGTTACAGACATTTTCTCTGGCTGCACCCCATGCTAGGCACTGAGACACAAAACCAAAAATAAAATAGCACCTACCCTCAAGGAGCTCACATTCTACAGATATAAGATATACAAAATATATAACACATGCCATACATTACGTCTTTTAGATCTATGTACTTCTCTGCACATATTTTGCAGTCTTCCACAGAACATTAAATTTCTTGGAAGGCAATGTGGCCAAATGGATAGAGAGGTGGCCTTGAAGCCTGGAAGACCTGGGTTCAAGTCCAACCTCTGATCCATCCTGGCTGTGACTATGGACAAGTCCTCTTTTTTGGGGGGGGGGGTTGGACAATGAGGGTTAAGTGACTTGTCCAAGGTCACACAGCTAGTAAGTGTCAAGTGCCTGAGGCTGGATTTGAACTCACGTACTCCTGAATCCAAGGCCAGTGCTCTATCCACTGCACCACCTAGCTGCCCCCTGGACAAGTCCTCTTAACCTCTCTGTGCTCTAGACAACCCTTTAGGACTTTAAGCTGCAGAGAAGATGATATCCTGCATTGGTAGAAGGTGTTTCCTCCCCTGGGAGTTCCCTATACCAATGAAATCACAGATCTAGTCCCTATGCCTATTTTCTTATGGCACAGTGCATCCAGACCTGACTTTGCTGTCCAGAAGTGCTGGGTTCAAATCCCACCTCAGCCATGGACTTGGACTGAATAAGTCACTTAACATCTTTGCTCCCCAGGAAACTCTTAAGAGTGTTGCAAATCCGTGGGAGTAGAAGTAGTTGTTTCATTGGGAGTTCCTCTAAACAAAATTACACATCCAGCCATGGCAAGAAGCAGCCAGGAGTCCTGCGCCTATCCCCCACTGGGCTTCTGACCCGCCCCATGGGGGTCATGTCCAGGCCACATGGGCCCTGCCCAGTACCAGCTGCCCAGGCCACAGGAATGCCAGAAAATGGATCCCAGTGACCCATTCATTTGATCAGGATGGACTTTCCAAAGAGCATAACCCAGAAGCAGGTGAGTAATACCCCCAAAGTGTGAGAGAAACAGTGATCCTCCTTCTAGGCATCCCCCACTGAGGTTTGGGGGGTAAGGTTGGGGAGGGGGTCCTTGTGAAGAAGAAGAAACTGTCCTTGACCTTTAGGAGACCTTGGTTTGATGGAGGAAGATGAGCCGGAGACATGCATGTAAATAAGGCCAAAGATGTGTCTTGACTGAGAAAACACTTAAACCAGGTGTAAACGCTGCAGTTTGGTGGAGCTCAAAAGGAAGACCCAATAATGTAGGCTTGATCTTGGCTCTGCTATTTACAATGTGTGGAACCCTGGGAAAGAAATCTTGATTAGGAGTCAGAATGATAATAACACCTAATTCTAGAGAGCAGTAAGGCTCTTAACCCCATAATCACCCTGTAAAGTAACAAAGGCATTTATTCTTCCCATTTTATTAGTTTGTTTGTTTTTTATTTTTTGCAGAGCAATAAGGGTTAAGTGACTTGCCCAGGGTCACACAGCTAGTAAGTGTCAAGTGTCTGAGGCCGGATTTGAACTCAGGTCCTCCTGAATCCAGGGCTGGTGCTTTACCACTGCACCATCTAGCTGCCCCGTATTCTTCCCATTTTAAAGAGAAGACTGAGGTAGAGAAAGATTAAGCGGCTTGCCCATGATCACCCTGTTGGCCGGTGTCAGGATTTGAACCAGGGTCTCCCAAGTCCAAGTCACTCGTTCTGTTTCACCATGCTGCCAGATCCCTGTGTTCTCTTCACAACTCAGCCCCTGATTTGCCTTGGGAAACTTATTTCATTTCTCTAGGCTTCAGGTTCTTTATCTATAAAATGAAGAGAACAGACGAGATGGGCCCTCCCACCTCTGACATTCCATGTTCTAAGGGCCCTTTGAGTTCTGACATTGAATAGTCTGTAGTTTCTTCCAGTCTTATATCTGATCCATTCTTCATTTTATAGATGAGGAAACTGAAGCCAAGAGAAGGAAACAACTTGCCCAAGGTCCCAAGTGAGTTAGTACTTTAAGCCAGGTCTCTTGCCTCTTGTCCTGTGATCTTTACACTATACTGTGCTTCTACTTGTTTAAGAATAAGGAAGTTAGGGGCAGCTAGGTGGCGCAGTGGATACAGCACCGGCCCTGGAGTCAGGAGGACCTGAGTTCAAATCCAACCTCAGACACTTGACACTTACTAGCTGTGTGACCCTGGGCAAGTCACTTAACCCCAATTGCCTCACCCCCCCACCCAAAGAAAGAATAAGGAAGTTAAGAGATGAATCAACATGGCCTGGAAAAGGCTGTGTCAGTTGGGCCCAATCTCCCTAAACCTTCACCGGAGGGGTTCAAGATGAGACGGGATGAGTGCTTGTTTCATATGATACAAAGGGGATTTCTCCTCAGCTACATGTTTGATGAGACACTCTGGAATCTCTTCGTGGTATTCTATGAATATGAGTTGATTGATGCCACCTGATCCTAGACCTAGAGCCAGAACCAACCGCAGAACCCATCTGGGCCAAGGGTTGTCCCTGGACCCTCAAAGATTGAAATAAAGATACATGCAAGTTCCCATCCATGAATTTGGAGCAATTTCTTAAGAAATACTTCTTTGGGGGCAGCTAGGTAGCACAGTGGATGAAGCACCGGCCCTGGATTCAGGAGTACCTGAGTTCAAATCTGGCCTCAGATACTTGACTAGCTGTGTGACCCTGGGCAAGTCACTTAACCCCCATAGCCCCACAAAAAAGAAGAAGAAGTACATCTTTATTTCAATATAATTGGGGGTTCTGTATCCTATATATTTTATTTTATTATATGCATTCAAAAGACAGGTGCTATAGGTGTGACCATTTGCCAAAGGCATATAGGACACACACAGAAAAAGTTCAGAATTTCTCTTCTAGCTCACTCCTCTCATTTTACAGATAAGGAAACTGAGGTTCAGAGCAGTTTAGTGATATGCCCTGGGTCACCCACATAGGAAGTATTCAAGATGGAATTTGAACCCAGGTCTTGACTCTTAACACTTTACTCAGAATGCCACGACTAGTCCCCAGACTTGTGTTCTTGAGGGCAAGGGTGGAATTAACCCACTGAGCCCAGCTGCCAAAGAGTTGGGTCACACCACCAGTTCATGGTGCAGGTGAGCAGGGCATCTGATTTCCAAGTGAAATCCTGCTGCTCAATGGTACCCGGACAGCCTGTCCTTGTTTACGCCCCCCGCCCCCCCATCCCCTGAGAACAGTGATTGCTCACTCTGGCATGTGATCAGGCCATTGCTTTGCAGGGAGGAAACTCAACTCTCCCGAAATCCACACCCTGCCCTCCTCTTCTCCCCCATCCCCCCACAGCCCCTTGGCCAATTTGGGCATCTGCATGCCTGGTCAGTCCCCTCTCCTCCGAGCTCATGTGACCCAGGGCTGGCTATAAATAGCCAAGGAACCGTGGACAAAGACAGAATCCCAGTCTGAGAATAGCTGAGAAGAAAGGAGCTCCTCATTCGGTGAGGCAAGGAAGGGTCTGCGGGTCTTCGGATTGTCTGCTCAGTGTGTGCATGCAAAGCCAGGAGCTGCTATTCCAGCAGGATGGATTATAAGTCAGGTCTGATCCACGACTCGAATCCCATGGAAAACCTGGAAAAGCAACTGATCTGCCCCATCTGTTTGGAGATGTTCACCAAGCCTGTGGTCATCCTTCCCTGCCAGCACAACCTGTGCCGAAAATGTGCCAACGATATCTTTCAGGTCAGTGCTTGGTGGTGCCCGGCCCGGAGACCCTAAGAATTCACTCACCCTTACCCCTACAGAAAGCTTCCTGAGACTTTGGGGGCCTAAACTGGCCCCACCTCATGTGCTAGACTCTGGGTCACTGAAGTTCCTCTCAGGGAGGCAGCATGGGACACCAGATTGGAGCCAAAGAACCCACAATTAGAATCTCAGCTCTACACAGCCACAACTTCTCTGGGGCCTCAGTTTCCCGCTCTGAAAATTGAGGGGGTTGGATGAGATCATCTCTATGGTTCCTTTTGTCTCTAAATCCCATGATCTCCTGCTGCTCCAAGCACCCCCTCCACCATGGCCCCTTCCCCCAAAAGCCTCCTGTGGGGCCTGGGAAGGGGTAGGGAGACAGCTGGCTGCTCCTGTCCTCCATGACGCAAGGGTTTTTTTCCACTAGTGCTCCCCCTAATCCTCTCATCCTCCCTCCTTCTTTTGATAAGGTTGTTGACCAATGAGTTCCAAGAGGCAACTGATTTTAGTAATAAAAGGGGGGGTGAGGAGAGAGGAGAGAGAAACCAGACCCCTCCGGCTGGAGTCAGCTCCAGGGTGGCAGTGGGCCCAGAGCCCTGGGGTGGCAGGGGGGAAAAGGGAGGGGCTGGGACAGGAGGCAGGTGATCAGGAAAGCAGCGTCTTCCCAAACTAAGGGTTCACAGCTGTTCCTGAAATAGAGTGGGAGGAGACATTCTCAAGAGAGAGGCAGGGTCTTGGGGTGGATGGCTGAGATGTTAGTCTGAGAGAGAAATCTCCACGTTAGAAGAAAATACTATTAAGTAGCTGGCAGTTATGAAATGCAAACACTTCAATACATGATCTCCTTTGAGCTTGAGAACAACCCTCTGAGAAAGGGGAATCTCCTTGCCCAGAGCCACACAGTTAGGAAGCATATTAAGTGGGATTCCAACCCAGGTCATCCTGGTTCTCAGTTGTACCATACTACTCCTGGTTGGTTGCTTTGAGCTGCATTTCACCATCTGGGAAATGAGCCCTTCCTCATTAGAACTCTTAGGATCATAGATTTCTTTTCTTTTCTTTTCTTTTTTTTTGCAGGGCAATGGGGGTTAAGTGACTTGCCTGGGGTCACACAGCTAGTAAGTGTCAAGTGTCTGAGGCCAGATTTGAACTCAGGTACTCCTGAATCCAGGGTCGGTGCTTTATCCACTGCACCACCTAGCTGCCCCGATCATAAATTTCTACATCTAGAGCTAGAGGGACCTCATTAAATCCAAACCACTCCTTAAAATTTTACACATGAGGAAATGGAGACATCAGGGAAATCAAGTGACTTGCCCAAGGTCACACAAATAGTGTCAGAGATGGGAGTATAAGGTTTCTATTGGTTGATTCCATAGAAGGAGGAGGCTAGGACGTATAGTGATGCTTGGTGGAGGACACCAAGGGAAGGGGGCATCTCTGACATGGTGAATACCTAGCCCTCTTCTCTAATCTTGGCATCTACAGGCTGCGAACCCCTACTGGTCCAACCGAGGTGGCTCCATTTCAGGAGGCCGCTTCCGATGCCCATCCTGCCGCCACGAGGTGATCATGGACAGGCATGGGGTGTATGGGCTTCAGAGGAACCTGCTGGTGGAGAATATCATTGACATCTACAAACAAGAGTGCTCAAGGTCAGCTCCTCCCCTATGTTCTCTGGGCTCCTCAGTGGGGGGCGGGGGGCCTCTTTTTCTTAGTCTCAAAGGAGTCCCTGGAGACAAAGAAGAGAGGTCTCTATTCTCCCTGGCCAAACTCCTGGGAAGGTTTGGATCCTAGACCCCATCCTGCCTTCTTACCTCCCATCCCTTCCACAAACCTGCATCCAAATTCTGCATTCAGCTAACCTTCTCTCCCAGAACCCACTGCCCACAACTCCAAGGCCCTGATGGGGCTGGTCTAGATAAGGCCTCCCTTGCCGGGAGCCCAGGAAGCAGAGACTGATTCCCCCATATCCAGTACCGAGGCATCAGAGGCAAGCTGAGATGAGTGGGCTTGCTATCAAGCCCCCTTCTGGGGTGATGATAATAATACTAATAACTAGTATTTATACAGTCCTTGGGGGTTGTTTTGAGGTTTTAAAACCTAAGGTTTACTTTTTTTTTTTAAGTGAGGCAATTGGGGTTAAGTGACTTGCCCAGGGTCACACAGCTAGTAAGTGTTAAGTGTCTGAGACCAGATTTGAACTCAGGTACTCCTGGTTCCAGGGCCGGTGCTCTATCCACTGCGCCACCTAGCTGCCCCCTAAGGTTTACTTTTAAACACTTTTAAAATAGCTCATTTTTATCCTTGCAACAAGCCGGTGTAGGTGCTATCCCCATTTTACAGATGAGGAAACTGAGGAAAACAGCGGGGTGGATGACTTGCTCAGGGTCACACAGCTAGTATATGTGTGTGAAGCAGGATTTGAACTCAGACATTAGTGATGCCAAGTCCAGCATATCATCCACTGCTTCCCATAGCTGGCAATGCTGAAGGGGGAAAGGGAGAAAGAGACCAAAGCAGGAGAAAAAATGAAAAGGCTGGAACTTCACCAAATGATGGAACCAATTTTGGGAATCTTCTTCCTCAGTGGAAGAGAGTGAGAACAGCCATTAATATTGACCTAGAGAAAGAATAATAATCAACATTAATTCATGGCTTTATCATTAATTTAATGCTTTAAATACAGGCACTTTTTTTTTTGATCCTCAAAACAACCCTGTGAGGAAAGCAGTATAAGTATTATTGGGCCCATTTTGTAGATGAAGAAACTGAGGTTCAGATAAGGGAATTGATCTGCTAACTGGCAGCTAATTGACCCCAAGGCAGAATTATCTAAGGAATGTTCCAGAATTGGGGCCGGGAAGTGCTTAGAGAAGCAGCTGTGGGGGCCTCCTTTCTCTCTAGCCCGTGGCCTGAACCCTTCACCAAGGGCCTTCTGGGATGTTTCCTGTTCCAGGGCCCCAGGGCTGCACACTGGGACTCTGGTTCAACTCCACCACCCTGTAGGAGCTGAGGCATGGGGCTCCCTGGAGGGGCCTCTGCTGTCTGTCTGCAAAGTAGAGATAAAGAGACTTCTTGTAAGGCTAAAAGGAGACAGAGGATAGGAAAGCACTTTGATGAAAAACTACCCACATGTTTTAGATTATGAGAGCTAGAAGGGGCCTCAGAACAGTGTCAGAGGTTGGGAGAGCCCTTACAACCCAAAATGTGAGAGCTGGGAGGGGATGTAGAACCAAGAATA
This sequence comes from Dromiciops gliroides, assembly GCF_019393635.1. Lineage (NCBI taxonomy): Eukaryota > Metazoa > Chordata > Mammalia > Microbiotheria > Microbiotheriidae > Dromiciops > Dromiciops gliroides. The sequence goes on from NC_057863.1 coordinate 606,661,966, forward strand.
TCAAAGTTGGGAGGGTCCTTAGAAGTCAGAATGTGAGAGCTGGGAAGGGCCTTAGAACACAAAATGTCAGAGGTAGGAGGGCCCTTAGAACCCAGAATGTAAGAGCTAGAGTGTCCTTAGAACCCAGAATATCAGAGCTAGGATGGACCTTAGAACCCAGAATGTGAGAGTTGGGAGAGTCCTTAGTAGCCAGTGTATCTGAGCTGGAAAGGGCCACAGAGTGTTGGACTTGAAATTAGGACAACCTAACTTCAAATCTTGCCCTTTACTAGCTGGGTGATCTCTCTGGGCCTGTTTCCTCATCCATAAAACGAGGACAATACCTCCGGTCTCTCCCTTATGGAGCTGTTATGAGGCTCAAATGAGATAATGTTTGTAAAGCTCTGCAAACCTTAAAATGCCGTGTAAATATCCGTTACTGTCATCAGCCCACACACACGCAAGCACACACATAAGCACACACAAAAGCACACACACACACACACACACACACACACACACACACACACACACACACACACACGGTAAGAACTGGGAATTAAGACCCAGACACTGATCCCAAGGAATCTCTGGCTCTCTTTCTGCTGGACCATACCCTTTCTTGTTAATTATTAGTAATAACAATGCCATACTCCAGTGATTAAAAATCAGCCTTCTGACCAGAGCCGAAGGGGGTGGACGCGTCAATGTATGTCCCAATGGCCACATGTGGCCCACAGCACTCCAGTGTGTGACCTGAACCAGACTACGATGTAATCATGAAATGTTTAACAGAAGAAATGAATTAATTTTAATTTTTAAATTTTATTTATTTATTTATTTTTTGTGTGTGAGGCAATTGGGGTTAAGTGACTTGCCCAGGGTCACACAGCTAGTAAGTGTTAAGTGTCTGAGGCCGGACTTGAACTCAGGTACTCCTGAATCCAGGGCCGGTGCTTTATCCACTGCGCCACCTAGCCGCCCCAGAAATGAATTAATTTTAAAAGAAATACATAAACAGGCGTGGATTTCTAAGTCAAACTGCAGGCAGCAAGGATCCTTATGTACAGTTTAGTGGGCCCCATTTCTATTTGAGTTTGACCCCACTGTCTTACGGTAACATCAGTTCTCACTAGAAGAAAATAAAAAGACAGGGAAAGAAAGAGGCAAGTGGGAAGGGTCTCTTGGTTCAGCAATCATGGCAAAAGCTCTGGAAAGAATGTTAGAATCATTCAGAGGCCCAGAGAGGTGAGGTGAGTTACCCAACATCATACAGCAGTCAGGGACTAGAGCCAGGACTAGAACCCAAGTCTGTATCTTAGTGCTGAATTCTTTTGCTATATTGCACAGATTCAGGAGGAAATGTTGAGGGGAAAGGTATATGATAAATACTAAGGGGGCAGGGTAGAGGATTAAGGAAGGCATGGTGTGATGGAAAGAAAGGTGGAAGACCTGGGTTCAGATTTTAGTTCTACTACTTATTACCTGTGTGGCCTTTGACAAGTCACCTGACCTCTCTCTGCCTCTGTTTCTAAATTTGTAAAATAAGGAACTCAGACTAGATGATCTCTAAGGTTCTCACCAGCTCTACCTCCTACAATTCTATGGAAGCCACTTCTAGTAGTCAAGGAGGGCTTCCTAAAGGAGGTAGAACCTGGCTCAGGTTTTGAAGGAAAGGAGAGGAGTGAATTGTTGGAGACAAAACAGGAGGGAATTAAGGGTTAAGAAGATGGAAGGGGGGCAGCTAGGTGGTGCAGTGGATAGAGCACTGGCCCTGGAGTCAGGAGTACCTGAGTTCCGGGTCCAGCCTCAGACACTTAACACTTACTAGCTGTGTGACCCTGGGCAAGTCACTTAACCCCAATTGCCTCACTAAAAAAAAAAGAAGAAGAAGAAGATGGAAGGGGGGGCAGCTAAGTGGCGCAGTTGGATAAAGCACCAGCCCTGAATTCAACAGGACCTGAGTTCAAATCCAGCCTCACTCACTTGACACTTACTAGCTATGTGACCCTGGGAAAGTCACTTAACCCTCATTGCCCTGCAAAACAAAAACAAAAACAACAACAAAAAGAAGATGGAAGGAGCAGTCCTGACCTGGGAAAAGAGCCTTTGCTGGGAAGACCCTTTCCCATTTCCTCTGCTCATTCAGAACACATTCCCTGGCTAGCTCTAGAACCTTAGCTGTGTGACCCTGGGTAAATCACTTAACCTCTCTGGGTTTCGTTTCCATCATCTGTAAAATGAGAGGATTAGACTTGATAGCCTCCAAGTCCAGCTCTGAATCTAGGTTCCTGTGAATATTTCTAGCCCTCTACATCTAACAAAAAACCCAACCTGCATTAGCTGCCCTTGTCCCCGAGAGCAGGAGTGGACACTGGCTTATTTGGGATCAGAGTTCTTGTTACCAGCCACACAGAGACCAGGCAGTTGTTTATTCCTGGGGCAGAGCTCTAGAGGGTGGAAGAGGGGCCTCTGGGCTCTCCATGAGCTGCCCTGAGGCCCCCAGGGCCAGAGCAGCAGGGAGTGATGGGTAAGACTTTGAGCCCTTTGGGGAGGGCCCGGCCAGGAGTACCCCAGTGACCCAAGCTGGGATCTTCCCTCCAGCCGGCCCCTGCAGAAGGGCAACCATCCCATGTGTAAGGAGCACGAGGATGAGAAGATCAACATTTACTGCCTCACCTGCGAGATGCCCACCTGCTCCATGTGCAAGGTGTTTGGGGCCCACAAGGCCTGCGAGGTGGCCCCACTGCAGAACGTCTTCCAAGGCCAGAAGGTAAGGAGGAACCTGGACCGTGACCCTGGGGAGGGGCCGGCAATACAGCTCATGCTTCGTGTGGCTGATTGGAGCTCAGGGGATGTGCTGAGCTGGGCCTTTCAGGAATAGCCTTGGAGGGACTTCCCAGGGCTCTGGGAGAAACAATCTCCCCCCCCACCCCCACCCACCACCAAAGCTGAGGAGGGAGGCCTGAGGTCACTTGTTATATTTACTGTCACTTGAGAATTGCAGGGTGTGGCCCTGGGGAAAAGCCAGACCCCAAGGGACAGGGCCTCTGCCTCACCCCTCCACCCATGGGCCACCTCAGGTCACAGGGCTATCCCTATAGTAGGGGGTGAAGGGGCAGGAGCTGTTTTCCTCTCTAACCCACCCACTCACACCTACACATTCCCCTCCAAACCTCTCCTTGAGTCCCCAGGATTTAAGGAAATTTCATTTTCTTATCCCTGGAGCAAACTGGGCATATGGAGAAGGGTTGAAGAGGAATCCTCTACCCACTGCCCATCAATGATAGCTTCCTTTTCTCTTCTTTTCCAACCTTCCTGATTCCAGCCCTGGCCATGCTACCAAGTAGCCATGAAGTCAAAGTCACAGGATTTCAGAGCTGGAGGAGATCTCCCTGGGCCTCAGTTTCCTCCACTGCAAAATGGAGAATATGAACTGACTGGCCATTGAGGTCCCTTCTAGCTGTAAGATTCTGTGTCCTAAGGTCCAATTCTGCTTTCATATTCCTTATTATTACTTTTCTTTCTTTTCTATTCTTTGTTATAAGAGAAAACTCTTTGAAGAGGTGGGAGGGATATATCTGGATATGAAAAGGGACATAAAAACAAAATATAAAATGATTCCTTTTCCAGAGATTCCCAATCCCTTCAGGGAACTCTCCTCCCTAAAGGAAAGGGTTGGAGATCTGGAAAAAGGGTGTCCCTGCTTTCCTTTGCCTCATGGGAGAGCAGAGGTTAAATCTATTTTGGTCTCTCCTCCACCCTCCTTATCCAGACTGAGCTGAGCAACTGCATCTCCATGCTGGTAGCTGGGAACGACAGAGTACAGACGATAATCACCCAGCTGGAAGACTCCTGCAGAGTTACCAAGGTGAGGAATGGGAGAAAGGGCCCAGCCTGGGGAAATCAGAGCCACCCACCGTAACCCAACCCTCCCCATCTCCAACTCCAAATGGTCTCTAATGGCTCCTCCAGATGTGATGGTTAGAGGCCCAGAGCCCAGTACTAGTTGGGCAGGTGTAATAGATGTGGCTATGAGCGGAGTGAAAGAGAACTTGTGACTTAGAGTCAGGAAGGAGCCCTCATTTTCCGGATGAGAGAACCAAAACCCAGAAGGGCACAATGATTTGTCCAAGATCAAATGGGTAGTAATTTACAAATTTGGGATTGGAACCCAGGTCCTCTTGACTCTAAATATACTGCTCTTTCCAGACTAATATTCCATGATTCCTTTTTTCCCCATCTATTGCTTCCTTGCATATAAATCAATTCTAGCACTGGTTTTTGGGGTTTTTTTGTTTGTTTGTTTGTTTGGTTTTTTGTTTTTTTTTTTTAGTGAGGCAATTGGGGTTAAGTGACTTGCCCAGGGTCACACAGCTAGTAAGTGTTAAGTGTCCAAGGCCGGATTTGAACTCAGGTACTCCTGACTCCAGGGCCGGTGCTCTATCCACTGCGCCACCTAGTTGCCCCTAGCACTGTTTTTTTTAATGAAATTGAACTAGTTATAAAGAAACTACCAAAGGAAAAACAAAACAAAACATTGATTCAGAAAGAATTTATCAAATGATAAAGAACAATTAATACCCCTACAATACAAATTATTCTCAAAATTTAAAAATACCATCAAATTCCTTTAATGAGATTCAATATAATACTAGTACCTAGACCAGGGAAGAATAAAGCAAAGAAAGAGAACTAGAGAACAATATCACTAATAAATGTTGATTTAAAATAAAAAGTTTGGGGGGCAGCTAGGTGGCTCAGTGGATAAAGCACTGGCCCTGGATTCAGGAGGACCTAAGTTCAAATCCAACCTCAAATACTTGATACTAGTTGTGTGACCTTGGGAAAGTCACTTAACCCTCATTGCTCCGCAAAATTAAATTAAATTAAATTTTTAAAAATTTACTGAAATCTTAGCAAAAAGACAGCAGCAATATTTTTTTTCAGGGCAGTAAGGATTAAGTGACTTGCCCAGGGTCACATCGCTAGTAATATCAAGTGTCTGAGGCCAGATTTGAACTCAGGTCCTCTTGACTCCTCGGTTGCTACTCTATTCACCACACTACCTAGCTGCCCTACAGCAATATAGATATGGATATAGATATATAGATTTTTTTTTTTGGTGAGGCAATTGGGGTTAAGTGACTTACCCAGGGTCACACAGCTAGTAAACGTCAAGTATCTGAAGCCAGATTTGAACTCAAGTCCTCCTGAATCCAGGGCCAGTGTTTTATCCACTGCACCAGCTAGCTGTCCCAGCAATATATTCAAGAAAAGGAAGCATCATAGAAAGGATAGATGACCTGTGAGATCTGGTTGGATTTATACCATGGATAGAAGGATGAGCCAAAATTGGGTAAACCATAAGCACAATTGTATTAAAAACAAAACTGGGGGCAGCTAAATTGCACAGTGGATAAAGCACTGGCCCTGGATTGAGGAAGACCTGAGTTCAAATCCAACCTCAGACACATGACACTTATTAGCTGTGTGACCCTGGGCAAGTCACTTAACCCCCATTGCCCCGCAAAAAAAAAAAAAAAGACTATAGAAATGTGAGCTGAGAAGGGACACAAGGAAGAATCCAGTAAGGGATTCCAAAGTAAGGGAATCTAGTCCCCCAGAGGAGGTAACCCCGAATCTCTCTGTTTCTCTAGGAGAATAGCCACCAAGTAAAGGAGGAACTGAGCCAAAAGTTTGACGTCCTATATGCCATCTTAGATGAGAAGAAGAGTGAGCTGCTACAGCGAATCACTCGGGAGCAAGAGGAGAAGATTAGTTTCATTGAGGCCCTAATACAGCAGTACCGGGAGCAGCTTGAAAAGGCCACCAAACTGGTAGAGACAGCCATCCAATCCATGGATGAGCCTGGAGGAGCCGCCTTCCTGATGGTGAGCAGGGGGCTTCTCAGAATCCCCAGCCAGCCCTCAAAAGAATAATATAGAATGGGAGCAGCTAGGTGGATAAAGCACCAGCCCTGGATTCAGGAGGACCTGAGTTCAAATCCAGCCTCAGACACTTGACATTTTCTAGTCGTGTGGCCCTGGGCAAGTCACTTAACCCTCACTGCCCTGCAAAATAATAATAATAATATAGGATATCAGAGCAGTATGGAATCTTAGCATATAAAATGGGAGAGCTAGGAGGGATGCTGGAATGGAGAATTCCAGAGGTGGAGGGTGCCTAAGAACATAAATGTCAGAAATTGAAGGGAGCTTAAGACATAGAACGTCAGGGATGGGAAGGAACTGAGAACAGAATGTCAGAACTAGGAGGAACCTTAGAGATCCTCTTGCCCCATTCATCCTTTAGTGATGAGGAGACTATAGGTCAGAGAAATAAAATAACACCTTTCAGTTTTAACATTCCAGCTTACTAGTAACAACTCATATTTCTAAAGGGCTTTAAGGTCCCAGCATGGACTGGGATGCAAACCCCAGTCTCCTGAATCTCTGCCAAGGACTCTCTGCCCCACATGCCCTTGAGGGAAGAGAAAACATTGTGGACAGCAGAAAGGTCAGGTGACCTTTGGGATGGGACTCTAGTGGTCAAACATCAGGACTTCCCAACCCTTTCCTCCAAGATTTGGCCAGATTTGGGACTTTGTAACAGGGCTTGGAGAGGCTGCCAAGGAAATGAGTTTTGACTAGAGAGGAAGGGAAAAACCCAAGATGTTGGAGACATTATTTAGCTTTGGTGCCACAGCTGGCCCAGGAAACCCAGGTTGTTAGGAAGTCTTTGGCTCATGGGTTCCCATCTCTAGAGAATCTGAGTGCCCAGTCCAATGGCTGAACCTCTATCCAGACTTAACCAACTGCCTTCTCTCTTTCTTCCCACAGAATGCCAAGCCACTGATCAAAGCGTAAGTCTTCCCTGAGTGGGGTAGAAGTTCAGGGTTTTCAATGGTTCAATCTCCCAACTAACCTAAAGGGAACTCCCATTGCTCTCCAGCCTGACCTTTCCTGATCAATTCCGTTGGCTGGGAGGTTCTAGAGCTCCAAGGCCCTGGAATATTTTGCTTCCTTTTCCCTACTCTAACTCTCTGATTTGTCTCCATTATTCTCTCCATGCGATGGAGGGGGAAGCAACTTTCTATAATAGGAATTAGAGTTTGGAAGGAACTGTAGAAAACACAATGTCAGAGATTCTTGGCACCTTAGAATTTAGGATGTTAGGGCAGAAAGGGGAACCAATCAATCATTCAGCAAGCACTTATTAAGCACCTATTATGTATATGCCAGGCACTGGGAGAGGTGCTGGCTATTATAATGGTTAGAGCTCTGGCCTTAGAGTCATGAAGACCTGTCTTGGAATCCTGCCCCAGATTCTTATTAGCAGTGTGACCCTGGCCAAATCATTTAACCTCTTTCAACCTCAGTTTCTCTAGCAATAAAATGGGAATAATAATAGCACCTACCTTGAAGCGTTGACATATGGATCAATTGAGATAATATATTTGAAGTTACTAAAGTGTTAGCTCAAGGAACTTATATTTAAAACTTAGGATTTAGAATGTTAAAAGTTGAAGGGATGGGGCAGCTAGGTGGCGCAGTGGATAGAGCACCAGCCCTGGAGTCAGGAGTACCTGAGTTCAAATCCGGCCTCTGACACTTAACATTTACTAGCTGTGTGACCCTGGGCAAGTCACTTAACCCCAGTTGCCTCACTAAAAAAAAAAAAAAGTTGAAGGGACCCTCAAGACTACCAAGTTCAACTCTCCCATTTTTCAGTTAAGAAAACTGAGGCCCAGAGAGGAAGTCACTTATTTAAAGTCACACAACAAATAAATAGCAGAGCCAAGACTAGAACCCAGGGCTGCTGACTTTCAGCACTTGGCTGACTATTTTCATGATTGCCTCACTCTCCTGCTGTATGTGGCCTTAGGTCAGATTCCCTGGGGGATGGAACAGTACCCTCATCTGGAGGTGGAGTATGGCTAAATATTGAGGAGGGGTGGTAAGCAGCTCTTGCATTCGAGAGAGAGTATAAGGAAGTGCCTCTTACTGGGCTCGGGAGCAGCAGATGAGGTCTCAGCCCACTCTGTCTTCTCTTCTCCAGCATCGTGGAAGCATCCAAGGGGTGCCATCTGGGCAAGACAGAGCAAGGCTTTGAGAACATGGATTATTTCACCTTGGATCTGGAACACATAGCAAACACCTTGAGGGCAATTGACTTCGTGTCAGGTAAGACTTCATAGGGAAGGACTGCATGTGTTTCCCTACCCTCCCATAGGCATCCTGGCATCCCAATAGGCAGATCTCAGCTGACGGCAGAGGAGAGGCTATGAGAGAAGAGGGAGAGTCTTTCCACTACAGGGACATGCCTATATTCAGAGAATCAGGGAACCTTAAAAATGGAAATAACCTAATTTATCCCCAATACAGAATTGCTGACAGATGGACATCCAGACCTTGTCCAAAGTAGAACAGAAAAAAAGCTCTGGACTGAGAATCAGAAGACCTCAGCCCTAGTCTAGGCTCTTCCACTAACTGGTTGTGTGACCTGGAGCAAGTCACTTTCCTCTTTTAGCCCAGATGGTCTCTAAGGCCCCTTTCAGTTTTAACATTCCAGCTTACTAGTAACAACTCATATTTCTTTTTTTTTTTTTTTTTAGTGAGGCAATTGGGGTTAAGTGACTTGCCCAGGGTCACACAGCTAGTAAGTGTGTGTTAAGTGGCTGAGGCCGGATTTGAACTCAGGTACTCCTGACTCCAGGGCCGGTGCTCTATCCACTGCCCCACTTAGCTGCCCCCAACAACTCATATTTCTAAAGGGCTTTAAAATGAACAGATTTCCTCACAGTGACCCCATGACGCGGATTATCCCCATTTTACAGAGGAGGAAACTGAGGTTTCTGAAAGTGTCTTTTTTAAAGCATTATGAATATTTTTATTATTTATTTAATATTTTTATTTATTATAAAAAGTATTTCATTATTTTCCAGTTACATATGAATATTTATATATAGATGAATTAGAAGACAATTTTGACAGTAAGAACAGAGCTATTTTTTTTTTTTAATTTTTGCAGGGCAATGAGGGTTAAGTGACTTGCCCAGGGTCACACAGCTAGTTAAGTGTCAAGTGTCTGAGGTCAAATTTGAACTCAGGTCCTCCTGAATCCAGGGCCAGTGCTCTATCCACTGCGCCACCTAGCTGCCCACCAGAGTTATTCTATTAGCTGGTATGAGAACGATGATTTGGGATTTTGAAATATTCAAATTTGTCTGATGCTTAGCAAGGTTAAGTCACCTGTCCGTCGCCACAGAGTACAGAGTCTTAGAGATGAAACTGAAGTTAGAATTTCCTGATATAGAATCCAGGTCTCTACTCACTACATCACACTACATCCATGTCCATTCTATATTCTAAGGTTTCTGTCAGTTGGTATCCTGTATCTACATTCTCCAGTTCTATATTCTAACCTTCTATATTCTCCATGCTTTGTCCGTTCCAACTCTGACATGCTGTGTTCTAAGACCCCTCCCAGCTCTGACATTCTGGGTTCTAAAACCCCTCCCAGCTCTGACATTCTGGGTTCTAAGACCCCTCCCAGCTCTGACATTCTGAGTTCTAAGGCCCCTCCCAGGCCTGCCACTCTGTGTTCTAAGGCCCTTCCCAGCTCTGACATTGTGTTCCAAGGTGCATGCCAACTCTGACATTCTTTGTTCTAAGGACCTTCCCAGTTCCAACAGTCTACATTCAAAGGTCCTTTCTAGCTCTAACTTTCTATGATTCCTTTCTATCAGTAAGAGTAGGTAATCTATAACTTGAAGGCATTCAAACGAACCCAACTGCCTTAACTCACCTCTCCAATCCAGCATCAAGCCACTTAGAGATAAGTCTTTATCCTTTCATTTGGAAATCTACTGCTTTCTCCTTACTGGATGATAAATTCCTGCAGGGAGGTCTTGTGCCTTATGTCCCATTTAGTAGCATCATGGGTGACATAGATTTAATGTTGGAGAAGACCTCAGACATGATCAAATCCAGGTTCTTCATTTTATGGTGCATTGAGCTTGGCATGTAGTAAGTCCTTATTCAATATTTTTTCATTCATTCTTTCACAAATGAGGAAAAGGAGGCCTTAACATGTTAAATGGATTGCCCAAGGTCACATAGGTAGTAGGCAAGAAAGTCCGGATTGAGTCTGGGTCCTATAACCTCAGTAGACTATTTTAAATATATTGTCATTTTATTGATTTTTTTTTACACGGCTGAAATTTCCCTCTATAACTCTATAGATTCCCTCTATAGATTCTTCTTGGGCTTCCCACCTGCCCCCCACCCCCACCACAACTCAGTCCATTCTGTCTGTTTCATTGATTTGGTGTAACTGAATTCAGGCCTTCTAGGGTAAAAATTTTTCCAAACCTTCTGTCTGGTTAGTAAACAGGGTCCGGCTAAAGTCAAGAAAGATAATTATGGAGATTAGGGGATTTGTTCCCTGTCTTCTGATCCCCAGGAGACAAGCCCCTTTCTAAGGAAAGAAATCAAGGAGGTGGAACAAATTATGTGATCATAGGAAACCAGAGGGGAAACTGACCTTAGAAGGCATCTGGTTCAACCCCACCCCACTTATTTTATAGATGAGAAAATAGAGGCCTAGTGACTTCTAAGCTGACTCTCCCAGGCTTTGAGCCTGGGAGAGCTGAGAAGCTGGTGCAAAAGTCCCCCCACCCCCACCCCCCTGCCCAGCTTCAAAGGAGTTACTGAGAAGATAGAACAACAGCAAGTTGGAGGAACAGGGTGAGCGGGACAAGGAGTGCCAGGCAGGGAGAGGGCTCAAAGGCTTGGCTTCCAGGACTCAGCAGAGACAGAGCTGAATTTCCAGGGAGGACCTTGACCTCTGAGCCCAGAGAGCACTCTGCCTCCTCTCACCACACCACAGTTATCTGTCCTGTGGTTTCAGGGAAACGCAGACAAACTGGGTCTTACCCACAGTCCCTCCTCGAGGCCACAGCAAGATCAGGTGATAGGCAGTGGGTGGCTCTGTAACAAAGGAATGTCTTTGTGTCAGCCCAGGTTGGGGGTTGGGGTAGGGGTGGGGGGAAGGGAGAAAAAAAGGAAAGGGAGGAAGGGGGAACAGGGAAGATTCATTCATTCTCTAGGTATGCTAACCCTGGCTGTTCCCCTTGGGCCTTTATTCAGCAAGCCTCCCACCCTTTCCATGCTTCTGGCCTCCCCTGTGGATAGGAGGCCTTGGATGGATGAACAAGGGTGGAATGCCTCTGCTTGGGTACATCTGGGGGTGAGGATGGATGGATGGATGGATCAAGGAGTCCCAGCCCATTCTAAAGCTATCGTTTGCTTTTCCTTTGCAGATGAGGAAGAAGAAGAGTTCCTCGAGGCAGAGGTAGATGAGGATGAGGAAGAGGAAGAAGATCCTTCCGGAGGAGAAGGTGGGAGGTGAGGAAGTCTATCCTATTTTTTGGATCTGTAAATATTGCATTGATTTGGTGGTACAGTGGATAGACCCTGGAGTCAGGAAGACCTGAGTTCAAATGTGGCCTCAGATACTTACTAACTGAGTGACCCAGAGCAAGTCACTTCACCCTACTTGCCTCAAAAAAGGAGAGGAGAGGAGAGGAAAGGAAAGGAAAGGAAAGATTAGGGAAAAACATTGAAAGCAACCCAGTACTCCCAAAGAAAAGCATGAGATCTGAGAGCTCCAGAGAAGTTAAAGAGCACCCCAGGCAGCTTCTCATTCAATAAAGAATATCTCATCATCTAGAATCAGCCAGGACTCCAGAAACAAGCAGCTGGCTACCGAAACAAAATGAACCAAAGATGGATGAGGAGGACTCACAACAATGCCCCATGGGAGCAGCAGTCAGAGGAACTAGATACCTAATAGGATCATAGATTTAAGGTTGGAAGGGACCTCAGTGGTCCCCAAATCCAACTTCTTCATTTTACAGAGGAAGAAATTGAAGAGTGGTAGGTTGAGATGATTTGGCTGAGGTTACACAGGTAGTAAGCAGAGGCGAGATTCGAACCCAGGTCTCATGATTTCAACGCCAGCAAGCTTCCCGATTCACCACACCATTTTTGTTAGATTTAGCCTGGAGGAAAAAAGCGTAAAAGGAGGGTTTATTTTCATTGCTTCCTTCAAATATTTGAAAGTTGTCTCATGAAAGAAGGCATAACATGGGACTGGACAATGGAAATCCCATTTTTTTCAATAAGACAGAATGTTTTGCTTGCTGCAGTACCCCCCCGCCCCCACAAGGCCCCCACCTTAATGAGGTTAGCTCACTTCCCAGCATGCTCTGAAGTGCAGAACACAGACCTCTGTTATGCAAGCTGGAACTAGGCATATTAGATCCACTGGGTAGATGTTACAGAGAAAAGGTTTCAACTCAATGTATGGAGGGAAAAAACTTCCTTATGATTAGAGCAGTCCCAGTATGGAATGGCTGTCCCATAAGGCAAGACGATGTTCTTGAAGTTGTTGATGGTTACCTGTTAGGGATGGTATAGGGACGATTTTTTATAGGATGATACCATATCATCTTTGGACAGCTAGGGGCATAACAGAGCACTAGGCTTGGAGTCAGGAAGACTCATCTTTGAGTTCAAATCCGGCCTCAAACACATACAAGCTGTGTGATCCTGGGCAAGTCACTTCACCCTGTTTGCCTCAGTTTCCTGAACTGTAAAATGAGCTGGAGAAGGAAATGGCAAACAACTCCAGGATCTTTGCCAAGAAAACCCCCAAATGGGGTCATGAAGGGTTGGACATGATTGAAAAATGGCTTAACAACAATAAAGACATGATCTTTAAGGCCCCTTTCAGCACCTATAGTCTATATTCTAAGGCTCCTTCCCTCCTGACTCTATAATCTAAGGTCCCTTCTTGCCTCTGTTATTCTGTGTTCTAAGGTCCCTCCTAGCTCTGGCATTCTATGGTGTAATATTCCTATGATTATACCTCTTGAGGTCACTTATTTTATTGTTAGACACTTTTATCTGTTATATTTCTAACACTAAGTCAAAATTTGCTTCTTTGTAACACCCACACCTCAATTCTGCTCTTATTCCGGGAAAGTTTAATAATAATTTATTATTATCATTAGTGCTGACATTTATGTAGCATTACATGGTTACAAAGAAAGTCATGTCTGATTCCTCCCATGCCCTATCAGGTAGGTAGTGCAAATATTATCCCCGTTTTTCAGATGGGGACACTGAAGCCCAGAATTGGGCTGTGGCATGCTATATTGGCCGTCAGGACCCAAACCCAGGTCTCCTAACTCTGGCTGCTGCTTTCTTTTCTCTCTACTATCTGAGCCCAAGAAGATATAAAAAACCCTTAAGAGTGTGTTGTAATAGGATGCGACCCTTATACTTGGGGCTAGATTGTATCATGTTTTTTTTAGAAGAACATAGGGAGGGCAGCTAGATGGCAGAGTGGAAAGAGTACCGGCCCTGGATTCAGGAGGACCTGAGTTCAAATCCAACCTCAGACACTTAACACTTACTAGCTGTGTGACCCTGGGCAAGTCACTTAACCCCAATTGCCTCACCAAAAAAAAAGAAGAAGAAGAAGAATATAGGGAGAAGAAAGAAGAATTTAGGGCCCAGAGCATCGTGGTCAGAAGACTGGGGAATCTGAAATCAAAGAACCTTCCAATTCTGAGATGTCATAACCTGGCTCTTGTACTTACTTCCTGTGTGACTTGAGACCAGTCTCTTGCCCTCTCTTGCCCTCAGTTTTCTCCACTGTAAAATAATGGGGTTGGATCTGATAATCTCTAAAATCTCTTCCAGATCTAAATCTCGAAAGATTCCTGCCCCCTCCTGTCCCCCTCGTTCACCAGAGTCTCTTGCCTTCTTTCTTCCAGGAGTACAGGAAAGATACAGGAAGAAGAAGAACTACAGTGAGAAAACTTCCTAAGCTAAGAGAAAAACAGGGGAGAAAAGAGGCTTCACCCCCGAGAGGAGTCTCTGTGACAAGCCCCGGGCTTAGAGGGGAGGAAGATCCCACCTCTGCCAGGTCGCAGAGATTGGACACACCCCATGGCTTAGCAAGCGGCCACTCACCCAGCCTTAGAGACAATTCAAACCAAAGACACAGGACACTTTTCTACGTTGGTGCAAAATGGAATGTTTTGTACATTTTCTTTTTTAATGTTCTTTTTTTGTATATAACTGTAAATGTCTATGGATCTGGTGCTTTCCAGAAAAAGACTTTGCACATTGTGCAGGGGAGGGAAGTGATTGTGTGGAATGGTTAGAAGTGATCAGAGATGCTGAGGGATTGGGTACTTGGCAGCTGTCCGGGCCCTTCTCCACGATACTTTCTGGGCCTAGAAGAAAGAGTGTACTGTACTTTAACGCATATTCCTGTCACACAGGGTACTTATTGACTGAATTTATGTTGCACATTGTTCAAATAAATGCACAGTTCTATCAGATGTTTCTAAAATGGAGATGGGGAGGAAGGTGTTCACTTTTGTACCCCTGAATGAAGAAGGGTCTAGTGCAGATGGACAGGGCCATGTGGGACCAAATCCATGATAGAAACTGGGGGTAGGAGATTAGAGGGTGCATTTATACAGCACTTTTTGTGCTGGATGCTTCGTTGATGTAATGGATACAGTGAGTGCTGACTTGGGTTCAAATCCTGCTTCTTATCCTAGCTTGTGTGATCCCAGGGAAGTTACTTAATATCTCTGTGCTTCAATCAACTACATAGCATTTCATTTATGAAGGGAGAATCTAAGATCCATGAAGTCTGGAGCTTGGGAGAAAGTTATCATCTCACTCCATTCTTACAACATTCATTTTGAAATAGGTCGTGCTCATATCATTATCTAATTCACAGAGGAAGTAAAGGAACTCGTCAAAGATCACAAGATTAGGTAGCAGAATAGGGCTAATAATAGTGTTTTTTTGTTTGTTTTTTTGTTTTTTTTGTTTTTGCAGGGCAATGGGGGTTAAGTGACTTGCCCAGGGTCACACAGCTAGTAAGTGTTAAGTGTCTGAGGCCGGATTTGAACTCAGGTACTCCTGAATCCAGGGCCGGTGCTTTAACCACTGCGCCATCTAGCTGCCCCCTAATAATAGTGTTAATAGCAATAGATGACAATTAGAGTTTACTTCCAACAATCCAACCAGTATTGATCAAGCAGTTAAGTGCAAGTAGTTCAGGATACAAAAACAAAAGGAAAAAACTCTCAAGAACCATACTTTCTGGCTACATAATCCAGTGAGATCTAGGATATCTTTGATTAAGGTATTATTCCCAGATTCATTTATAAGAGCTTGGCCTAACTACTCACACAGGAAAAACTAAGTGGATGAAGAAAGCCATTACTAGACTACATAATGCAGTCTGATAGAAAACCAATAGTTTGTCTATTGGTATAGTATATAGATATATCTAGAGATGGATATGGATGGATATACATATGTACATATGTGTATATTAATATCTTGGACAGACAGTGCAAACAATGATTACAGGCCGGTACAGAAGAAGGAAGGCAAACTGGATTGCAATTGGAAAACTATAAAATTGTTTTAATGACCCCAAGCTTCTTCCTGGGGAAAAATCCATCTTTTTAACACTAATATTCTTATTCTGATGTTCTATGGCTGTATCATGAAACAGTCTCCAGAGATATGAATATGAAAATTATCCAGAGGGCATGATGTGGGGGTACAGTAGTGATGAGAAGACTATAGAACATTACAAATAAGGGATTACACAGGAGAAGGAGGATAAAGGATGTGATCAAGGAGAAATATGACAGAAAAAGCTAGTTGCCCAGAGTGACAAATACCAGATAATCTGCGTTGATATTCTCAAGATGTCAGCAGGAACCAATTATCATCCATTATGATATTGATGCAGATGATTCTCAAGTCTACTTGTACAACCCTAACCTCTCTCCTTATCTCCAGCCTTGCATCTCCAACTGCCTATTAGACATCTCAAACTGGATGGCCTGTACTCATTATCTTTTCCCCTGAATCTTCCTACTGTCCTCCCAGTCATCCAGACTCTGTTTGAGGAATCATCCTCATCCTCTCACTTGCTCATCCCCCATATCTGAGCAGGTGCCAAGTCTTGCCCATTCTGCCTGTGTAACGTCTCTCTCATATGTTCCCCCTTCTCTCCTGACAGCTCCACCACCCCGATACAAGCCCTTATCACTTCACATCTGGGTTATTTCAATATCTTGCTGATTGCTCTCTCTGCCTCAAGTCTCTCCCCACTCCAAACCATTTTTCACACAAGCTGTCAAATTAATCTTCCTAAATTGCAAACCTGATCTCGTTACATCCTTACACCAGAATGAATTCTAAAATCCTCCATTTGGTGTTTAAAGCTCTTCATAACCTGGTCCCTTCCTATATTTCTGGTCATCTTATACCTTACACCTCCACATACTCTAAGACTCCATGCCACTGCCCTCCCTTGCTGTTCCTCCTAATCTCCTGAATCTGAGCATATTCCATGCCTGGAATTCTTTAGCTCCACCTCCTGATTTCCTTCAAATCTCACCTAAAAGCCTACCTTTTGCAAGAAGCTTTTCCTGGCCCTCCTTAATCAGTGCCTTCTGTCTTTGATTGTCTCCAATTTACCCTATTTGTGTGTGTGTGTACGTTTATAGAGAGAATGAAAAAAAGAGAGAGAATGAAAGAAACAGAAAAAGAGAGAAGAGGAGGGATGAGAGAAGAGGGAATGAAAGAAACAGAGAGAAAGAGAATGAGAGAGAGGGGCAGCTTAGGTGGCACAGTGGATAGAGCACCAACCCTGGAGTCAGGAGGACCTGAATTCAAATCTGGCCTCAGACACTTAACACTTACTAGCTGTGTGACCTTAGGCAAGTCACTTAACCCCAATTGCCTCACTAAAAAAAAAAAGAAAGAAAGGAAGAAAGAAAGAGAATGAGAGAAAGAATGAAACAGAAAAAGAAAATGAAAGAGAATGAAACAGAGAGAATGAGAGAGAATGAAAAAAACAAGAGAGAAAGAATGAGAGTGATAAAGGAGAGTTTGTACATAGTTATTTACACATTGTCTCCTCCATTGCTCTCTGAGAGCAGCCACCCCCCTTTATATCCCTAGTGATCAATAGCTTATAGTCTGGTTGGGAAGACAAGAACTATGCACAGGAAGTGGAGAACAACAAGCACGTATGATGTACCTACTATGTGCTAAGAACTGGGCCTCCAAGGAGCTTCCCTTCCTTCTATCATGTCAGTGTTTTATGCAGCTGTCACACTGAGGGACCTTGAGTGCACACCAGACTTTACTTAGAGTAAATCCCCAGCCCTGCATTTTTTTTCTTGTTACACCTGTCCTCAGTTAAAGGAAATCCATTTCATGG